>NW_028227272.1:21837500-22312500 GCF_978045245.1 Mus caroli | reverse complement strand
TGCAGCCCAGACCTGTGCCCAGTGATACTTCAGTCTCTGATTTGGTCTTTTGAGACTAGGAAATCAATTTGTTGTTTGTAAATGATCTTCTGAAGAAGACTTTCTTCTAATGATCTCTCTCTTTTTCTCTCTCTCCCTCCCTGTATGTATGTATGTATGTATGTGTGTGTGTATGTATGTGTGTGAATATATGTATATGTGCACACGTGTGCATATGTATACAGAGAAAGATATGGGGTATATCTATAACTTAATACAGGCATTTCTCTATGTACCCTGTTGCTTAATAAAGTTATTATCTGTGATCTACAAGTCAAATCAAGTATGCCGCCCAAGCCCTTGAAGAGAAGAGGAAGAAGACAGCATCCTGGCTAGCCCAGAGTCAGCAACCTAGGGAGGAAACACTGCATCATTCATTCCTCACACATTCCTTGAGCATCCACTAGGCTCTAGAGCCCGAAGAGCATCCAATTTGGGTTTGCTGTTCAAACACAAACAGGTGAAAACTACATGGCATTGTAGCAAAGCATCTGCATCCTGAGTTAAGTGGAGTCTTGCGAAATGTTTAGCTAAATCACCCACATACATTTCTTTCAGTCATTTGGTTAGTTTTTCCCTAAGCCACTCCAGTTTGTTTAAAATGGGAGACCCTCAAAGGAAACACGGTTTCTAATAAAAATCCAATACCACAAACCTTCCCTGTTCCCAGGTCTCTAAACCTGGCTGCTTGAGATTCCCCCTGTGTTTCTCCACTACCCTGTGCCATCAGTCACACACTGGGCTCTGGGCTCCTCATGAGGAATCCTGAGAAGATCTTCCTGCCCCAACACACACAGCTCTGTACTATGAGAAGGAACACATACAAGGAAGAACAGCATGGCGCCCAGTGGTATGATGTGACCAGAGAAAGGTAACTCAGAGCCACAGGGGTAAACTGTGGTCTAACGATTCCTTACCCACTGCCCACAGGGCTAAGGAAAAGAGTGCCTGGCACCTCTTCTATGCTCTGGCAGACACTTCTCCTAACACGTGTCATTTTCTATAGTCTGGTAAGAACCCTAGTGCTGGGAAATCTCAAGCTGTAAAATCTGGATGACATTTTCTAAGGTGAAAAGAAGAAAAACTTAGGAGAATTTATTTCCTGAGTGTTTTTGTTTTTAATATGCACCTAACATTGAGCAGGTGGAGTATGCCCACAAGAAACAGATAGGAAGGGAATGGAACATAGCACAGTTAATACATTGCTCCCTTTGCAAGCACAAAGACCTAAGTTCAAGTCCCAAAACCCAGAACAAATGCTTTGTGTGCTGACATGTGCTTGTAATCCCAGCACTAGGGTAAAGACAGGCAGATCTGTGGGGCTCTGATAGTCCATTGAACAGCCCGCCAGAGAGAATCCCTGTCTAAAAAAAAAAATCAATGAAGATGGACAGCACCTGAGGGACAAGTCTAGGCTTGACAGTCCACACACACACACACACACACACACACACACACACACACACACACACACAGGAAACACCTAGAAACATAAACAAATACCATATCAGATGCTACAATAATCTTCACCAGACAACGCTCACAAATAAAGATAAGTAAACTGAGGCACGATAAACTGTTTGGTGTTGCCTGTTCAAATCAACCCCTATGTCAAAGCCTTGGTCCCCTTGGTAATGGCATTAAGAGGTGGAACCTCAAGAGATGGTTAGTTTTACATGAGGGCTTAAGAGGAGAGCTTCGTCAGTAGGGTGCACACAGTCAGGAAGAGAAGACACTGGCTTCCTTGTTCAGCTCAAGCACACAACTAGAAGCAACTTTCATGGACCAGAAACAAGGCTCTTAATGAGAAGCAAGTTAACTCAGTCAGCTGGCAGGATCTTAGACTTTGAGCCTCTGGAGCTAAGGGAAAACAATGTCTGCTGTATCCCCCATCCCCCATTCATCCAAGATGCGTGCAATGCATTATTGAGCTTGCCATATTACCATACCACCATCCATGGGTAAAGACGTTAAATCTCCCCCTTTAGTCAGTAATGATTATTGAGTGCCAGTGTAGGTCTATATATAGATGCTCCTCTGTATTGGACTAAGAAGGTCTCTACCATGCACCCTGCTCTCTATAAAGTATATAATCTAATGAGAGGAAGATACAAGAAGTCTAAATGTCATGTAGAGTTGTAAATGACATGTAGATTTATACAACGGGCAACTGACATCCAGTAAACAGTTAACATTCACTTGATGTTTCATTGTAATAAGTTTTTCTCTATGTGCTTCATGTGGACTACATCCTTTAGACTTTAGACAGCTCTGCGAGGAAGGCCATGATACCATCCCCATCACAGGTGAGGAACCAAAGTACCTGGCTCAGAGTCACACAGTGAAAGACTGTGGATTCAGACTCAGTCTACCTCAAGAAGCAGTGCTTCAAGAAATTGCTTGCTTGCTTGCTTGCTTGCTTGCTTGATTGATTGATTAATTGATTGCTTGATTGTGTGTATGTGTGTGCACATAGCACAGCACATGTGTGGATGTCAGCAGACAATTTATAGGCTTCATTTTTGTCTTCCATGTGGGGTCCTGGGATCAAATTTAGCTTGAGAGCCATAAGTGATGTTTAATTTTACCTGCTGAGCCATCTCACCCACCCCAGCCAATGGTACTAATTAACCACTCTACCAAAGAAAGAAACTTAAAGCCACCTAGGAAGGGAAGGCTTTTACGTGAATTGTGTTTGAGGGATGCCTTGAGAGATGATCCAGAGACACAGCTAGTTACACATTTATTAACTTTGGAGAGAGCAAAAAGCATGACCCTCCCCCCAATACAGAGTTTGTTACAGTATGACCTGCAGGATGAGATGTGTTACATATGAGATTATCAAGATCACGGAGGTGAAATCACTCAGAGAAGTTAGTTAGCTGGAATTCACAAAAAGTCTGATCCAAGAGCATGGAGACAGGGCCTAGGCATTCACTACCTTTAAAGGGGGAGCCACATGCAGGAGGAGGATTTGTGGTGTGGAGATGAACTTAGCATTTCCAGGGCCTGCTTGAGGAACAGGAGTCAGATCTAAAAACACTCAGCCCTCCTGGTAGCTGCTCTTTGAACTGAGTCCTGAAGAGTTTTTTTTTAGGTGGCATGGAAAGATTTCTGCATTTCCATAACCTTTTATGTTGGAATACATCTGAGAATTTCCAGGTATTTCTTGTCCAACCTAGAGAATTAATTAGTCCCTTACTGTCCTAAGTCAGGAAAACCAAGATGAAAGAACACTACTGCTTCATGTCACAGACCCAGCCTAGTCTGGAGCAGAGAAACTGGCTTATAAATGTCTATTTCTTTTCTCATGTCCCTTCACTAAAGACAATCTGTATGCATGTAGAAACTTTATCAAGACTCTTAGGACCTTGGACTGTAGCGACAAATCCATCTTCAAGAGCTAGATTCTTCAGGAGGAGTCATCTCTCTGCGACACAGGCCAGGAGTGAAAGATGCAGCTCTGCCATGTGCCTGCCAGCTGTTCAGATCATACCAAAGTCACTCTTGCTTTCGGAGACTCAACCTCCAAGTCTCCACATGAAGACAACGCTACCATATTACCTAAGAGCTGTATAAGGATGTTGTGAGGATAAGGAATGCTCTATACACAGAACATAATGAAACACAAAGCATACATGAATTACTTAATTATAATTGGCTAGTAATGCAATCACAGCATGAGAGACAATTTCCCAATCCCTAGAAAATTGTTGAAATATGTACTAAATTAATTAATGATTGATTACGTCATATTCACTTGAAGAGGATATCTCAGTCCTATCGATCTTTTCCAGATATACAAAATGCCCTGTTAAAGATGGACACTGGGGGCTACTCTGAAAGGTAAGGAGTTCTGCAGCTGGAACACAGTACAAGGGGCAATGGAAGCAATTGTGTGCATCCATGTAGACAGCCTGAGCGGACCAGCCAACAGCAGTCTCTGGCATGAGCACAACTCAGAAGGCACAAGGCAGCCAGCAGTTCAGGATTATGGCTCAAAGGAGAATTTGATTTTTACCAACTTGCAATTGAACTTCCTACATGAAATAAAGAATCTCTTTTAAGAAGCAGTACCAGTAAACTAGGTCAGAAGTAATTGTTATCCTTACCCATCACCAAATGCATGTGCACCCAGCTAAGGGCTTTAGAATGGCAGTGGTAGACCAATTGCACACTTATGCCTCCTGTATTTACATTCCAGAAAGAGACACAGATAGATGAGGTTGCAGAGTTCTGGCAAAGGGGTTTGGTGAGGGACTCGGGCCATGGCTAAGCAGTATGATGGACTGGCTGTGTTTGTAAAAGACCTGAGTTCCCTTTTCAGCATTCATGTGATGGCTCACAACTCAAGTTCTGGGGGCCATGACAAACTGGTCTTCATGGGCACCAGGAACACATTCAGTCCACATACAGACATGAAGGCAAGAACATTCATATGCATAAAATAAAAATACATTTTAAAGCAGCATCTGGAGAATATCTGTGGTGATGACATTCAATGGACAGAGTCTGCAAAGTCCTTGAGATGTATTTCAGAAAGAGCCATATAGGACACAAAGAATGTCCTATGGGAGAGAATGTAAGCATGGACCAGATCACAAGCACATACAGAAGTGACCACAATTTCTTTGAAACTTACTGCTTTTCACATTACATCCCTATAATATCGTACTTTACAGATGCAGGAGCCATGCCACAATAATGTGACAGGGACCGATCAAGAAGTGACCAAGGCAACAGCATGTTCATTAGTTCTGATATACCAGTCAGTGTATAGGCCAACGAGTTATTTTTCCTTTTATGTTTCCTACACTGTGCGACAATTTTTCTCTCCCCAAAATGCTACCATCAAGAAGACAGCACTTTAATAGCTACACAAAAGAAAGGGATCGGGAAACGCCCTACTCTTTACTTTCCCCCACAAAACTAATGAATAGATGTTAAATCACTCAAGCCATCTACTGCACACCAGGAGCTCGTGAGAGGTCCAACCCCTGGAGCATCCTCTCCTCCCCTAAATTCTCTTTAAGGAATTCACTTGAGCAGAAGCCAAGAACTCAACCCCATGGTGAGGAGCTAGAAGGAGGATAGAACAGAAGCAGAGAACAGAAGAACTGCATGCATCTCTCATCCTTCACTGTTTTCTATTTATTGAGAGGCAAAACAAAGATGTGCTTGTTGTGGTCTATTAATTATGGCTCTCTGGGTACAGAAAGCACAGTCCAAACTAGTCAAACCCAGGAGGAGGGTAGATGCTATAAAAATACATGGGGAATCCCACTGAAATCCAAGAACAGCACCAATCACAGATAAGTTTTATGGGAGCCAGAAATCCACAAGGAGCTAGAGGCAGAGAGATGTACTCCTTTTTTTTTTTCATTATAATACTTTTTTATTAGATATTTTCTTCATTTACATTTCAAATGCTGTCCCCAAAGCCCTCCTATCCCCTCCTCCCACCCTTCTCCCCAACCCACCTACTCCCACTTCCTGGTAGAAGTAGTCTCTGTCAAAACTTCAGTGCCTCATACACTGGTCTGTTTCCTTTTGACTGAAATGGTCCCAGTGTTTGTGGTCACTTTCTATTTTTCTATAGTTCTGCCGTGCCTCAAAATTATCAGTTCCGTCCTACGCAGATCTGAACCTCTCACCCTCAGTTCCTCAAGAGAGAGAATTCTGTTCCATACAGATTAGCTAACTCACATGAATTGTCCCTTTGGTTCCCAGGCAGGGATTAGGCTCTGAGTCTAACCAGATGTGGCCACGAGCTGAAGTTCCAAAATGAAAACCACAGGACTTGAGGGACCAAATTTGAGAGTTCTTACACAGTTTTTCTGCTTTTTTTGTGAATCTAAGGCAAAGCATCAACTTTAGTAATTTTAAAAATCCTAGTTAACACGGTGTGGTGGTGCATCCCTTTAATCTCAGCACTCAGAAGGCAGAGGCAGACAACTCCTATGAGTTCTGGGCCAACCTGGTCTACAAAGAGTTCCAGGATATCCAGGGCTACACAGAAAATCTTTGTCTCAAAAAAAACAAATAAACAATAAATCCTCAGTCATTCTAATAGGAACTAGGAAGTTCCCTCCCTTTTGTCCACATTAGAGAAACAGTTCATGTTTCTACTTGCCTTTCTCTTATATTTTGGTACCTGGCTTACTGTCAATTGTTGTTTTACTATTGCCTACCTCCTTTCTTCCTCTATCTGCAGAGGAGGAGGATCACAAACCCAAGAGAAGACTGGGTTTCCCAATAGAAAAGAAGAGTGGAAACATGGAAAACAAATCAAGAAGACATTATCTACCCCAACAGGCGTGCCCATGACAGTATGAGAAGGTGAGAAATTTGAGAAAGCAAGGCATCGACTAGCTGCAAAAACATAGACCTTCTCAGTAACTGAATCCAAGGCACTGACATGGCTAAAGTGCCAGAGAAGGAATTCAGAAGCCCAATTTTTAAGATTTTCAGTAGCATTCAGAGTATTCAAATGGATGCAGAAAGGAAGTTCATTTAGAAGGTGGGAAAGAGAATGTCCTTGAAAAGGTACAGGACTCTTCAGTTCTATACTACATCCACGGTATCTACTTAGTTTATGTATGTATTTATTCTTAGTCTTTGAGAATTTATACATGTATACAATAAAACAGGTTCATATCTACTCTCCTTTTCTCCATTTCAGCTTCCTCTGGATCACACACACACACACACACACACACACACACACACACACATACACATTTTCCAACTTCGTATCCTGTGTTTCTGTTTTTTAATACCACCATGTCCATTTACTGCTGCCCATATGTGTATGAGTATGAAGCCATCTATCAAAGCACAGACCACCTAGTGGCCACATCCCCAAAGAATGATTCTCCTTCTTCTATCTCTTACCATCTGCCAATAGGTCTTCAGTCAGGAGTGGGGCCTTATGAATTCTTCTATAATGTGTGCTCTAATTTGGGCTGGTTTAATCTTGTACATGTCTTGTGGATATCATCACAGATATGGTTTCATGTGTGCAATGGCCATGTTATGCCCAGAAGACAGTATTTCCAAGCTCTTTCCCATCCTCTGGTATTTACATCATTTTTATCCCCTTTCCCCTGATGTCCCCTAAGTCGTGTGTGTGTGTGTGTGTGTGTGTGTGTGTGTGTGTGTATTGGTAAGAAGGTAGTTGATATAGATGTTCCATACACAACTGAGCACACACAAGAATTTATTCTTAGCACAACTGGAGAAGCAGAAATCAGCAGCCTAGTCATCAAGTTGTTGACTGGTAAAAGATAGTGCCTCAAAGGTGTATGTGCATGCACATGCACACACACACCCAACACACACACACACACACACGCACACACACACCCAACACACACACACACACACACTGAAAGCAACTGAAGTTTGTTTTGTTGTTTTAAAAAACACCTTGAAATGTTGAAGATGAGAGGCATAGTAAATTAGATATGAAGAAAATAGTGAAAATAAACATCAAGACTAGACATCAAGAATAGGAGAAAGAATATTAGTAACCTCCGTGAAAAGGAACAGGACTCTTCAGTTCTATACTACATCCATGGTATCTACTTAATTTATATATGTATTTATTCTTAGTCTTTGAGAATTTATACATGTATACAATAAAACAGGTTCATATCTACTGTCCTTTTCTCCATTCCAGCTTCCTCAAAGCAAGCATTACATTCAGGCAAAAACAACAAACAAAAATAGGGCAGTAGTGACACATGTCTTTAACCCCAGCACTTGGGAAGCAGACACAAGTGGAGCTCTGTGAGTTCCAAGCCAGCCTGGTCTACAGAGTGATTTCCGGGACAGCCCTGTCTCAAAAATCCTATACCAAACCAAACAAAACAAGAAATAACGAACAATCAAGCATGGTAACCACACCACGCTAGAAGTGGTAAGACCTGGGATAATGAAGTTAATAAAGATGGTAGACCAAAATTGCAACCGTCAACTTTATTCAGAGCCTCAGTTTATACTCTGAGGGTCAAGAAATGTCACATGAGTAAAGGTCTCATGAGTTCAAGTTGGATACAATCCCAAGGACAAGCCACATGTTCTTCCATAGAGGAATAAAAGGATCAACATTTAATTGAATACCAGTAGCAAGCAGTAATGAGCATTCTGAAGTGAACTCTCCCCAATTCACTACACCTGGGAGAAACATGAAAACACATTAAAAATTCCTAGAATTAAGTGAAAAAGAAAACAAAATTTGTCAGAATCTTTTGATATGGGTAAAGTAATCCTAAGAGGGAACTCTGTGTTTAAGTGTTTACATTTAAAAAAAATCAGAAAATATTTTAATGATATACTTCCATGTCTTCAATAACAAAAACAAGACAAATTCCAAATGTCTTGATGAACAAGAATACATAATAAAGATCAGAGTGTAATTAATGAAATGGAGATTGAAAGAACAGTTCAAAGAATCAAGAAAACACAGCTTGTTCTTCAAAAGGGTAAAAGATATTGATATCCGGGAGAGTTAACTCACACCTTTGATTCCAGCTCTCTGGAAGCAGAGGCAGGCAGATCGCCGAGTTCAAAATCACCCTGGCCTATATAGCAGGCTCAGTCTGCCATGGTTACATAGTTAGACAGTATCAAAAAACAAACAAAAAAGATATATCCACAAATAGTTCCCCAAACTAACCAACGGAAAGAAAGAAGGCCCAAATTAATGAAATTAAAATGAAGATGGCTTCATTAAAACAGACTCCAGTGAAATTTGAGGATTATGGTTTTGATAATCAGGGTTCTGTATGAGAACAGAATTTACAGAATGAATACACACACACACACACACACACACACACACACTGAGAGAGAGAGAGAGAGAGAGAGAGAGAGAGAGAGAGAGAGAGAGAGAGAGAGAGAGAGAGATTTATTTGAATGGCCTATAGCCTGTGTGATCAGCTAGTCCAACAATGGCTGTTTGCCAAAGAAGGTCTAAGAATCCAGGCTACAGTCCTGGAGGTCTCAGCCATCGTTAGGATGTGCTGGAATCATGAAGAATTAAGCTCTAACATCAGTGAAGGGAGTGGACTTGCAATCAAGAGTGAGAACAAACAGGTAGTGAAGCAAAGGCTTCCCTCCTCCGTGTCATTTGCATAGGGGCCAGGTATGACCTAGATTAAGGGTGGGCCTTCCTACTTCAAATGATTTAATTTTTAAAAAAAATGCCTCACAGGTATACTCAAACACTTGGGTTTTAGTTAATCTATATGTAGTCAAGTTGACAAGCAAGAATAGCCATTTATGTCCCGGAAAATTTATATTCCAATAAATTGGAAAATCAGGGAGAAACTGAAAAATTGCTAGACCTATGATATAACTAAATTAAACCTTGTGGATATGAACAACTTAAAGAGCTCTCTCTAGCCGGGCGTGGTGGTGCACGCCTTTTATCCCAGCACTTGGGAGGCAGAGGCAGACGGATTTCTGAGTTCAAGGCCATCCTGGTCTACAAAGTGAGTTCCAGGACAGCTAGGACTATACAGAGAAACCCTGTCTCGAAAAACAAAAACAAAAACAAAAACAAAAACAAAAACAAACAAACAAAAAACAACAAAAAAAAGAGCTCCCTCTATACCCAGCAATGAGACTAAATCAGTAATAAGAACAGAAATAAAGATGCTCCCAGGACATAAAATTCCAAAACCAAGTGAATTCACTGCTGAATTCTATCAGCCAGTGTTCCTCAAACTATCCCATGAAATAGAAAGGGGTAGAAAACTAGCCAAAAATTCTATACCAAAACTAGATAAGAACAAAAGTAATACTATAGACCAATTTCCCTGATGCACATAGATACAAAACTTATTAATTAAAATAATTCCAGGCCAAATTAAATCGGTTGAGAAGACTATACAGTATAATTTGTTAGTTTTTTTTTAAAATGTTAGAATGATTAAACATACATAAACCAATTAAGATAATACATAGACTCAGAGGCAGAAATCACATGACCATCTCAATAAACGTACAGAAGGCCTTTGACAAAGCTTGACATCGCCTGGTTAATTTCCATTGGCACTTTGTGGTTTTCACCATGAAAGTCCCATGGGTAACAGCTTCTGGTTTGCATGATTATCCTATAATACTGGTTCAGTTGTCACTTCTCTACTACTAGCTGTGGGTACCCTCAGCACCGATTTACACATGGTGATCTTGTGTCTTCAAACATGGACAGTCTATCATATGCAGAGAAGGAATTCCAGATGAGGTTATGAGGGTTCAAGATGGTATGGCCATAGACAAATAAGACTTTCTAATCAGTGCTCTAGCTGTGTCTTTGATTTTACTTGCCTTGCTTGGATAGCTTAGTCTTCTAGTACTTTGCAGAATGGCAGTAGAGAAAACAGACACCTCCCTTTTCTGCTTCCCAGTCTTAGGCTCAGTTTTGTTCTCAGTAGCATGATAATACTTCTAGGACTTAAACAGGTATTCTCCATCTCACAGGGGAAATCGCCACACTAACACTCTGAAAGTCCTTCTGTTCTTCAGGAATGACTGCTTAGTTTTTCTTCAAGGCTTGTTCTGGACCACTTGCAATGGTCATGTGGTCCTTCTCCTTTAGATGGTTCACATGTTCCAGTACACAGTCCAAGATTTTTTCAGCACCAACCCTTCCCTGCATCCATGGACAAAACCCATTTAATCAGGAGATATAACTGTCTTTATATATTGCTGAGTTCAATTTGTTATTTTCTCACGAATTTTTGCATAGGTATTTGGTGAGAAATATGGTTTCTCTCCTTATTGTTATTATCTTTGTCAGGTTTGGGGACGTTGTTTCAGGTTTGCTTTAAAAAATGCTTGGAAGGTGTTTCCTTCTCATATTTTCTGGGAATATAACTTCGTTTTCATCTTTTAGTGTGAACAATTAATAGAATTCTCTGGTGAAGACATCTGGACCTAGACATTTCTTATGGAATAGGTTTCCTAAAAAATTAAATTTCTTAATGAGTATAGGATTACCCAAAGTTACATTTGTGTTCATTTAGCATTTGTGTGGTGTGTGTGTGTGTGTGTGTGTGTGTGTGTGTTTAAAGCTAGAAATATAAGTTCTTAAACTTTCATGATAGAGCAGTAAGCTGGGATTCCTTGCCTTTTCCTTTGATGTTTGTAAGCCCTGTAATGGCACACCACCATGCCCTGACCCCTTCCACCTGTCTTCCCCCTCCCCCCACCCTCTTCAGTGATGAAGTTGGTGGTAACTGCATAGTACCTATTTTATTTGTCATTTTAGGAGAAGTTATCAGTTTGAGGGATCCTTCCAGAAACCCTACCTTTGGTTTCCTTAATTCTACTTTTTTAAAAAATTGATTTCAGCTGCGGTCTCCATTGTTTCCTTTGGCATTTGCTCTTCTTCCTTGTAGATTTCTTTGATTTTGGAAGCTTATTTCACTTTTCCTTTTGTTCCTCAAGTACCCCTGTGGTAGTTTCACATCATCCCACACCTAAGGTTCACACTGTTTCCCATCAGTGCACTGCATTGGTGACTCCAAAGAACATTAGTTAGTTTCCAATAACTGAAATACTGTACTGGACACCTTTCTGATCTTGGTTTCTCCTCTAAGTAGATTTTACTTCTTTTGAATTAGGTCAAATACCTTTTGTGGCTAAAGATTTGGTGTACCAGAGAATGTGCTGTGTGTATTCTTGAAAAGTATGTGTCTTCTTCTAACAGATTGAGTGATCTATAAAGTGTTGATTAAGTTCTGATCACTATTGGTTGTCATGTGGTTCTAAATCTTTCCAGTTTTCTGTACAATTGTATCATCTGTTGAGATTTCCAACTGTACTGCTGGATCTGTCTCTGCTTTCAGTTCTACCAATTTCTACTTCACACATTCTCAATTCTGCTGTTTGCTGCACATACATTTAGATAGATATGTCTTCTTAGTGGATTAGATATATTCACCACTCATGATAACCCTCTTTGCCTCATCATTTTCTTTACTTAGAATTCCAAGTTTTAATGTATCTAACTATATCTATATAATATGTATAAAAACAAACTAAATCATACACACACACACACAATCTTGGAAGATCAGGTTACATTTACTGAATAGACCACTGGGAGCACAGGCTTCTTTTATTGTATTACATTGTGCTGTGTTGTATTTTATTGTATTGTGTTGTATTCTTGTTTGCTTGTTTGCTTTTTAACATTGCTTTCTCTTCCTTCACTCACTCTGTCTTTTCTATGACAGGACATTTGCAACAACTGATGGAGCCAGTGAAATGCAGATAGCTCTTCCAGAACACTACTTGTGAATCAGGCAGTATTTTGACACAGAAGAAGCAATTATACTTATAAAAATAACAATTGTGATATCTCATAAGTATTAACAACTTCAATATTAAGATTGAAATGACACAACAATTACTCTTCCTTAATATCTCTTAATATCAATGGACTCAACTCCCCAATAAAAAGACATAGACTAAGAGACTGGCTACACAAACAGGACCCAACATTTTGCTGCTTACAGGAAACCCATCTCAGGGAAAAAGACAGACACTACCTCAGAATGAAAGGCTAGAAAACAATTTTCCAAGCAAATGGTCTGAAGAAACAAGCTGGAGTAGCCATTTTAATATCGAATAAAATCGATTTCCAACCCAAAGTTATCAAAAAAGACAAGGAGGGACACTTCATACTCATCAAAGGTAAAATCCTCCAAGAGGAACTATAAATCCTGAATATCTATGCTCCAAATGCAAGGGCAGCCACATTCATTAAAGACACTTTAGTAAAGCTCAAAGCACACATTGCACCTCACACAATAATAGTAGGAGACTTCAACACACCACTTTCATCAATGGACAGATCATGGAAACAGAAATTAAACAGGGACACAGTGAAACTAACAGAAGTTATGAAACAAAAATAGCCCAAAACTTAGGATACCCAAGATATAAGATACAATTTGCTAAACGCATGAAACTCAAGAAGAATAAAGACAAAAGTGTGGACACTGTGCCCCTTCTTAGAATTGGGAACAAAACACCCATGGAAGGAGTTACAGAGACACAGTTTGGAGCTGAGACGAAAGGATGGACCATCTAGAGACTGCCATATCCAGGGATCCATCCCATAATCAGCCTCCAAACGCTGACACCATTGCATACACTAGCAAGATTTTGCTGAAAGGACCCAGATATAGCTGACTCTTGTGATACTATGCCAGGGCCTGGCAAACACAGAAGTGGATGCTCACAGTCAGCTATTGGATGGATCACAGGGCCCCCAGTGGAGGAGCTAGAGAAAGTAACAAAGGGATCTGCAACCCTATAGGTGGAATAACAATATGAACTACCCAGTACCCCCCAGAGCTCGTGTCTCTACCTGCATATGTAGCAGAAGATGGCCTAGTGGGCCATCAGTGGAAAAGAGGCCCATTGGACTTGCAAACTTTATCTGCCTCAGTACAGGGGAATGCCAGGGCCAAGAAGTGGGAGTGGGTGGGGGATTTTGGGATAGGATTGGAAATGTAAATGAAATAAATACCTAATTATAAAAAAGATTGAAATGTACATTTTTTTAAAGGAAACTTGTGTTGGATAGTTTTCTAAATAATCAAAATTGAGTTTAAATAACTTAATTATTGGGCTATTATTTGCAGAGCTAAATGTCTTCCTAGTAATGCCAATACCCTATTTGATAACATTTGGGATAAAAATATCTGTAAAGGTCATGAATGAAAGAAACATACTAACAAACTATACATCAAAAGGCTCTGAATAATGATGTTCTAATTTCATTATAAATAATTATCACAACCTGTGTTAAGGTGCCAAGGAGAGGTCACAGAACACTTCGTGTGAAGGGAAGTATAAGTGGCTTTCCTAAGCAGGTAAGAGGTGACTTAACTCAACCTTGCCTCAAGGAAATGGGGAGGGGACAGCTAGAGAGTGGGGACAGGCAAGGCTCTTGCAATCCTGGGAGCACACATCCTGTGTGCAGGGTGGAAGTGGCTTGTGGCTAGCCAGTGTGTACCTCCATAAGAGAAGCTAATTCACCTGCTTAGACAAGTCTTCAGAACTCTTTTGTCCTCTGCTTTCTTCCTACTTTTCCAGCTCCTCAGGCTCTCTCAGTATTGTGCAGACTAACCTACACATGGAGTTGATCATGATTTCCAGAGCCTGCCTCTCTTCTTCACCCATGTTCTCTCCAGGAGCTGGAAGAGTGCTGCTCTATTTCCAGCCGTGCTCTTTTTGACTCTTTGCTCTTTCTTTAATCTTACCCATTCCCTTCACTGTAAGCAGTGATCTCCAGTGAATTGTCATAGAATCATGTGTGGGACAGATACTAGTGTGTGTCATATTTCGGTGTGACCTCATTATCTGTCCTTCTTTCTCATAAGACTGAGGGCACTCAAAACTTAGGATACCCAAGATATAAGATACAGTTTTCTAAACACATGAAACTCAAGAAGAATGAAGACTGAAGTGTGGACACTATGCCCCTCCTTAGAATTGGGAACAGAACACCCATGGAAAGAGTTACAGAGACAAAGTTTGGAGCTGTGACGAAAGGATGGACCATCTAGAGACTGCCATATCCAGAGATCCATCCCATGATCAGCATCCAAACGCTGACACCATTGCATTCACTAGCAAGATTTTGCTGAAAGGACCCAGATATAGCTGTCTCTTGTGAGACTATGCTGGGGCCTGGCAAACACAGAAGTGGATGCTCACAGTCAGCTAGTGAATGGATCACAGGGCCCCCAATGGAGGAGCTGGAGAAAGTACCCAAGGAGCTGAAGGGATCTGCAACCCTATGGGTGGAACAACATTATGAACTAACCAGTACCCCGGAGCTCTTGACTCTAGCTGCATATGTATCAAAAGATGGCCTAGTCGGCCATCACTGGAAAGAGAGGCCCATTGGACATGCAAACTTTATATGCTCCAGTACAGGGGAACGCTAGGGCCAAAAAGTGGGAGTGGGTGGGTAGGGAAGTGGGGGGGGGTATGGGGGACTTTTGGGATAGCATTGGAAATGTAATTGAGGAAAAGATGTAATAAAAAAAAAATATATATATATATAAAAAAAAGACTGAGGGCACTGACAAACTAGAAAGTGCCACTGGTTTTCAGCACTTAGGGAAGAATCTGAATTATGAAGGGGGCTCTGCAAATATATAAACAGATGCATGAATAAGGGACTATTAGTAAATAGAACTAAATAACAAAACCAGAACTATAATATGGGACATAACATGAAACAAAAGTTATGGGAATCACTGAACAGATTCAGGTAATTTAATTCTTGAAATGACCTTTGCAACATCTTCATTTTATAGATGATAAACTGAGACCCAGTGAACATAATAGACATGTAGAATACCTAGGTAGTAACTGAGTGAGGCATTTAGAAGCATGAGATTTCTTTTGCCTCTTGGCTCTTCTCTGAGTTCTCCCTAATTGGTTGCAGTCATGGGAAAACAAGCACTTCCAAGTACAATTGTGACTGCAGTAACTAAATGCTCTCACTGTCCTATAATGCAGGTCACTCGGGGAGCATTAGCTCTCTGGACGAGGTTGCCACCATGGAGAATTTATAGAGAAAAGCAATGTGTTTAATTAAGTGGCTGTTGAAAACACCCACCAGGACAAATGGATTCTGGCAACAGAGGTCCTTTTGTTACTGCCAGAGTCCTGCCACAGGTCATTAAGATCTTGATAGATTTGAGGCGCTTTTCAGCTTCATTGCTTTCACCCAAAGACATGGCAAGTCTTCTGGGGCTTCAGTTGCTGTGAAGGCCCGGAGATTTGGAGACAGCGCCATACTGGTATCTGAGGAGAACTCTATCAGAATTAAATTAGGTGGGTTCTGGGCCATACCATGTAGCATTCAATAAACTGAGCTTGAAGAACATTGCATCAAAGCACTGTCTACACAGAGCTCACTGTGAGTGGAGCTACATAATAGAAAGTGAGTGCAAGGATAGGGGCTGAGATTATTTTGGATAAATTAATATGGAACTGTTCTATGGACTTGGGTCTCAGAAGGACAGTGTCTTAAGGTTTCTTTTGTTGAGATAAAACACCAAGACCAATATGCAAGTTGGAGAGGAAAGGGTTTACTCTGCTTATACGTCCATATTGCTATTCATCATCAAAGCAAGTCAGGACAGGAACTCAAACAGGGCAGAAACCCTGGACAGGAGCTGACAAAGAGTGCATGGAGGGGTGCCACTTACTGGCTTGCTCATGACTTGCTCAACCTGCTTTCTAATAAAACTCAGGGCCACCAGACCAGGGATGGCACCACCACAATTGGCTGCATCCTCCCCATCAATCACAGATTAAGAAAATGCTTTATGGGCTTGCCCCCAGCTCAGTCTTACGGAAGACGTCTTCTCAATTGAGATTCTGTTCTCGCTCAGATGACTACAGTTTGTGTCAATTTGACCTAAGTCTAGCCAGCACAGACAGCGAAAGTATGGATTACTGCAAGGAGAGGAAACCAGGTAAGCATAATCACAGGGCCAAAGTATAGCATCAGGAATTTCAGAAGATGTGAAAAACTGATGGAATTTCTAAAATTGGTCAATAGGGTTGGAGTGAGGATATGACTCACTGATTTCCAAAGAACAAGAGAAGCAGTAATAACCCATGGAAGCTCATGGATGAAAAGCATAAAATTGATAGAGATAGATGCTTCTCAGATTTAGGGTGTATAGGAATCTTGCAAAACTGAAAGTTCAGCTTTAGCTCTGGGGTAAGGCCTGAGAGTCAGCATTGCTATGAAGCTTCAGGTGATGCACGTGCTACTGAACTCTGGACCACAGATTCCACAATAGGCACCTAAGATGCACTCAAGTGTACAGAAAGTGAATGGAGTCGGGCAGAAGCAGCAGCTTAGCCTGGAAAGGTAACTGGCACAGCCTTTATAGCCTTTAGTTTCTTGTGATTTTAAAGGATTAGAAATTGATAGTTTCCAGTTTTCTGGTCTTTTTCCCCTTTTAATTATTGTTAGCTATATTTTCCATTACGGAGCTGTTTTGTAATTCTTATAACATAATTAGACTATGACAAGATGGAAGTGTGGCTGGCTTTGGTCCATCAGCATCACTCACCAGCCCCTCCAGGCATTTGACTATTTTAGCTGTTTCTGAGCAAAGACTAAATAAAGTCAAATGAAAAGCCCTCAGAGAGAATGGTCTGGGGAGGGAAAGAGGAAGGTCTGTAATCCTCTGACCCTCTTCCCTGCAAACAAAAGCCAATCAAAAAAGAACCCAGACACAAGCACACAGATCGTTTAACCAATTTAAACCATAGCAATCTTTGTGTCAGGAGAGTGAGAAATCACAAAAGGCCCCAGAAGCACTGTAATGGAAAGACAACAAGGCTGGGAGAAAGAAGTCACCAAGTCAGGCTCTCTTCTGACCTTTAATAAGTGGCTGCCTTTGAACAGGTCATTTAATCTCTGGATTTCTTCATCCATAAAATGAAGCCAGAATCTTGCATGGTCCTGCCCTTGGAGACTGCTTGAGGAGAGCAGGTGAGAAAGAGAAAGATGCCACATGTACTGCAGCTCTGTGCATGGGTGTGGCCCCGAGAGGCAAGTGTGGGGAAAACAGGGCGCAGGCTCACTTGTTCTCAGAGTATCCCTGTCTCTCTATCTTTGTTTAAGTGTTTATTTAAAATCCTTTGTTTTTGTCGTGTGTGTGTGTGTGTGTGTGTGTGTGTGTGTGTAGGTGCGGGTCAAAGGACAACTGACAGGAGTTTGTTATCTACCTACCATGGACAACTGACAGGAGTTTGTTATCTACCTACCATGGAGGTTCTTGGGTTTGAACTCGTGGTGCAAAGCTTTGCAACAAGCATCTTATTCACTGAGCCATCTCAATGCCTCTATCACTGTTTTATTTAACGACCTGGGGGAATCAGTCTGAAAAAAATTTCTAAGTTAGCAGAGATGATCTGCACACTTGCACTTACCCCACCAAAGCCAACAAACAGGATTTTCATTATTTCAGCCATGTTTGATGGGAGGAACCATGATGGGCTCTTGAGATGCCACACATAAAAGAAGTGGTCCCTGTCCATCATGTGACTTCAAAGAGAACTCACATGGAGAGTATTTTAGCCCAGCTGATGGTAGAATGGTCCTTAACTTTGCTACTATAACTGTAGATGTCTCAGTTAGGGTTTTATTACTGTGAAGAGACACTGTAACTATGGCAACTCTTATAAAGAAAAACATTTAATTGGAGCTGGCTTACAGTTCAGAAATTTAGTCCATTATTGGTGTAGCAAGAAATACAGTGGTGTGCAAGCAAACATGGTGCTGGGGGAGCTGAGTTTTCTACATTTTGATCAGCAGGTAGCAGGAGACTAAGATACAAGGCACAGACTTATGCTTTTAAAACCTCAAAACCTACCCTCATGGTGACACACTTCCTCCAACAAAAACACACCTACTCCAACAAGGCCATACCTCCTGATAGTGACACTCACTCCTTATGGGCCAAGCATTCACACACATGAATCTATGGGCACCATACTTCTTCAAACCACCACACTAGGGTCCTCCTCTGAGCCTGAACTTCTCATCTTACACAGGTGAATCTTTTTTTAGAATGTTATTGTGATGAATTCACAAGGAAGAACACTTTACAATGCTGTAGAAATGTTCCTAATTGTTCTTATCAAATACCATGATGCTTCAATGTCTTTCCAGTCAAAGTCTTTCTCCACCAGAATCTTTTGACTCAGTGCTTTGAGGTTAAAGAATAATAATAAGCACTTAATTCTGTGTTGTACCCCACTGGTGGTTTGAAAAGAAATGGTTAAATAAAACCCAAAACAAAACAAAACAAAAAGAGCAAAACAAACAAACAAAAAATCCAATAACTTTCAAAAACTACATGATATCTAGGAACAATTCAGGGGAAATGCTGAGATCAATGGCATTTAGAGATCATCAAAACTACAGGGATTATATTCTTTCAGTCATAAATGCAAAGACAGTATGTACCATAACATGTGCTACATTGTAAGCATTTGGTTAAACATAATTATTAAAGTATAACCATCTTTAGCAAAATGCATGAAGACTGGCTAGACTATTACAAAAAAAAATAACAGTGGATGTGTTTCTTTCACGAGATTAAATTTCTAATGGACTGAACAACATATAGAACCAATTCCATTAGCTTAGAAAAGAGATTAGGCCAGGTATAGTAGTGTAGGCCTGTCAGTACTACATTGAAAGCAGAAACAAGAGGATTAAAATAGTCAGTAGTTCTCCGGTCTTTATTTTACTACAACCATAATAGTACTATTATTGTCTCATGTTTATCCTTGGCTACATAGGAGTCCCTGTTACAAATACATAAAGGTGTAAAAAGGAAACCTCCTTGTGTTTGTGCAGCTGCTGTGACAAGAACTAAAGGACAGGATCCACACCCAGGTCTTCTGTTCCATTTTCACTCATTCGGTTCTGACAGGAGAGGTGATTTGACTCCATGTGCGATCTACTCTCTGTATGCCAGACACAGGAACTTCATTAGATTGCATATATTAGTCATACCAAAGTCCTAAGATTGAAACTGGGTTGGTTGGAGGAAAATCAGGTAATGAAAACATACTCTGGATGTTTTCACTAATGTGAAGAACAAGAATCACTTGGGCTCTGCCACTATTAGCGGGTCTTCTCACTTAAGAATGAGAATTGTCTCTTCCACCCTTTGTGTGAAAGGAGGAGCCCATCTCCTCTGACTCTCACAGCACTGAAGACATAAGCATCTGGAGCACACTGGACTGAAGAGGCTCCACTGCCATCGAGCCACACTGTCTGACACTCCACAGAGTGTCAAGATGTTCATGGTATTGGCTTAATGGATCTCTTCTAGAAGTACCCACACAAGTTTTTTAATGTCCCTTTTTAGAAGGGCCAAGAAGGAAGAGGAAGAAACGTTGAAATAAGTACTATGTTTTCTTTACAACTACATAGCCACAAAAATCCCCTTTAAAAAGGATGGCTGTGAGCCTACATCCTAACAGTTTGTCTCAAGTACTTGTGATAGTTTAGCAAACTGGGATCCAAGTACAGTTTATGGCCCCCTCACCAGTTTATCCTCCCAGTTTTTTCGGCCATTGTCTACATCCACTTCCCAAATGCCTTCAACTCATTTTTCTAGTATTTCTGAATACTATATCATACCAGTTTAGATTATCGTGAGACTCAGCAGAATTAATATGGAAGACAGCTTTACTAACACCTCTTTATTCCTTTTGCTTTATATAGAAACCTTTCTACTAGAAACAGCCAAGCTAGGCTCAACCAAAAACAGTGTTTGGACCCATAAGTAGAATGGCCTACTCAACCTTTCTTTGTGAACACTCCCCTTTTCCCTCAAATTTGTCCTTAGTTCTGTAGATAATTAATGACAATCCTTGCGGAAGCATCTAATAGGGCTCTGAGACGGCTTCCTCTCTCGTGTTTCTTCCAGAATGCTTCTTCAGTATAGTAATACTATATCGCCTTTGAAACCAAGAGTGACTCAGTCAATCCATCATTTTTCTAGGACCAAACCAAGAAGTTACTGATGACTTTTCTTACAAGCAATGAAGTACAAAGATCCGCAAAGCCCAGTTGGGTCAGCTATCAGTTTCTCCTCTCAATTCCTAATGTATCCTTCAATGAGAGCCCTGGGATAAACAATGCCATTCATCTCCTCCGCAGTGCTAACATGTTAATCTTCAGTGATAGTGGGCATGGCAGGCTATTATAGTGTACAGTGTATAGTGTATGGTTTCTTACCTTCCAACATAGTCAAGGTGGAAGAGAAGCAGGGAAGACTGTCTCAGCCACAAGCCCAGAACAGGCCCTGCAAACTCTCAGCTTCCACCTTCAAAACATTTCTAAAATTTTATATGCAAACTTTTCCATTGACCACCAGAAAAAGCAACCTCCATCAATTGGATGGCAAACTAATACTCTGTTAGTTTTTAAATGTTATCATGATGTTAATGCTACAAGCAGGGCCCACCTGACTTTTATATCTGCGCTGTTAACATGTTTTCTGTCACTGTCTTACGTTTAGACAGTCTACAAAGTGTTGGACTATGAAATTAAGTTATGGTCTGTGGTGTTTTCCAATTTTGAAATTATTGGTGTAAATATTGTTGTGATGCTGAATTCACGCTCTCGGGGATCCTCGTGCTTATCTTCCCTGACCAAAGCCGACTTATCATTTTGTAGGTCAAACAGGGCTCTCTGTTTGAATGAGGGATGGAAAGGGGGAACAAATCATAGATTTGACCAAATGAATTAGTGAGAAGTTCAAATTGTAGGCTTTCCTTTTCATTAGTAGTAACTCAGAGATTATAGAGATAGGTAGATTATAAATGAACGAAGGAGAAAGAGGAAGGATGATGGAGATGGGAAGAAGCAAAAGCGGGAGGAACAGAGGAGCAGAGGAGTCAGAGCAGAGGAGAGAAGGAAGAACAGAGGAGGAGGAGAGGGGAAGATAATTCAGGAAGAATTTTACAGTAACACCTAATTTTGTCCTTCAAAATCACTCAGTCTCATTTTATAAATAAAGACACGAAGATTAAAAAGTAACAACCAAAATGTCAACTTTGAGGCTTCTTTTCCTCCAGGTCTGGGAAGATGTTTGACAGAATGGTAGAAAATGTAAATCAGTCGGGTCTGATTCTCTTTCCGGCTTGTTGAGGACGCCATTTTGCCAGGCTGGATGGTTAGGCCTTCGAGGTTTCCTCCTGGAAACTCAGAACTAGATGCTTCTGTGATCCCGAGGAAAGCTATACATTTCACCCTCCAGAAAGAATTACTAGGATCCTGGAACTCGGATCCACTTCCCAGCTCGAAATCAGTCTTCACCGAACCCATGCAGAAGCAAGGTGAGCGTTTTAAGCACACTTCCACACAACATTATGGGTTCTATAGTAGGCAAGCATCCTCTTTTGCCTTTTAATATGTATCACTGAATGTTACACGAAAGGTCACAGGCAGTGCAATTTCTAGGAGGGGTAGAAAGGTAATTGTTGCTATGGTAGTATTCACAAGGGAAGCTCTTTCTGCTACGGAAGCATTAAGGGTAATGGAGGGTGTTACATGAGAAACATGGCCTTATGCTTTTGATAGGTTTGCTTGGTTCTTATCCTAACTTTCAGCAGTGGCCCCCTTCCCTATTCTACCTGATTTCCCTATTATCACAGTCCATACTCTACAAAGCATACAGACTAGATAGGAGACTGCATTTGTATCTTTTTTATTCCTCTTCTCTGCCCCTAGAAGGATGTCAAGTGTCGTTACAGAGAGCATGCTTGCGATGGAGAGAGATCAGAGCTGGGCACCTAGGAAACTACTGCCATTATCCTTGAAAGCAGTGACACAGACCCGAGCCATGGCTGCAGTGTCTGGGTGGAAGGAGCAGTCCAGAAAGTCAGAGTCAAACCCATCCACTCAGCCAGCTAAGTAAACATCGATGTCCAGTGGGAAACATCAGGAAATAACCGTATACAAACCCAGGGGAGCTCCTGTGACATGTCCTTCTCCTTTTCTGTTCCAGAGATGTCACCTGTTTCCACTTCCCTTCACACAGCAACATACTCACTCTGTCAGGAGCCAGAAGCCTTGAACAGTCTCCCCAGAAGTCTGTGCTATGTGGCCTTTCAAGTCTTCCACAGCAGTCTCAATGGCCCCTGGCTGAGGGAAAGAAGACATCATTTCACTTAGAGAAGACCAAACACTCTGTCTGTATTTAGGATTAGTTAAAAATGGCCACACCTCCTCCTCCACATCCTCCAGGAGACTAAGCGTGGTTTTGCATATTCCGGTCACTGCCTGGCAGAGAACTTGGTCTTGAACTCTGTGTTTTACTGTTAACTCTTTTGTCCTGGCCAAAAGAATTCCAGGTCCTATCTTCTCAAATCCTATGCTTTCTCACTAAAATCAAAATAGCCATTTTTAGAAGGACACTCCTTCCAGGGAAAAAAGTTTATTGGGAATTTGCATATATATAATTTAAATAATATATATTAGTAATATGTAAGATTATATGTAAGAATATGTGTGTATATTTGTGTGCATATATATGTGTGTGTGTGCATTACATATATACATATATATGTATATATATATTTAACTTTTCCAAATTATGTTGGTAAAATGCAAAAAGTAGCTTCCTGACCTTCAGTGTTGCTAACTCAATAGTTCAACTCTAACTCTCTCTCTCTCTCTCTCTCTCTGCCTCCCTCCCCCTTCAGTTTCTTAACTTTTGCAAAGCAAGTGTTCCTACTACTGTGCCTAGTTCTATGCAGAAATGGGTTGACATCTATTCTAGTAAGGTCATGCCTTCCCTAGTTCAATGATTCTTAAACTTCAGTGTACATAACAGCCATGCTGAAACATTTCTAAGTTGTATCCTATTCAGTTTCTGATTCAGTTGGTATGGGTTGGGACCTAAGACTGCATTTGTAGCATGTGATAGCATCGGTATGAAGACTGTTCTTGAGAGAATATATTTCATTTACGTATACGCATGACAACCAATACTCTCTAGACAATTATTCTCAATGCTTTAGTGTACATCAGAATCATCAGGCAGCTTCAAAAAAATAAAATCCTAACCCAATATACATACAAGTCAATTAGACCAGAAACTCAGTGGTTAGGTACACAAGCACTACTGGAATTTTTAAGGATAAACCCTCCTGTAGGGGAATCTGGACAAGAAAAGAGTGGTGGTGCCTCAGATGGGCTGTGCTCATGGTACAGAGTTTGCTTTATCTCCCTGGTTTGTTTTGTACAATCCAAGCCATCCACAATAGGATGGTATCCCTGAGATGAGGTGAGTGTTGAGTTGTCAATAAGCAACTCTGCAGTATTAACTTGGCTCTCACGACTAACCCTGTGGAGCCACTGCGATGACGTAATGCCTTCGATATCTCTTCAAGGAAATGTGACAATAACGTTTATAGTCCAAAACCCTGATTTCATCATCAGTCAGCCACTGGACTCAAGGATTTTCTCCCTGTGTCATGGTCTGCAGTTGGTTGAAGGCTGGTCAGAAAGCTAATACTGGTGCTCCATGCTTGCAGAAGGCCATGTGTCATAAAATCAGCAACTTCTGGGATTTCAGTCAAAATGCCTAGCACCTGCTGCCAGACAGGTCTATGCAGATGTCACTCATTTCCAGTGACTCTGAAGGCAGGCAGTTAAACGCCCCCCCCCTCCCCGCCCCTTCCAGGGAAATTCCTTTAATCTGCTGGCTATTCTCAGTTCTCTTAAGCTTATTTCTGTGAGAGGCATTTTGACTCTCCTGAGCCCACTTTTCAAAGTCCTCTGAAGTATAACGTGCTCTTTGGTGAGTCAACATTGGTATTTCTCAAACAATTTCTTTACATAATTTTAGCCTCACAAATATAACTCACTTGCGAAACTAATACTTTTGAGAAAAAAAGGCAGATAGAATTGGAGAGTAATTAAATAACCCTAAATAAGCATTTTGTTGAATGTTTTTATGCCAAGAAGTTCCCCCAAATATGTGCAGATGAATATAATAATGTATAAAAATTTAAAGTCTTAGTATCTTCCAAACAAAAATTAAATGCCAAATCTACCCAAATGAAAAATAATCTACATTAAATCCAGATATACCTCTGTGAAGTTATACTTCAGAAATTCTTGCACATATGCAAAACGGCATGAATGAAGGACTCTCGAAAGCCTTGTTTGTAGACAACAGTAAATGGGCATTAAGAAACAGATACTGATCAAGACCGTGCTATAATATGGAATATCTTTGGATAATCTAATATAATGAAAGCTTAGGAGTAATAAAGTATATTGCTCAATGGAAAAAATTAAACAAGAAAGGATTAGGTAGGCCACCTTCCTTATACAGAACTGTGTTGAGTAAATACATTCTTGTTTGATGACACACAGCTAAAGTAATCATAAAAAGTCTATGAAATTATTGATGTTTGTTTCCTCAGATGGGAAACCATGAGATGGAAATAGAACATTCAAGCCATGCTTTCCTATCCACCTCTTCAAAAGCGGAACACCAAAAGTGTGTTATTTATGGGATACTTTGATGCTCTCTAAAGCTCTGTCAATGCTCTCATTGTCTGGACCACTATTTTTTTTTCAATATAAACATTGTTTGGGCTCTTTGAGGATATAGAGCTGTACTTCCTTCCCTTTTAGTAATGTTAGTTCATTGACATTTTTTATTGTTTTAAAATAAATACATTTGAATCTGATAATTTAAAATAAAAAGATAAAAATACACAGGTCAATTCTCGATCGTCCTTATGACTATCTAGAATCCATGGTAAGTTGTCTTGGTACTCTTCATTAGTTGATTTATTTGTTAGATTGTTTTGATATTTATTACTGTAACTGAACTGTTATTGGGAGATACCTTGAGGTCCTGTACATTAACTAGTAACAAACACTGGATGGTGAAAAACTTTCCCTTCATTCCCACTACTGATTATATTAAATAAAAGGAAAACGGCCATACTAGAATTCAAGGAACAAATGCTTAGTGCGATCAAGCACTTAGCTCTGAGACTGCATTCTAAGACAAACAGGAAACTATGATCAAATGCAGCACCTCAAACAACATAGTGACTCTACTGTCTCTCCCATTTTAGCTCCAGCAAAAATTTTAGTTCCAGGCAAAGCAAACCCTCTTGGGAAATTCCAGACTTGCCTGTTTGTTCCCTTGTATTTCCATGATCTAGATAAGTCCACAGTCAATGCTGACCCAAACAATACCCATGAGTTTGTCAATGGTTTCCATGCAATAAGCTCCCTACCCCTGCGAAAAGAAGAAGCAGCTGTTCAGGAAAGACGACTCTTAGAGACTCTGGCTCTCGGGCTTCTTGTGTAGCTACTATGATGGCTAGATAGAAACCATTTTGTAATAAATTCAGAAGTAATAAAACTAGCTGAAAATCTTCCATAATGTGTAAAGGCCAAGCACATTTTTATTTCCTTGAAAAAAAATGATGAAAATTCACCTTATTACCGTATTCCTGTGGTTCTGTTCGCACAAAAGAATAAATCATCTTTATGACAGTCCTCAGGAGTTTCAGTACAATGGAAGCTGAACAACCTCTTGCCCAGTGAGATGTTTATTTTCTAAACTAAATGGAAGCTCACACAGGCAATAACAATAAAACTAATAAATGTATTTGTTCCTAATGTGAGGGCAAGTCACTAGGAACCCTCTAGCAAGAGAAGAGGAAAAGAGAGAGAGTACGAAAGCCAAATTAGTGTCATGGAAGCAATGACATCTCACTACACAATGGGAAGTCCTGAACCTGCTTATTAAAGTCTCGCTGCTCACAATAGAACACAGGCTATAAAAAGGCCATGGGGAACCATTAATTAAATATTAAAAGATCAAATAGTTTTAGTCCCATTAGTTTGTATGTAATTTACATTCTCTAGTATAAATTTAGAGATAATTCTCCATCTCGAATAGCTTTCAACTTTCTGATAAGGTATCTGCAAATACAGAGCCCTACAGGGAGTTTAAAAATATCTTTCTCCATGTGGGCTAAGCATTGTTCTTTTCATAAAAAGTTGCTTTTGAACATCAGTCTCCATAACTAAGATGATTATCATAATATACCTCAAGTTATTAGCCTTGAGGGATACTTTTGTTCAGAGAAGGCATGAGGCCCTTTTTAGATATGTCTAAGCAATAATAGCAGATCCACTAAAACAAGAGAAAAGGGTTGCAAATGTATGGAAAACAAGTGTTTTAGACTTTCATTGGGTGACCTCTTATTCCTGTCCCAAGGTCATGGGTCAGACAGTGGCAGTATCGGGACTCGTGCATTGCAAGTATACTTCCCAGGCCTGGCAAGATCCTAGGGATGCTGGTTAACCATGGACAAGTAACTCTTCCTTTAGCTACCTTAGGAAGTTGACTGGCCATTTCTCAGGTTTCACTTTCTCTGAGAACAATTCTCCCAAACTATGCCAGAAAAGCATACTTTTTTATATATAATGATAATGATCAGCAAACCACAAAGGGAGTTTAAGAGGGCAATAACTTATTTTATGATCTGGTACTTTAGGCATGTATATCATATATCCTAAAATTTTCACCTATTTTTCAAGATTTCCTAATTCCATGCCAGTCATTTCTTTGAAACTCCCTTTTGAAACGCATAGCATTGAATTATTCTTTCCCTGCTATCCCTGAGTATTCCTGGCACCTGAAAAACTGTGCTATGTTATCACAGAAAGCCAATGAAATACATTTCATTTCCAGATCAGTGATATGAACAGAAAATATTTTCAATATCCAGCTAAAGTCAAACACATTGTAGTATATAACCTCTTTGTGAGATGCTATGGTGCTCATAAAAAATGATGTCACAAAATAGTGTATCCATGTGAAACAACATTTAGCATAGAAACTTTAATTACATACAGAAATTTTATATATGAAAAGCAAAACAGAAATCCATTCACAAGTGTGTAAGAGCCCATGAAATTCACTTTTTAGTTCATGTTGAACTGTGACACTAAAGTGACTTTTATGTTTTATATTTTCAAAATTTTTTTTTATCAACAAACTACTTCTTGGGTGATAATAATCCTAAAGTCTTCCAATAAAATCCTTCAGAAACGGATTCTTCCACTTACTCCCTCAGTGCTCTTCACAATGTTCAATGCATAGATTTTAAATTCTTAGCCTGGGATCTGTTGATTTGTCTGTGATTGTGGCATGAAATCATAGTACTATAAATAGGTAACTAGGATACTAGTTCTAGCCCTAGGTTTTCTGTTTTGCACACTCTTGGGAAAAGTCCAATCTCACTCGCTATTGTGTTAGAAAGAAAGAGTAATTTGAGCAAGTGCACATCAGTATTGGCAGAACACTTACAGAAATGCAGAATCCAATTTGTTCACCAGCTGGACCATGACATCCGAGATCTCACTTCAGATCTAAGAAGTCATCACATTACGGTGACTCTCACACATCTGAAACTTCAAGTGTTGTGATCTTACTTAATTATGCCTTGAGAAAGTCAACTATCCTCCTCTTTACTGCCACAGACCCTTCTGTCAACAGTTATATCTCACCCTAAGGATCATGGTGAGGTCATAGGCACCTTGCTGCCATTTTAATGACTACTTATAGAATTGTGACTGTAAGCAAAAATAAGAGAGAGGAAGTACTGAAAGTAACAATGTTTGAAATGTTTATATATGTGTCATATACTAGATGAATATTGACAAAGTTAGCTCTTTTAGGGCTCTATACAAAATTTGTGTTTTATTTATACTTTTCAGGAGAAGAAATTGAGACTCACATATACATACGTTCTCTCATTAATTTTAAATTTAAATTTATTAAAATGTTTGTGGGAACGCCAGGTGTGGTGGCCCACACCTTTAGTCCCAGCACTTGGGAGGCAGAGGCAGGCAGATTTCTGAGTTCGAGGCCAGCCTGGTCTACAGAGTGAGTTCCAGGACAGCCAGGTCTACACAGAGAAACCCTGTCTCAAAACAAACAAACAAAAAAGTTTGTGGGGTATTGTTCATCCCACAATATATAGGGATGTATATAGTGTAATCAAACAAAAATCTCTGTGCTAAGTGTGGGTTACTTCCTACTGAACTTTTGACTAGGTGTTTCCCTGAGACCCACAAAACAACATGGATTATAGCCATTATTCTTGGTCACCCACCAGAAACTGATGGTAAGACTATTTATTGCTAAAGGCATCATACACATAGGTCCTGGGACATGATTCTGCATTGGATCAAGCCAATCAATGGCTCAGCACTCTCAAAGCCCTGTCCCTAGCTGAGGAGTTATCAGCAGTTTCTGGCTGTTAGAAGAGGGTCAGTCTTCTTCAGAAATGTGGCCCATGTTTTCCCATGCCCATTTGTATGTTCCTCTACACTATATATATATATATATATATATATATATATATATATATATATATATATATATGCAGCATAACCCAAACTCAGTGGGTTATAAAAATAGAAGAAAATGAGTGAGGAGGAGAAAAGGGGGAGGAGGAGAAATAGGACAGGACATGTTATTGGGTATGTATAGGTGTCTCAGAGAATTTGGAGGGAAAGACAGAGAGTTGATATAATCTAAATATTCATTGTATTTGTGTATAAAATTACAAAAGAATAAATTAAAAAACTTATAACCTGTGGCTGCTTGTATTATTTTAATTTGGGTTCCTGCATGTAAGATACTGAGGAACCCTGCCCCCAATTGGTTGTGATTGGTAAATAAAGATGCTGGCAGCCAATGACTGCACAGTGCAGATAGAGGTGGGAGCTTAGGATTTTCATGGGCTCAGGACCAAGAAGGGAGAGGAGAGAGGAGAAAGAAATCAGCCATGCTGGGAGAAGTAGATGAAAGATGCCACACCTGAGAAGGTTTGGAGCAGAGATCATAGACATGTAAGAGCCAGGGTATAGTGGCCCAAGAGTGCTCCACCATGGACCCAGGGCAGCCAAGATGCAATATAGGTTTAGTAATAAATAGCTCTGGAATATTGGAGGGAAATAGATTAGCCAGGTGGTGGTTAGGAAGTGGCCCAGTCATTAAGCTGATTAAGGCATATCAGAATATAAAAGCCGTGTATTTGTTTGAGAACCCAGAACACTGGGGGTGGGGCATCATGGAAGGTGCAGCCGCCAGGATCAATTTGAGTATTGACTTGAATACTATTATAATAAACTAATCAGCACTAAGAGGCAATACAACTGCCTCTTCATTGTTCTCCCACTTGTCCATGCACACTTATTGCACACTCATATTTACACAACGTTCTGGACTCTACCTGCTGTTTGACAGGGAGCAGGATGTCCCTTAACCCTCACAGGCCACAAAGCTTCTCCATGGTGACTTAATCTTGTTTAAGAAGGTTGTCCTCAGAAGCTCTTGAGCACTTGGGTTTGTTTTCTATAGGTCTGTTGAAGAGGATACCATTGTGTAAAGATTTATATAACTTGCAACTTTTATCTAGGAAGAGCAGTGCATGTGCATCACCTAGCGGAAGCTCTTGCACTAGGCTCAGGTGACCTCATTCGCTTGACACTTGTTCACCTTTTTTTTTAAATGCTTATTTATATTTCACATATATGAGGTGTTTGCCTGCATGTAAGTGCACCATGTGAGTGCCTGCTGCCTGTGGAAGCTGAAGAAGATGTCTGATCCCCTGAAACTGGAGTTGCAGGTGGCTATGAGCCACCATGTGGGTGTTGAGAAGCAACCCTGGATCTTCTGCAAAAGCAATAAGTGCTTTTAACTATGAAGTAATCTCTCCATCCTCCTGTGGGTTTATTCTTAAGACAAAGATAGTATGGTTTCTCTTACCTGCTTCACTGTGTTGTACAGGGCCATAGTTCTTAAACAGAAGCTGTAAATATCTAATGACACATGTAATAGCTTTGGGACTGTGTCAATTCATCTAAACAGGAACTATATAATTTAGATTTCCCTGTATGTTTCCAAACGGGAGGTAGGCACAGGGAAATTAATTTCAAAAGACAAACATGAAACCAATTGTTTTACTTATTGAAGATCAATTCAATTCACTATGCACAACAGCACAGTTAAGGAAATTGCTGCCCTGGCTCACTTGCTGGCAAGGAGCATCATAATACCAACATCTCCTTTCATTACAGTCTGACATCATCCCTAAGATTCTCCTATACACAGTTCATTGGCAAAGGCACTTGCTTCTGAAAGTGACTTGCCATTAAGATTATGGTGGTAGAGGTTGGTGGTAATGGTCAGTTTTCCTCATGAGTTCTCCTTGTCAAGAGGAACTCTTTCAGTTTTGCCATAATGGTATTTCCTGTTCCTACTGTAGATAGCTAACTGGTCAATCCCTGCCACCTTCAGGACTACCATGAGAAGCAAAGCAAAGGTCTGAACATAGACTGTTCATCCTGCTTTCATAGCTGGACCAGCTCCAATCACCAGGCCCTTATGCTGAACCACAGGTTTGTACATTTCCATCAAACCATGGCTTCATCCATATCTAGATCATAAAACTCCAAAGGGTGCTTATATTTCCTTTGCAGTTCCATCTCCACTTAACTTTGCATATTCAATAAAGTTCACATATTTTGGAAAACAGACCATATGCTTGACATATGCAAAAACACTCACACAAACACAGATAACATAGCACCTACCAAAGTGCCTTGCACATAAGAGTCTACGTGATGTTTAAACACACACATATTCATACCCACTCACACATTCAGTTGCTTTAGTTTGAACTTTATCTTAAATGAAATTATATAAAGTCACTAAACCAGAATTCATTCAGGGTTGTAAATCGCCTCAAATTCTTAACTTCCACTTATTTATGATATTGGGCTGGAAAATATATTTTGAAGGGTCAGAAAGATGAAGATAAAAGTGATACACAAATCAGAGAACCTGAGCATGATCTCCAGAAACCACACACCACACACACACACACACACACACACACACACACACACACACACACACGTCTCAATAGTGTGGGGCACATATATAACTCCAGCACTCTTGTTGTAAGGTGAGATGTAGAGATGAGAGAATTGTTCAGAAGCTTTCAAGCTAACTAGTCTGGAGTATGTATCATGGTAGATGAAAACCCCACAAGAAAGTTCCTGTCTCAATAGAGTGGAAGATTATAATCAACTTCCGAATGTTTTCCTCTGCCCTGATATTCAAAAGCACTCCCACATGTGAAAGAAATGAAGAAAGACAAAGACAGAGAGACAGAGACACAGAGAAAAAGAAGTTTATTTTTCAACAAAAAGGTGCCCCATGTATGCATAAAAACTGTATTGTCATGGTGCACACTCCTGTACTTTTCCTTCACTAGCTTATGGCTGTTGTGTTAAGAAGAACTTAGGAGGACTGCAAAAGATCAGTAAGTAGAAAAAACAATCAACAAAGAAGTAATAAATCCATGAAGTGCTTTCCATTTGATCCAAATGCTAGAAATGTATTATAGTAGCCTTTTACACTGCTATGTAAGCCTTGTCCGTTTACTTTTCTGGATCCAATGTTCAGGTAAGAACTCTGAGCCCCACACTGCAACTGCAGACAGTCTCAATTTCAAACCTTTGCTTCCATATTAAACCAGCATCCTAGCATCCATCCTGAGATTCAGCTCAGCCTCCGCAGCACATTCTACTTAATAGTCTTATGTCTTTCTAAAAGAACGAGGTCATAGATTTATCTTCTAGCTACTATATTGCATGTTCTCTAGATAATAAGCATTAATTCTTTGAGGCTAGATTTTGCATACCTACAGGAGTGAAGTCAAAATATAAAGGCCACAGGAATTGAATCTCTTTGATATAATATGAGAGATAAAAGTTGATGGGTCTGGTTTGTCTGAAGTTTACAGCCTTCATTCATACAATGGGAATAAAGACAACTACATGAGGCTCATGGTGACTATTAAAAGAGGTTTATAATATGTAACCCTTGGCCAACTGCAGTACAGAGAAGATGGTAAGATTTCAAAAGAAATTTTGAATAGAATTGAAATCATGATTTTACCCGTGTAGCAAAGTACTTCCGTGAAACATAGGGCTGGCGATAAGGATTGGGGTACAGTGTCGCTTCAGTTATACTCTGCTGTCTTGAAATCCTCCTTGATCCTGGGTCCTTGCCTGAATTCCCCTCCTTTGTGGACAAGTGGTCATTTTCAGAGGGTTGGTCCTCTTCCTCTTGCTTCAAAGATACGGGCTGGAATCCATCAAAGCTCCCAATTGTTGCCATTTCTTTAGCCTAAAACATTGAAATAATCTTTTCATTAAATGATAAAGCATCCCACCCATATTCTGGCTATGGAAAAACAGGTTACAAGGAGCAAAAGATCTTCCCAAAATGGAAACGGTCATACTTTAATTGAACAGAGGCACCAGTGGATAGTGCAGGAGCACTGTCACCTAAATGCAGGGCCTTTACTGGGGCAGAGAGGTAGACACGCTCAGGTCTGAGAAAATGAGGTTGTGAATCTCTCCTTTTCCTCCACTTTATTACTGGAACATAAACTGAACATAGGAAATGTAGCATAAAATTATGGCCAGGTAATTTATCTTTGGGATTTCCTGGCATTTTTGTCTAAAACTGCCTGGTTTGTATTTAAAAGTGAAAAAGCAACAAAAATGCATCTGACCAGCTCCAGGGATTGGTGTGAGAATGTGTGGGTTGAGTAAGGATGCCCCTCATAGGCTCATATTTTTGAATGCTTGGCCACCAGGGAGTGGCACAACCTGAGAAGGATTAGGAAGTGTGACTTTGTTGGAGTAGGTGTGGCTTTATTGGAGGAAGTCTCATTGGGGGTGGGCTTTGAGGTTTGAGAAATCCAAGCCAGGTCAGGTACCTCTCTCTTCTTGTCTATGGATATGATGGAGAACCCTCAGCTACTTCTCCAGCACCATATATATCTGTGTGCTCCCACGCTGTCTACCATGATGAGAATGGACTAGATCTCTGAAATGGTAAGCTGACCTCCAATTAAATGATTCCTCTTATAAGAGTTGTCACGGCCATAATGTCTTTTCACAGCAACAGAACACTGACTAATAGGATATAAACCACCTGGAACTGTCATATTTTCAAATCGAATGTTCCAATTCTAACATTTTATTTTAAGGAAATGATTCAGAAAAATTTCCAAAGATACATACACATACTGATAACCTTGTATTACATTCTTTGATAACACAATTATGTCTAGTAGATAAATACTGTATGTAATAAATAGCAATATTAAGCATTAGTACAACTTTGCATTTAATAGAAAATAATTTAAATAAGACAAGGATTCTTCATTGGACAAATGTATGTCAAATACAGTGCAGCTCTTAAAATATGAATATGTACTTTACCATAGAAAGATGTCCAAAATATATTTTTATTTTTATGGAAAAAGAAAGTTATCACACATGAGTTGTATTGCTCAGTTGTGTTAAAAATCACTCATAGAGAAAGAAAGGAAATTTTATATATGTATTTTCCTGTGTGTATACATATACAAATATACACTATCTGAAACTGAAAAAGTCAAATAAAATGTTAAAAGTAGTTAGATCTTCATGATGCTGTTGTGGTTCCCTCTTTAGCATTTAAATAAAAACAACAACTCAATTTCTATTTGTGAAATGTCTTATTATGTTTTGTTTTGCTTTATTTATAAGGACAAAATAGAAGGCACATGCAGCCCTGTAAAAAGTCTGCCTGATCGATCTAGTGATCTCTTTTCTAGCAGAGTAAGAAAGCCACATGGGGACATTGCCTATGCCTAGGAACTTTGTTCAATCATCCAATCATCCCTACCGGAAGCCAGGTACTAATATGTCCTGGAAGCAGCCTTCATGCCTAAGTTCACCATTAACAGTGATATCATAGTCTCAGAGCTGCCTCTATGTTCTTAATCAACTAAAAGGCAGCTTTAATTCCATTTCCTCAGCTCCTCTGAAATGCCAGAAAGTAGGGTGGGGGAAGCCTAGTTTGCCAGCATATTTTCACCCTTTAAAATTGAGACAAACCAGAACATTCAAGAGAGGTAAAAATAGCATGATCACACAGTGTTGTGGAGAGCCCTTTCCTCCTAATTGAAATATTGTCTGTGGGAGGAAGGAGAGAAGCTCACACAGCCAAGGCTGAGGAAGCTCAGAAAGTTACAGGAGTCACAAGGCTCCTAGCCAAGGTTTCATAAGTAGTAACAACACTGGGGGAGGGGACAGGACCCTCCAGCCAGCCAAACAGCTAACAAGTTCTGCAGAGAGCTCTGGGGAGGCACTTTCCTGCTAGGGTGGGCTTTGATGATGCAGCTGCCTTTGAGTCAACTATGTTCCTGTTAAGTAAAACCTCGCCTGTGTTACTATGGGCAATCATCCCAATAGACTTCCCTAAGTTAGTAGACTTGCACGCAATCATTTATCTGGTTAGCTGTCCATGCTGTATTGGAGGTAAATAGATTTTGTATACATCTCTCCACCTAAAGTAACACATGTACATTGCCTAAATCCAAGCACTTGGGCATAAGATGATGCTATTAGCAGTTGTGTCAGAATGGTGGGAGTAAACAGAACCATCTCTGGCAACCGTGGATGTCACTTTGAGGGAGTTGAATTCAGTAGAAAATACAGTTGGTTAAACTTGTAGATTGCCTTATGCAGCTCCCATTCCAGTTTGCCTTCGCTGATCCTCTCAACCCTGGTAGCCACAGTCTTGTTTACTCTGGACACATCCCTCTGAGGATACAGAGAAGGGAAGTACCACCTAAGACATACTTGGCAGTACTTATGGACATGCTCTTGAGTCCAGGTTGCCTACCATAGGCCTTCCTTGACTATTCACAAGGCATTTTAAAGGCAGGTAGGTACAAAAAGGCTGAAATTGGGCTTAGAGAATAAAAGGGATGGAGAAGCAGGAGAAGGAGGGAGAGAGGGAAGAAGGGAGGGAGGGAAAGAGGAGAGAGGAAGGGAGAGAAGAAGGAAGGGAAGGAGAAAGGGAGCGAGGAAGGGAGAGAAACAGAGAGACAGAAAAAGACAGAGACAGAAAGACAGAAAAAGAGACAGAGAGAGGCAGATAGACCAAGAGACAGAAGTGCACTTTGGCTTTGCTAGCAGTTCTGTACTCTATGCACGCGGGTTGGCACCTCCTTTACAGTGGGTGTTGGAAGGAAACGCATTTCCAAAGTTCTCATGAAGGAAGGTTTGTGTCACTGGGAAGGGAAGCCTGCTTCTGTATTTGTGCACTCTGTGAACACACTAACAACAGACATCTGCTCAAGGCTCCTGTGCCTGGAAAACAGAGGGAGGATTTAATTAGCACCACTTCCTCTCCCCCAGGCTGTCTTCTCTGGAAACACTTGGGGAAGGCAGCACTCTGAGCTCTCGAACTGTCTGAGATCCAGGAACTGAGGAAACTCTCAGCTCCATTTGCATTCTTAAAGCCTTAAACCTTGGAAGCTCAGCCAGCCTTCTTGGTTGGAACTGAAATGCTCAGCAACCATCAGGGGGATATCTCCAAGGTCAAGGAATAAAATTCTTCAACAGCCTCCCCACTCAAGGTAGAGGAGGGTAGGCTTCTATCTAAGCATCCCATGTGGTTTCTCAGCCCTGACAACTACCAAGTCAATAGAAAGAGTCCTCTCCTCACTGCTTAGAAACACTGTCTACACTGAAATAGTAAGGACAGAGAAATCAACACAACTACCAAATCCTGCCTAAATCCAAAGGCCCATTGCTTTTGCGATGCAAATTCTACATGACAATGAACTTATAGAGAGCCACTTAGAACTGGAAAGGATCATCATTCTCTGATGTGGCCTAATAGACTTATCTCAACCTATATTATTCGAGTAGATGCAGCCCAATGTTATAGAGAGGTAAATATTCTCAGCTTAGAAAGAATCGTGATGTGGTAGCCACTGTTGGCTATATCTCATTCTGGGAATTTGTGCAGTGAAGATCTCACCTAAGAAAGAAAGGTTTACAATATTGCTTGCTTATTCTGGGTGGAATTACTTAAACACTGAAGAGGTCAGCTCAGGAACTTTGGAAAATTCCACCAGACCCCTTCCCTCCTGGAAGAGAAAGGTCATACAGCACATAGACACCAGTCCCCTCTGGAAGGGAGAGGCTGATTACATTCCTCAGACCACAGAGGGAACCGATCTGCTGATGAGGGAAGCCCAGAGCACATAGACACATTCCTCAGGAAAAACTGTTAGCCACCTGCAGATAAGGGAACACTTTGCTACCTCATTCCCTAAGAACCAATCAGCTTAAAAGTCACACTGTTCTGTCAATCACATTGTGCCTAGTTGCTGATGTTCTATTCTGCCCCTAGAAACTGTATAAAAACTCACTGAATGGGCCGCCCGGGGTCACTTCCTCTCCTTAGGGTGCATGATGACCTCATTGGGCTGGAAAGATAAATTCCTCTTGCTTTTGCATCGATCCCTGGCCCCACATTGTTTATATGGGGGTCCCTGGTAAGATAAGGCTTGTCAGAGTGGCTTGTCAGAGTCTTACAACACCTAATAGTCAAAGACATCTACCTACAGACATGAAAAATAAAATCTCAAAAGGTAGAGCAGCAGCATGAGGACAGAGAACAGGGGCTCTTGAAAAAATTCAAATGAAAACTGTAAAGCAGCCATTGGCCTTTGCAAAGAGATGATTCAGATTCATTGAAGGAGTGAGATTAGAAGAGATTTCTAAAGATTAAGTAATTTTACTGCCATATATGTAACTAAAAAACACATATAGAAATAAATGCCAAGTGGTTTCCAAAGAATATGCTACTTTTCTTTTGGTTAGATAATAAAAGTTCTGAATCTCTCAGTTGTTAGAAAAAAATCAGAGCTAATTTTCACACACACACATATATATATATGTGTGTGTGTCTGTGTGTGTGTATACATAAATATGTATGTATATGATATGCAGAGAAGTTACTTCTAGATCTTTGTCTAAGTATAACTGTCTCTATACAAAACTTCAATTATTCCTCTGTGGCTTTTTCTAGTATTTCAGAATCATGTAGGGTATAAAGTATAAGTAGAGGATTATCATCTGCTCCAAGTCTTCCATTTTGTAAACACTGGCACAGAACTGCAGAAATGAAGGACACATTTAAGGTCATGCAGCTTCTGGGATCAGAACAGGAAGCCATGGCTCACCTTTTCCACAACCTCATCATCTTCCACAGCCCCATCTTCAACTGCCTCATTTTTCTCAGTCTATCTTCCACATCCCTCATTTTCCACAGCCCATCTTCCATGGCCCTGGTCTTCCACAACCTCATCTTCAAGTCTCCAGTTTTCTGTCTTTTCCTATTCTATAATAAGTGAAATTTAGCCAAAGTCCAGAATTTCCCTGTCATGCATAGGGCTAGGGTTCCACACCCAAAGCAGAACAAGTCAAGAGGATACAGAGAAGGAGTCCTTTAAAAAGGCTTTGGCAAAATGAAGGCCCTGGTAAAATGGAGGCTCTCTGGCAGCCATAGGATTGAAGACATAGCTCTATGAAGCAGGACTCATCAGCAGTTTCTCCAGAGTAAGTCATTACTGTACCCTAAAGCCTTTCTTACTCCCCCAAATCAGGGTCCAGAGAGCTTTTAGGATTCTGTAGCATGTTTTGCAGTTTTATATATATATATATATATATATATATATATATATATATATATATGCTAAAAACAACGCTTTGGATTTTTTGTCATAGCAGAAAATAAGTAAAATGTGTAATATACCCAAAACCTGCTATACTTAAGAGAAAAAATAAAAAAGTATCAAAATATTTCAAGTTATAGGCTCATATTTTTTAATTTAACTATTTTTTATTTTTATGCACATGTGTGTAGGATCCCACCAATGCCAAAAGATGGCATTAGACCCACTAAAACTAGAGTTATAGCTGTTTATGGGTACTGGGGATCACACCAGGGTCCTCACATGCAATTAACCACTGAGCCATATCTTTAGCCTCAACTCATAACTTTTATTGGCAATATTATTACAATGGCAAGGCCCTCAAATGCACGAGGGTCTCGTGCCCACTGATATTATATGCTTCTCTGGCTCAAATCTACACCCCACCATTCACATTTCCGAAAATGTTCTGCTCATTTTTTTCCGATCTTAATCTTTAGAGTCAGAAACATCCTCCCAAGAGTGTTTTCCCCTTCCTCTACCCCAGAAACTCCATTACATTCTGGAGGTTCTCTCCTGTATGGAAGCTATACAATCAGACATAATCATTTCTTTCTCTTCCAAAATCAAAGGTAGAGGCAGGATGTTGATCCCAGAACACATTTGTTTCTCAGGGACATGAATGGAAAGCTATTCTGAGAATAGATTAGCTGAAAAGGAGTAGCCAGCTACATTTGCTTGGCCAGGACTTGAGTCAAAAACATAACAAAAGACCTTGGGAAAATGTCCTCTCCCAAGAGTTTGATGAAATAAATAAACAAATAAATAGATACATAAAAAAAACATTTTGAAAATGTGTCATAGTTCAGATCAAGCACACAAGACTGATATTAACCAGAGATGAGTGTAATTTAGAGCTCTTTCATAATGGGCCTTTTCTCATGGCCAGAGCAGTTCTGTTTTCAGACCCCTTACCTAGATTTCAGGACTGCCTGAAATTTCAGTGAAGCTGCACAACCACATAAACCCTCTTTCACTGCATCTCCCCATTACTGGCACCTTATAAAGTTACGTACAATTTTTTAAAAGCCCTGACATGGGTATCTTTAATATCTAAGTGTGAAATTAATACTGAAAAGCCCAGGCTCTTCACTGGTCCCTAATACCTTGGGAAGACAGGCTTCCTCAATACCAGCTCTCATCAATATCACCTACTACTGTATTAGTCCATTCATTCTGCTATAACAAAGTCCCTGAGGCTGGATAACTTAAGAACAACAGGAAACTATTCTCATTGTTCTAGGTGGGAAGTCCAAGATGAAGAAATTGGGTATTACATTTTGAGAAGGGACCCAATAGTGTCCTAACATAACACCAGGGACAGAAATAGGGAAAGCACCTGACTAGTTAGCTGCAGCACTTTCTTTAGCCATATGATTTTCAAGAGTCAAAAACCTATGGTCTAGTTACCTACTAAAGATCCCACTTCATAATACTAACACACATGGAAATAACATAGAATGTGAATTCTGGACAGTGCACAAATTTGAACAATATGTGAGAAAACCTAAGCCCCAAAAGATTATGTGACTCTTGAGTGAGTGATTAAATTTTAAAAAGTTAAATACAGACAATAAAATTCAAATTAAGGCATCCTAGGACAACAGTATCATACCCCAGAGAATACTTATGCTCTGACTTAGTCCTTAGAAACATCTTTAGCTTGTTAAGTAGAACTCTTCATTTTTCACAGGTTGCTATGTAGGTGGTAGGAGAGAGAAAATGTTTGTTGCTGTGCTGTGTTGCACTCAAAGGTGTTGACTGTTCTTCCCACTGTTGGCGCGGCTACCTACACGAAGGGGTTAACATTCACCAGGCATGTCCCCAAAATAAAAATCCACTTTTAATTCTGACATTTTGTAAAGGTAATTTATGTGAATTTATGTGTGCAACCTTTCTGAGTCTCTGTGCAAGCAGCCGAGGGATGTGTGGTGGATAAACAACAATACTCCAACACCTCGCAGCTCTCCAGCAAGCTCGCTTCTGTGCCAGTGCAGATAAGAATATTGGCAAATGATTCTCCACAATTTCACATTTTGTGCATTAGTGATAGCAGGCTAGCAAGGATGCTGAGTCCTGGGGTAGGATGAGCAGAAGGAGGGTCTCATCTCTCCCAGCCCTTCCTGAGTCAGATGAGCCCTCTGCTCTGCACCTGTGCCTTCATTTCAGAATAGTGGGAGGGGGTGGGGCTGGCGAAAAACACAGATCTTCTGGGGAGGCACCACAGGCTGAATTCACAGTGACCATGACCAAATAAGTCACTTCCTCACTGCTGTAGTCTGGTCGAAAAGAGGGGCCCGACTTGGTCTAGGTGAACTGTTCACGTAGAATCTGCAGAAGGTGTCTGCAGGGAGAGTGAATGGAGCCTCCAGTCTCCAAACCCATTTTAGTGAGAGCAGATCTGTTTAACTTCTGTGGAACTTTCTTCTTACCCTTTCATGTCAGCGAACAATGGCACTCAAGTTTGAAAGCCGACAGAACAAATTATATTTACATTTCCTTCCAGCTCAATGACTTTACAAGATCTTCCTGAATTTTGTAGTTATAAACCCAGGGACATAGCAAAAGGATTCTCCTGATGTGTAAATGCTGTGAGGCCAAAGGCAGAGAGAAGAGTATGGTGATAGGCATCAAACTGGATGAACATCATGGGGATTCGGGGACAGTGTCCTCTGGCTTCCCTCTGCATAGGATGGAAACCCACATGGACCTGAGCTGCTAGAGACACCAACAATGGAGAGCAGGGCCTTTGGCCAGGCCACAGCCAGAGATGGGTGAGCACCTCTGTATCTATTGATGCATTTAGAAGTAGCAAAGAATTGAGAGGTGCATTGAGCATCTTACAAAACATTAGTGCTTAGGAGGTTCATCAACACTATGTGAGGGAAATTTGGTAGAGTTAAGAGTATTGGTCTTAGACAAAACTTTTCTTACACATCTTTAAGAGCACTTCCACCCTCTCTTTTAATCTGGATTAGCACTTTGGTATTGATCACAATGTTCTCGAACTACCATTCTTTTTTCTGTCTTTACTTGTGGGCACAAGCAACTCCAGAACAGGATATGTGCTACATTCATCTTCATGATCCAGTGGTTGGTATGGGCAGGACACAGATTTGCTGGTGGATGAATGGCTGACCCTCTTGTTTCTCTGTAACGTTTGAGCTCTGAAGGGCATGGTTGAGTGCTCAGGGACTACCTATGAACTGAACAGTGTGGAAGCATGCCCATAAACCTTCCCTACACACAGTCTCATGTTACAGGCTGGCTCCAATTTACAGAAGATCACAGACTAGTGGAGGTGCAAGGATATCTGCAAGTAGTAGCAGCCTTTGATGACTGAGCTGTGGTAGCACGTTATCCATGATATATGGTGGAAAGGAAGAGAGGATGGCTGGTGGGTGGGGAGAGAGATGTAGAAAATGGTACCTCAAAGCTAACCACATATGAGAGGATAGGCTGAGGACATTCCAGACAGAGGTATGAGAAGGTGTGTGCCAAGGAGAGAAGATAATATAGTATGTTTAAGCAACATGTCAGCTGGCCAACCCCAAGCACTATCCTTGGTGAACTGGTTATACTTGGTGGGAAATTTTTTTGGTGGGTAACAATGAGAAATCCTCCTGGCACTTCCTCTGAGTTCCCTTGTGTTTGAATTCAGTCCTCCATCCATATCTGCAGGGAAAGTTTTCTCCCAGAAATGCAAACAGAGTCAAGGTCAGCACTGTAATGACTCCATTTGCATCAAGGATTTCATTAAATTAAAGATGTAGAGGTCATAGAGAAGTAAGTCCCATTTGTGTTCAGTCCAACATGACATCATCTATCCATTTCTCACGTCTTTCTTTCCAAGCTAGCAAACCCTTTCTTGACTCTGTGTTTATTTAATCTGTCGATGTCACTTACACACCGAGGTACCTCCAATTCTTCCCTTTACAACCCCATAAACATCAACTCTAGAAGTAAATGTTGATATGAGCCTACACAGGCTAGTCAGAGGACATTTGGCAGAAAGAATTTGGAACACAGAGTATAAGAAGTCCTTCAATAACCCAGGAACAGAGTTGGGAAACTTTACTCAGGCAGTAATTGTGTCCTACTTTGAACTGAATTAACCATTTGTGACATAACAGTAGCAAAGTGGGAAGAAAAATAGTTCAGCACAAATCAATCATCATACTTCTTCCTTGCACACACAAAAGGGAGATAGGAAAGAATGCAAAGTAAACGCCATGTGCAAGTAACCAGCCAAGAAGAGGATGCTGGTTCTGCTATGCTTTAGACTGTGAATAGGACTCAGCTCTTCATGCATTAGTGAAAAGAGAGCAGAGAGGTCCAAACAGGCAGCCAAAGCTGATAACTCGGATCCCAAGGCAGCTCTTTTCTTCTCTCTCCAAGCACTACAGGAGCCCTAATTTTGAATTTGTTGATTTGTATTAAGAGGAATGCAATAGCTAGAAATTAGAATAAATCTCAGTCCTAAATACATCAGAGAGAAGTGTGTGGATTATTGTCCACCAAAGATTCCTATATTCCAGTCCAATTCACACCAGGCAGAAAGAGAAGCCTTTCCACAACCACATACTCTCAGAAGACGGCCTCCATATTAAGCCAGCGATGATGTCTCACATGCAGACTCAGTAAAATTCAGGGTAAATTATTTATTCAACATTGATAGTACAGCATTTCTCTGAAATAAAAATTTAAAAAGACGATAAGAGGGGGCAATTGCAGGTGACAGGGTCAATTAATATATACTAGGAAAAGCTAGTCCATAAGACCTTGAGAAATACATAAACAGTAGTCTTTATTGTTCTAAAGAGGATTTTGTGAAGAAAATGTTTCACTGAAGTACAGTGTGTGCGTGGGCTGACAAATCATCACAGAATAAATTCACCCATGCCACATCCCCAAGGTCAAGGAAAGGCATATGAATGGCTTCCTGGAAGCAGTATTTCTGTTTTCAAAAGTTCATATTCAATCAGTACCATATGACAGACACCAAGAGCCCTGACACATATTTTCACAAACATCATTAGTCACTTTACAAATAAGAAGGCAGGTCCTGAGCTGAGAGCAGGGGAGTGACAAAGCAAATTAGGGGTTAGAGCAGAGCTCCTGGCCCCTCTTTCCTGTTCCCAGCCTCTGATTCCTAAGAGCAGCTATCCTCTGAATCTAGAAAAATCTGCTGTCCACAGTAACTCATTTCTTCTTGAGTCAGCACTTAGTTCTGCTCTTTCACCATAGAAGCAGGCTGCAAGCACTTTCCTAAATACTGCTTAAAATCATATTTAAACCATTGCTTCCTGTCAGGGACACCCAATATGCCAGGCACAATGATAAATACTTTGGTGAATTAGCCAAGAGACTCTTCTTGCTCTTTGGCAGGCAGATACATTCTGATATATTGCTTGGTAAGGTGACGTGGTGTCTCTTTTATAAAGGTGGTATCACATGGGTGGCGAGGGACCTCCCTCCAATCCTGTCCTTGGAGGAACAGTGGAGGCATTTGTTTGACAAGAGGGAAAATATAGAGACTCTGACAGTGAAAGCTTGGCAAAGCAAAGAGCACTGTGATTTCATTAAGCAAAGGTCATACGAGCTCACAGAGACTGAAGGAACATGCTCAAGGCTTACCCAAGTCTGCACCAGACACTCTGGTTATATACTATAACTTCCAGTTCAGCATTTTGATCTTAGAAAGCCTAAGGGGAGTTAGTGAAGCTCTTGCTTTTCATGGCCAACCTTGTCAAAAAGAGAAAAAAAAAGTGCAACCGTTACTGACTCTGTCCTGCTTTGTTGGCTCTGTAACACACAGCAGGCTGCTTGCTGCTGCGTATACATTTGCTCAAGAAAGTTCTCACAGAGACTGAGGCTATATGGGCATTGCCCACTCCTTGTATCTCTGAGCTCTTTGACACTGCTGCCTGTTGCAATAGCCATCCAGAATTTCACATCTCCTCCTGTCTCTTACAGCTGGGCTGCTGGGTTGTTACCTTACTTGTGAACTATAGATAATTCATAGACATTGCTATAGTTTAGCATAAAATGCCTCCACATAGCCTTGTGAGTTTGAACGCTTGTTCTCCAACTGTGAACTAAAAAGTTGTACAGCTTTTAAGACATAGGGCCTAGCTGGAGGTTATGGGCTCCTGAGGGGAGGCACTAGCCCAGATCATAGTTCTAGTCCAAACTCACAGTTCTCTGATCCACTGAGGCATAAACAAGTAGCCTCACATTCCACTCCAGCCATCACAACTGCCATTAACTCTACCATACTTTTCCTACCATTACGGAATGACCCCTTCTCAATCCATGAGCAGCAGCAGCAAGTCCTTTGTTGAGTTGCATTGCCCAGTCCTTTGTTGAGTTGTGTTGTACAGGTGCTTTGTCACAGTGGTGAAAAGAACAAGTGATACTGAAGGTGTCTTTCCTATGCTAATGTGACAGGCTGTTGTGTTCTGTATCTCAGGAGACTCAGTCTCTCATTGCTCAAATGCAACCTCTCAACTGCCTGAATCTCACTCTTCTATCGGCCATCAGCTCGCTTGTTCAGACTGTAGATGATCTATACAACTGTTAACCAGTTACCATGATCTATTTGAACTTGTAACTCATCATAGAAAAAAATAAATTTCTCATGCTTTTACCTCATCCTTAAATGCATTGGTCTCTAGTCAAATTCCAGGGAAATATCACAATAGTAAAATTCCTCTCGTCATAAAACTCCTTGAGTCACTTTTCTTGCCCAGTCCTTAGCCATCAAACACTTACTTTCCCTGCCTTCTGAATTAATAAAGAAAGAAAAAGGAAAAGAAACATGACTGTTCCTAGGTCTGATGGAGGAGAAGCATGTGTGGGAGAGCATGGCCAGAAGCAGGGATACCTGGGAGAGTTCAGAGGGGACATAACCAGACAGAATCGTGTCATGTGGGGAGAAAGAGATGGAAGGGGATCCAGGAACTAGGTACAACAGCCAGGAGGACCAAGGGTACAAAGAAAGCAGGTAACCAAAATGGTTGGATTATACAGGGAAGAGTATCTCGGCCCCTCAGGCTGGAGATTTCAGGGAAGGGGGAGGGGCATGTGATCCAGGAGAGCTCTGTAACATACAGGTGGAGACTGAAGGGTTGCAGGAAGAACCTGGAAAACAGGTTCCTATTTTGCTATGTCAAGTAGGTACCTCAGCCATTTGTCCCAGGATTTAAGTCTAACACCTTCACATACCTCAATGCAGACTAAACCTGCTACTTTGCTCCATTTGCATTGTAGTAGCTGGTAGTTAATAGCACAGTGGTCACTGATGGACTATTTAATTGTCACCTGTGGTGGTTAGTAGTGATAACTGTCAACTTAATAGAATCTAGAATCACCTGGGACATACCTACAGAGACCGTCTTTATCAACTGATGTGAGAACATGCATCGTGATGAAGGGCAAGACTCTTCCTTCTCTTGATGGGGATTCTGAACTATATGAAATGAAGAAAGTGAGCTGACACTAGCAAACTGCCTTGGTTTGAGTTTACTTGGCTCAGGGAGTGGCACTATTAGGAGGTGTGCCCTTTTTGGATGAAGTATGGCTCTGTCTGGGTGGGCTTTGAGGCCCTCCTCCTAGTTGGCTAAGAGAGTCAGAATTCGTTTATCAGCCTTCAGATGAGAGTATAGAACTCTCCGCTCCTCCTCCACCATGCCTGCCTGGGCTATCATGCTCCCACCTTGATGATAATGAATTGAACCTGTGAACATGTAAGCCAGCCCCAATTTAATATTGTCCTTTATATGAGGCCTTAGTCATGGTGTCTTTTCACATGGATAAAACCCTAATGATGACACAGATATTCCTCGCTCTCTTGTTTCTCAACTGTGGATGCAATTTGAACAGCAACTTTGAGCTCCAGATGTCCTGACATCCCTGCCATATAGGATTTGACTGTGTATTGAGATATGAACCATAAATATGTTCCTCCTTAGGTTGCTTTAATCAGGGTATTTTGTTACAACATCGGGAAAAAAAAAGTTTAAGAATGTGTCCCTCCATTTTATTTGGATGTACAAATACAGATGATTGTGTCCCTCTTAATGTCCTTGCTGGACTCTGAAATAAATCCCATGGTAAGCCCATGGTCTGAGCAGTTACCTGCCTATTGAGATTCATGTCTCACTGTCTCTCCTATAAGCTTTCTTCTCCCATCTCTCGGATCCTCTGTAACATTCAATCCTTGTTTCTTCCACTCCATTTTGAGTCCCACTTACTCACCAGCCTCCTCCCTTCCTTTCTGCCATGATTCTCTTTGCCCTAGAGTACCGAGAGCAGAAACAAGCTTCCCTCAACTAATTGCCATTTCATGGGTCAGTTATCCCTCAACTATATCTTCCTGTAGAGTATGTCGAGTTCTTCAGAACTACTTACTTGGTATATTGTAGCTCCCCATTCATTGGTCTTAGTTTTTTTATTCTCTCCTCTAATACAGTCCTTGATGATGTTAACAGGGTTTTATTGGTACTCAGGAATTCTTAGCACCAAGTGGAACATGTCAGATGTGTTCCTTATGTATCAGCTGAACAAAGGACTACATAAGTGATGTCTTCAAATTGATAAATATATGACAGAAAATGTGAAGGACTGCCCATGCCTTGGGCAGTTTCAACCTATAGTTTCTGCTCACAGGAGGCTGAGTGGGTAGGATGACTGGAGTCCAGGAGTATAGGTCAGTCTGGGCTAGAGAGCAGAATCCTTCTAATTAAAACAAATGAACGAAGGAAGACAGAAAATGCAAACAATGAATATCTCTCTTCAAGTGAGTCAGACTGACATGATGAGAGATTTGAGGTCTTTCTTATAGGTCCAATATCCAGCATGCAATTTCTAGAAGCCTGTCATGAATAGCAATGTAGAAGAGTAATTTCTATTGCTTGCCAGGCACCATTAGAACTTGTATCAACAAGTACTTTGTCATTGCCCAAGACTGGGTTCTGTGCACAGTGATATTTGGTAAGCGAAAGACCTAGGTCTGCTTTGGCCCTCAGGGATGCGTACAAAAGACAGAACCTGTGTGTAGCACAGCACACATAGTCACAGAGGGTGCCCCAGAGATAGCTTGCACCACCAGAGACAGGCAGAACAAGAAAACCCTTGCTTCATCCTGAAGCCACCTGGAGAGACAAATGGTAATCACGGTCCCTTTCCTGAGAGCAGTTCTAGTGACAGAAGGGCAAAGGAGAAGCTTATCCTGAAGCCAGTGGACAATGTTCCAGCAGTTACACGAGGACCATGGAATAATACCAAGAAGAGGACCCTAGAGCAGTGGTTCTCAACCATCCTAATGCTGCAATCTTTTAATACAGTTAGTTCTTTATGTTGTGGTAACCCTCAATCATAAAATTATTTCATTGCTACTTCATAACTGCAATTTTCTACTGTTATTAATTGTAATATACATATCTAATATGAAGAATATCTGATATGCAGCCCTCAAGGGAGTTGGGACCTACATGTTGAGAACCACTACCCTATATAGTTTTAACAGTAGATACTGTTAACTTTTCACTGTGGGGAATTATCACTACAAATGTGTTGGAGAAATAGTGCAATTCACATGAAATTCCTAACATGGCAAATGCTAAGCAAGGCAGCATTTCAGAGTGACTAGCTATAAGGTCTCCTGAGAATAGTATCATTTTAAGGCCAATTGACCCACTTCTAGCCTGCCTGGGAGATGCCAGGACATTGAAATGAGTCTATAAAGTTTCACCCAGCGGAAAGAAGAGACCAGGAATCTAGAGCAACACAGATGGTTCTTTGAAGTACTAAGTACTGAGATGAAAGTCATTCCGCATTAGAAGAGCCATTTGGATTCACTCGAAGATGACTTAAGAAAAATAGAAGGTTAGAATGTTAATGAAAACAAAAAAGTCCAAGATAGTTTTACATTGGATTGTCAATGAGCAAGAGTGACATCTGCTCTTCTTTTTGCCCCCAAGAAGAAAAATAAAAAAATGAAACAACAACAACAAAACAACTCCGTGGTCTTCAATGAAGGATTCAGGAAAATGATGCAGGAGGGGTAGTAGTTCAAGGCAAGCCTGGGACACATAGTAACTTTGAGGCTGGACTGCATCTCAATAATAGCAAAAAAGCATACATAAGAATCACAACTATATACATACTGTGTACATAATTGTGCCCAGAATATTAGAGAGTAAAGAAAGTTACATTTTGATGGGCAACTTACTACAAACACAAAACAGTGAGCAGTGGCAGCCAGAGTGCATAATAAATGTTCTGAGAAAGTTAAAATACCTGCCCAAGACAGCCACACGTCTCTACTTCTCTGATTGTGTGTGTCTGGGCTGGGTTACTGGGAAGAGATTGTATTTGGTTTGGGTCAGCTTTTCTGTAAATGTATGTAGTCATTCACTCACTGACGAAGACAGAATAGAGATAAGAATGAGAAGAGCAGTCAAAACACTTATATAGCATGCGTGGTCAATATTGCCACTTTTGTTTAGTAAGAGTACATAGAAGTTGTAATAACAACTGGACATGACTCCAAAATATTCTAGGAGGGAAGTTTGCCTGCTTTTTCTAACACTTGAGGCTGTCCTTGCTTTGTACTGTTTAAGAGTTTTCTCTTTCCTACCTGACTAGGCAGTGTGAGACTCCAAAAGACCCCTGCATTTGACTGTCAGTCTCTGATTCATTCTTCCAAAACTTTGTCAGGAGATAGGCTCATTAGAAAATGCTGGACAATAGTCCAAGCCAACTGTCCTCCGGGTAGCAGGACCGTGGTTATAGAATCTTTAAACCAGGAAGACTTTGCCCATTCCGGTTTAGCATCCCAGTTATCAGATGTCTCCAAGATTGATGACTTGATTGCTAAAAGTCTTTCCTAACTATAGGTTTAAAACTCATGATACAGAGAATGAAGTCTGTTAATCAGTTACCACATCTTCATGAGCTCTTTGGAGAAAATTGAATTCATGAAAGAGAGAGGGAACCCTGGAAATATATTTTTCTACAGGAATGTTTTCAAATTACAACACTCCCATGGTAAGTCCATGCATGGCCTTTTTTTCTACTTCTCTTTACGATAGGCAACAATGTCTCATTAATAATTAATTTTCCAACAGAAAATAAAATCTACCCAAAGTTAATGTAGGTAGAATGTTATACAGCCATTATAATAAACAGTATACAAATTATCGGAAGGACCTCACTATACTTTTATTTTTATTCAAGCAACAAAATAGAATACAGCACATCACATAGCCTTGGGTTTATAAAGGTAAAATACAAACACTTAAGGAACACACTTACTACCACATTCATCAAAGTGATGATGCTAGTCTTCTCTGGGTTGTAGGAGGATAGACTTTTTCTTCTTTATTATATTTTCTAATTTTCTACAAAGAGAATTACATAAAGAATATCTAAGGAGAAAAAGTATTATGCTCATAAAAGTATTGAGGATAGAAAATGCTGTTCTTTGAGCACCCACATCCTCATCACAGACTTCCCTTTCCTCAGAACATTCTATTATGGAAAAATCTGTTTCACACAGAAAATATATCAAAATCTGATTTTTGGAAAATCTCAAAAGCATCAAAAGTCAGAAAAAGACCAAAGTGAATACCAGGGAGAGATTATACATGATATTTAGAAAGTCAAATTGGTAACTTATTTTGGTGCCCTTTAATATATGTTTTTCCTTCAGAAAATAAAAATTAAAGGACCTTTGGAGAGATGAGGAAAGACAATGTGTTCTGGGAAAGGTTTTTTTATACAAGAAGTTATGAAATTTGTTTTCAGGCCAAGAAGCCACAAACCTGTTATGTAAATGATCTGAGCATATTGCAGAATGATATGTCTTAGATAAACTTAGTGCTTCCAAGAAACCAATCAGTCTTCTGAGAACAAAAGCTTCACTTGCAGATAGAATGGACACCTTGGCTTGGCAGAAAGGTTCCTGATCAAGCAAAAGTCCTGTCTAGTGAAGGATATGAAAGACAATGGAGAGGTGGGACTGACTGCTTTAGGTTTGGGGAGAGAGAGCAGTTCAAAAGTGCTGACCAAGACAGTATGCACCCTGACCTGACCTAACCCTTAGGCTTAAACCCAATCAGGCACAAACCAAGCAGAACAAAACTCTTCCATTCTTTCTTTCCATGTTACGCTAAACATCTACAACACAACCTTGAAGGCTCAGGGAAGAGGGGGAAGATTGTAAGAGCCAGAAGACCAGAATATTTCCTTCTACACAGTGTCTTCCATATATGTCAGGGGATCTGCCATATCTCAACAATATAGTTCTCTAGATAAGATCTGAGTAACAGCAACATGTGACATGCATGTGTGGATGGAGGGAATTTCACTAACCTCCACCTCTAGATTAAAAGATATAAGCAATCAGTGGCTGCTGAGAGAGGAAGAGTAAGTGTTCTACAGAAATAAGCCCTATGATAGGTAATCTAATGCCAAGGGGCCAGCCTTAAACATACAAGGAAATGTAAATAAATATTTGGTGTATATAATATAATTGTTCTCTACATTTTTATATATTATATAGACTATTTTTATATATAAAACATAATATTTAAGTATGTAAATTATAAAATATAAATATATATATTATACCAATATGTAATATTTTCTAAATTTATACATTATATAGAATATTTATATGTAATATATAAAACATTAAATATAAATATATGGAAACTAGATAATATAAATATATATAAATTTATATATAATTAGGTATGTATGTAAATATATATAAAGCAGTAATAATTAAAGAATAAGAGCATATGAACTTTATAGAGAATGAAAAAGACATGGGAGAAGTTAGAGGGAGAAGAGTTTTGAGGGGAAACCATGTAAAAATAGTACTCATGTGCAATTCTAAAAAAATATAAAAAGGTCAGATTGTTTCTTCTAAAACACATCTTCACTGTGGTTTGTGGTATTGTTTGTATTTGTAATGAGCTGAGTTTTCCATCATCAATAGTTTTTAGTTTTCTAATGTTTCCCATTGCTTTTAGTCCCTTACATCAGCTGCCGGGTGGAGTAACAAAAGCCAGAGAGCTGAGCTTTCTCCATCGGAGCCTGAAAGATATCTGCACTTTTGATTTAAGCACAATGTGTGGGTTATGTGTCAAGATCCCTCACCTATGATCTGAAGACACAAATGTTAGGGGAATTAATTAAGCCAACCCTTTCACAAGATAATGGACAAGAAGCAGTGAAGACATAAATTGATTCATTTTGGGCAATCAATATTTTCTTCGGGAACAGCATATCAGAGGTAGAGAGAACTTCGGAGTCAGATAGACCTGGGCTTGAATCCAGGCTCCACAACTTACCAGCTGCCTGAGGTCACATAACAATTAAAACCTCTCAACTTGAGTTTTCTCAACTGTGAAGTGAATCCAAAATATGCCTTAGGGAGAAGTTTAATGACTGTGTGAGCTAATGGGTCTAAAGAAAATCAGCAGAGTATTAAAATATCATTGGAGGTCAGAACATAGCTTTTTAGGTGGCGGTGTTGGAGGGGGTGTGATAGTCAATTGAATCCAAGAAATATATCAGCAACCATGAGCCAAGCAGGACATGAAGCTGCGGTGGAGAAGGCTCTGGGTCAGCCCCAGCCTGGAATTCTGAGTTCAGAGAGAAGCTGATTTCAGCCGTTGAACATCATCTTTCATTGGTTTCACAATGAGGCTACTCATCAACTACTTACTCTCAAGATTCCCTCCCACACCCAGGAGAGGGATCTTCCCCGGCCAGAGTGGAATACCCAAATTGAGACTAGCGAGAAAACTTAAAAGTCATTTACAAAGGTGACCAAATAAAAAGAATAAGACTGGGAGTGTCGTAATATATTTACTTTAATCATCTCTATCCCATGATATCAGAACTTTCTGATTTGGGTTTTTTTGGTTCAAATAAACTTGTAAGTATTTGGAGCAGGAATAGGAAATATAGCATCATAGCAGTTACCCATATTCTACCCTCCTTCTTCAAGAGCAAAAGCATTGCATGATGGGAACTTCCTATCTCGTTCATTATATAGCCAATGAAAGCAACACTTTGGAAACAGTCTCTGTGGGGTACTGTTCCAGATAAAACACCTTTCCTGTTCCACCAGCCTCAACATGGTGGGTCTTGTTCTGTAGCCTCTGTAATAGGCCAACCATCGTTTCTGGGACTCCTTTACTCAGAGAAAGCTACCATTTAGGGTTTCTCTCCCACAGCCCAAGAATGTGATCATTGTTCCTTGCGTAAGCTACTTAAGTTGAATAGTGAATCAAAAATGGATTTCATTGCATGCAATATGGAACCTAGTGGGAGAATAAGTAGCAGCACTAAGTTAAAGAAGTTTTAAAGTCTCAGCACTCAGGAGGTAGAGGCAGGCAGATCTCTGTAGTTTGAGGCCGGCCTGGTCCAGGCCAGCCAGTATCCTGGACCTCAAAGCCAAGGTACACAGAGAAACCCTGTCCTGTCTCAAAAGACCAACAAAAATAAAAACAAGAATAAAAGTAAAGGTACTATCATATAATATACTGTGTAGATACAGCCACAGTAGTAGCCATATCTCCGAAGAAAATTAAACATGAACAAAAAGTCACAGAATCATATTACATGAAAAACTATGGCCAAAGGCTACTTGTACTCTGTGGTTTCATTTTAAAACTCGGAAGTGTATACAATAATGAAATATGAAAGGTTTTTACATTAATACATTGAATTATCAAGTTGAAGATGGAGCTTTGAAATAAAAGAAGGCTCCCGAAGAGGAGCACCCTACATGCACCATGCTTCCTCCCAAGAAACCCTTCTCTACCCGCCAGCTGGGCTCTCCGGCATTCCTCTCTGAAGGAAGCAAAACTCTGGGTCAGAAAGCATCCTCTGGGCTCTCATCTTTCACACCCACTGCTGACAGCAGAAGACCTTAAAGGAATAGCTGCTTAACTGAGTGTGCTCATGGCGGATCCCATTTGTTCTAGAGCCGAACACGGAAAAGAGGGTGAGGGGACTCATAATTGAGCCCCCGACACTGCTAGCTAATTGAGTAGATGCTGACCTTTACTAGTGAGAACTGAGAAGTCTGGGAGCCACTGCGCAAGGGCTCCTCATCCATACAGGCTGAGCTTAACACTAGTGTGGATCCACATTCCTCACCATGCCGCACAACCGCAAAAGAAACCTGTCCTTGAACTCAACAGTGCAGAAGTACACAAGTCAATGATTTTGATGTAAGCCTCAGATTTTTTCAACAGTTACCTTTTCACGATTTTTTTTCTACTTTGAACGAAGAGAGCCAGTTTCACTCTTGCGTCACACAGCCCTTTTTTACATTGTAGGAGGAAATCAATACTGACCGAGGCAGCACTGTGACTCAGTTCATCTTAGCCCTGTGGCCCTGGCCCTATCATTCATTATCTGCACGTACAGATTAGAGAGCAAAATCTTAGAAGTTTTCTGGGGTCACTCAGAGTGTGTGTCGCAGAGTTTTAAACTGACCAAAGGTCTCTCTGCTCCATTCCTTTATTTTCCCACAGAAGTTGCTGCATCACATAATGAATAAAGAGTAAGTTCTTTATGCCTTGGTGAGACGGTGCGTTTTATATGTTCTCTCTCTCTCTCTCTCTCTCTCTCTCTCTCTCTCTCTCTCTCCTCTCTCCCTCTCCTTCTCCCTCTCTAAGTGATGTAATCGTTGTGCTATTAGACTTTTAGATTAATTATAATTATATCATGATGTATACATATGTCAAAACATCAGCTGCATGGCATGACCAATAATATATGCTGTTTTTATTGTTAGTAATATCCCAATAAAGATGGAATCAAATAAATAAATTCTAATAATACTGTGCTAGTGCTTATAGGATCCCATTCTACAGCCATACATTGTGATTTAACTAATCCTCCATAATTAGTTATTAATTCCATTCCTCTATTGTTTGATTATATGACTATGTGCTAAATATCTCTATAGTTGGAACTCATATGCCTCAATTTATTACTCAATATTAATTCCTAGTCATGGAAATTGTGAGTCAAGATACATAGATTTTAGTGTTTGATTATTTGTGACCAAATTGCATTTCTTGAAATGCTTGACCAATTAAGATTTTAAAATTTATTTATTTTAGTTTTAGGGTTTTTTTTTCACTTTTTTGAAATATAATTTAATTACATCTCTCCCTTCTCTTTCTTGCCTCCAAACCTTACCATATATATTTTTAAGTATTTATTATTAGTTATGTGTGCATGTATGTGGCTGGGTACCCACTGAAGTCAGCATTGAATATGCTGAAGCTGGAGATATAAGTGGTGTGCTGCACAGTTACATGTGTTGGGAACCAAACTTGGGTCCTCTGCAAAAGCAGTGTTGACTCTTAACTGCTAAGCTTTCTCTCCATCCTCATTATTTTTTAAAATTTTATTCTTTACCTTCATTTTATCCTGACCAAAGATTTCCCTACCTCTGCTCTTCCCAATCTTGCCCCTACCTCTCCTCCCTCCTAGATCCACTCCTCCTCTATTTCCCTTCAATAAAAAAAGAGCAGGCCTCCCAGGGATATTGACCAAATATAATTTAAATTTAAATAGAATACATAATGGTCTGCTTTATGACTATCTGCAAAGGGGTTTTCAGCTTTCAACATATTAATTAGCCACTTAAAAATGTTTGCCCATATATCCAGAAGATGTTCCAACTGGTAAGAAAGACACATGCTCCACTATATTCATAGCAGCTTTATTTATAATAGCCAGAAGCTGGAAAGAACCCAGATGCCCCTCAACAGAGGAATGGATACAGAAAATGTGGTACATTTACACAATGGAGCACTACTCAGCTATTAAAAAGAATGAATTTATGAAATTCCTAGGCAAATGGGTGGACCTGGAGGGCATCATCCTGAGTGAGGTAACCCAATCACAAAGGAACTCATACAATATGTACTCACTGATAAGTGGATATTAGCCCAGAAACTTAGGATACCCAAGATATAAGATACAATTTGCTAAACGCATGAAACTCAAGAAGAACGAAGACCAAAGTGTGGACACTTTGCCCCTTCTTAGAATTGGGAACAAAACACCCATAGAAGGAGTTACAGAGATAAAGTTTGGAGCTGAGACAAAAGGATGGACCATCTAGAGACTACCATATCCGGGGATCCATCCCATAATCAGCCACCAAACGCAGACACCATTGCATACACTAACAAGATTTTGTTGAAAGGACCCTGATATAGCTGTCTATTGTGAAACTATGCCAGGGCCTAGCAAACACAGAAGTGGATGCTCACAGTCAGCTATTGGATGGATCACAGGGCCCCCAATGGAGGAGCTAGAGAAAGTACCCAAGGAGCTAAAGGGATCTGCAACCCTATAGGTGGAACAACAATATAAACTAACCTGTACCCCCTGGAGCTCGTGTCTCTAGCTGCATATGTGGAAAGAGAGGCCAGGTACTAAGTGTCTTTAATCCCAACACTTCAGAATCAGAGGCTGACAGATCTTTGTAAGTTCATGGTCACCCTGGTCTACAGAGATCTCTGGTTAGCCAAGGCTACATAGTGATCCCCGTCTCAAAATAATACAAACCGACACAACAATAGCAATAGACAGAACTTCCTTTTTATGTTGTGAGATTGAAAGGCTGAGGTACATAGGTTTGTATAGACATTTTTCTCATTAATAGGTTCATCTTTTCTTACTGACAAGGTAAGATCTTCTACTAAGTGTACTCACAAATAGATGTTCATGATGTCAGCAAATTTTAATAATCAGAGCCATACAATTCTGAGTTAAAAGCATGGGTAATAATGATGTCAGATTTTCAAAGTATACACATAAATTATCCAAATTTATGCTTCTCCAACTCAAGAGGAAAATGAATTGCACTCATTGGTTTCTGAAGCTTTAGACTTGATTTGCCTAATTAATTAATTCTGCATACAAGACTGTCTTGACTGTAGGTACTTTACCCTTTTTTTCTCTGTCTGACATAAGTGAAATGACCTAGTGCTACTCTACATGATATAAAAGAACACCTCATTTATTTAATTAATTAGAGCACATTTGGTGTAACAGTGCTCTTGGCTAAGCCCCAGGCTAGAAAGAGAAGTGGCAGTTAGGAAGATATATACAGAGAGTTTCTGCCATTGAGAAGTATATTGCTGAAGAATTGGGTCTTTGTCAATATGGATAGATGGATCCAATATAAGATGGATCATTGCACAATGGCTGGGTTAAGGCAGTAGACATCTAGAAAATGTGTATCAAGAGCATTCTAGATGTTCCATAGAAAGTCATACTGCCTTGTGCTACTTATGAATATAGGCACGTCAGTAAGAAGATACCTAAGGCTGAAGGCCAATGTGATGGCTTCTACTGAGAGATTTCTATTAGGAGCCATCAGTGATAGGAGAAGAAAGCCACCCCACTGGAGGAATGGCAAGGGGAACACAAAGCTTCCTATTCTGGAGCTGAAGGACTGTGTCAAAATAATGTGCACTTAAATGTAGTCCTTATGAAGAACAGCATTATCCCAACTTAGAGTCCTGTAGATCAGAAGACCAAGGAGTACATGTTTGGAGCTGTGTGTACCAAGACCAGTGAATATGTGTGGTCTTTAAGTAGATAGCATGTGAATGTACCAAGATGTTGGTAGGAGAGACCAGTGCTCTTTTAGAGGAAGGAAAAGGAGGCAGGCTGATCATGAGCCTCGGTATCTGAAACTTGATTCCTACATGCCAGCATTAGGTATTCAACTTGAAGCCTTGATCGATAGATACTAGTTGGAAGAACTTTCACTGTTGTACATGCTAAGTCTTAGTTCCTTTCCAGGCCTCCAAATTCCCCACACTAAGTGCAAAAGTGCACTGAGTTCAGGAGAAACCACTGAGAAGTATGAGTTCCCTGAGAGAAAAGACTCTCTAACTGCAGTAGCTGGGTGACATTTCTAGAGAGTTCTAAAAGTTTAAATGCTTTCTAAACTCACATGGGTAGACTCTTCTCTGTGAGAACCTTAAACTCAAGTTTTCAGGCCTCAGCCTTAAATCCCATCTGCTATTGGTATTGAGCAGATGACTTTAAGCTCCTGAGCCTGATTTTCTGTAACTGAAAGAATTATATGATGGTAATCTCATCTCAGCTGCTCCACATGGTTTATAAAATATTAAATACGATGCTGTTATCTATGTGCACTGATCACATTTTAATCCCCATGAAAGTATATTTCTAGCATCTTTCTCTCACCTTTTAAAAAAAGGAGGCCCCCACTTCCTTTTTGGCTAGTACAAATTTTCCCCATTTCACAGAATCTCTTATGGATGAATAGATGAATATCTACAGCCATCATTTTCAAAACCTCTATGTTTTCTCATGAACTTCCCACACTGAAGGCTTCTCTGTCCAGTTCTCACTCATATCTGATTCCACCCCTGAGTAGCATCCTACCTGCTTGTCTACATTTGTACAGACTCAGGCCACTCTGGATGGTGTTCCTCTCTAGCTCTTCCCATGTTGTTTTGGAACCAAAGCGAGCAGGGAGCAGAAGGTGTGCTAAGCGTGGTCTGGACTAGAATGAAGGTGAGAAAATAATACTTTGTCCACACAAAGTACAGGGGAAATGATATATCTGTGTTAGGATAGGAAGGAGATCATAAATGATTCTGGTGTTAAAATCCTCTTCTGAGCTGGTGGAGGCCCCCTGCCAAACCTCTTCCTGTTTGGTACGCCACTGGGACTGTGCCTCCTTCCACGTCTGTAACTCAAAGAAATTGCATCATCCCAGAAGGCAGCTGGAAATTGCTTATGTTTACTCTATATACTAACTTATTTAGTAATTTTAAATTATATATGTATGTGTGTTCAGATGTACACATATATAAGTATATATGATACACATATATGTATGTACACCTGTATATGTGTGTATATATGCAGATAGATAGATGATGATGAAGATAGATAGATAGATACATACATACATACATACATTCATACATACATACATACATACATACATACATACATACATGTGAAAATATCTTCACTGAATTCTAGATGATTGACAACTCAAATTCTAAAACTTTATGTGATTCAAAGAAAGCCCCTAATATTTGTTCTGAAATCTGTTCCTCGCATGGCCGACCCCTCTTGAGACAAAGCCACTCCTTTCTACCTGTCACTCAAGACAGTCACAGGGTCCTCTTTCCCTTTTCCCCACGCCATTGCTTTCCACTCAGTCAACCAGACACAAGAATCCCAACACTCGGAAGACCTACCTTGTAAGATGCTTGTCCATAGGACACTCCATTCACTCTCACCCTTCTGCTAGTCCTACCCCCAATCTACCTGACACTTTATGCCACTCATACATTCTCCCTTTTGACACTTAGCATTTTTCTTCAGTCTTCCCTCCTTGAAGAACTGCTCACAGGGTTAGAGAAGATGAAATGTTCTTTGCAAAATACCCAATATCCAATAAATGGCTTTTAGCAACTGAAATTATAGCATCTTTACCTAAGCAGTTGCTCAAAACTAGCTCTGATTATTAAAATTTGCTGACATCATGAATGGACCTTGTTCAAATACTTCCTTTTATCTAGGTCAGAGTGCCCACTGACCTATTTTAAAGTAGACATTTACAGCACGTGCACATACAATCACACACCAATGCATGATAAAACGAGAAGCCCTGGCCTGTTGCCCATTTGCTGTAGTCAGTGCAGCTAAGATTTGGCCACCATCATTCCACCCACCAGGACAGCTTCAGACCACATACCTGCACTCATGCTTCTCACCAACCTTTTATTAAGGAAGAATGAGAAGAGAGCTCATCGAAGAACCTGTTCTAAGTGCTTCTTGAAGTTACTGCCTCCCAGACAGGAGGGCAATTTAGTAACACTCACTCTCCAGATCACCCTCGATAAAGAGTTCAGAGGAACCTGTGCAACATCACTTTTCTGACTTCCAGATAATCCAGAATAATGCTAGGGGGCAGATTACGAACTTTATCGACACCTTAAAAACCACTTATAAGAGTTTTTCAATGCATGGAAGACATCTTCATCTGTATTTCTAAGAAGGGTATATTTACCTCTTTGTCTTCCTTACTTAGAGCTGGCTACTATATTTAGAAACACTAGGTCATGAATGGCTTTTATGTGCTAATTTCCCTCAAACCTTAAAACAGATTTAAGGTACACTTGAGCAGGTGTTCTGTCTCAGCCAAACTGTGGGTTTCGATAACGAGGAGCCTGGCTCGATGCCTGGTTGAGGGTGACAATGTTCACTTAACTCGCTATGTCTGCACATGATCTAGTGTTCTTAGCCAGCAATCTGGGGCAGACTGAGATTTCCAGACAGGTTCTAAATCAACTCACTGGCCCCATCTGAAGCCACAGTGAGCTCCATCTATTTTTCAAAGGCACTTCAGGCTACCATCAATTGCACCTTTGTTCACTGTCCTTTCTTACTGGAAACTCTCTTATCTGTATCTGTCTAAAGCTCATGTCAAATGTGTCTTCTTTTCCCTCAGGAGCATCTCTGGTGGCAGCCCACTCACGTGTCATGAATCTCTCCTTACCCTGTGGAAGCACTGCCTTTGTGTCCTTTTTGAGCTATTTATTGCTTGTTTCTCTGTGTCCATGGCTTTTGTTGTTTGCTTGCCTTTTCCCCTCCTGTACACATTTTCACAATGGATGAAAGTCCCTTTAGGGAAAGCTCACATCCACTTTAAATATTCAGCGTTAGAATTATATGTATCCAAAGCAACCAAGAGGTAATTATTGCATTAATAACCATATGATAAAAATGTATTATTGGCATACTTTTCCATAATCCTAGCAATTTTTGTTACTTCCTCTGACCTGTAGTACATAAAATCCCTTTCCTTAATTCTATGCAATTGATCTTTTGAGTAAAGGATGTTGGTCTGCTATTGCCAGCTGTCTTTTCTGTCTATTTGTGGTTACACAGTCATAGAGACTATGCCAAAGCTCTATCATCCTGAATAATACTGCAGCTTTGGTATTACTGAGTCTTGATATCTAGTTCAAGAAAACAGCCTACATAGGTACCCTATCCAGTGGGCTATATACTACTGGGTCATCATCACATCTTCTACCTCCTTTATACACAGAAGCCTGGGCCAAGGAATTTACTTCCCTTCTCTCTGAAGATCACTTTACACTGATCTGTGGGCTGGCTGGCCCATCATATACCTCCAGCACTCCTTTGAAAGTTAATGATTTAAGAGACTCTGATCCTTAAGAGGTTGGATGAGATCAGGGAGCTGTGCAGCTCTGAGGAGTGCGTGTTCTGCCTATGGGGAACAGATCCACTGGTACACTTCCCATATAAAAATGTGGATCCAGCATTGTCAAACCTCCTAACCATTTTGAATAATTAAATATTTGCCTGTGTTTCATTAAACACTCCCATTAAATACTTGCATTGACTTTAATAGTGAAGAAAAATCAAAACACATCTGCATGCTGGATTCACCTGTATATGCTGAACTAAAACCTTTAGATTAATCAAATTCTTAGACTTGAACCTGCCATTAGGTCCTAGTGAGTAAAATCCAATTATTTTTAAGACTTGAGGCTAGTATCTGGGTGATATCTTAGAAAAATCAATGCTGTCTGAAAACAGGGACAGTATCACTTCTTGTCTATCTTCCTACTCCACATCTAAAGAATATTCCAAAAAAATGGCTTAATTGTACAAGAGCCAAATGCTGCTTCTCGTATAAATGCCCCTATTCTACATAGCACAATGGCATTTCTACTAGGTGATAAGCAGAATACAAAGTATCTAAAGTATATAATGGGAGGAATATTATAGAATGATATCATCGCCATGCTGAACCAGTCAGCTGCTGCTTTGAGATACTCAGCATCATTCACTACACACTATGCCAGCAAAGGCATAAAAGACCTGCCTTTGACTTAATAGTTCTCATGATGACCAGTGGCATAACGCCCCAACATCATGTTATCAATCTGGAAATAATAATAATATTTTGTAGAAGGCAATTGGTTACTTTCTTCAGGACTGAACTTAATCTTTACCATGATTCTGCAGGAATGAATATTGGTCAGTTTCAAAATAAACTCACAGATACAGGGCTGGGGGTGGCATATGCTTCTCTAATTGAGACGAATCTACACCTTTAAGAATGAAGGGAGAAATGATAACTAAGTTACCATCATAAAAAATAAACCTCTTGCTCACTCTCTGAGGCTAAGACTTTCTTAAAACAGAGATATGATGAGAGTTTCAATAAGACGAGGAATCACAGGGGTCACTGTGACAGGATTTGGGGCATCTCAGCACCACTGAGACTTATTTTCCACCTCTCACCATGAGAATGAAAGCTATCACTTTCTCCAGGACTTCATGATGCATGCCTTGAAGATGCTTCTATGACATTAATAGATGGCCAATCAGACTCAGGTTCCAATTTTCTTCCCCAGAGACCCAGCACACACAGAAAGTGCTACAACTCAGTCATCTCATGTGTGCATATAACTTTTCAATTTACAAGTTCTTCCTTTCTCATCCATCCTTTTACTTGCTGTCTAAAAACAGCTGTCTGTGAAGATATACATATATACATATACATATACATATACATATACATATACATATACATATACATATACATATACATATACATATACATATACATATACATATACATATACATATATAATACCATACAAATATCTTTTAATTCAACTTTTAAAAATAGGGCCAGACAAGATAGTACACACAACTTTAATCTCTGTACAAGGGAGGCGGAGGCAGGGGGATCTCTGAGTTCAAGACCAGCCTGGTCTGCAGAGAGAATTCCTAGATGGCCAGGACTCCACAGAGAAATTTTATCTTGGAAAAAAAGCCTTCATGATAATAAAAAACAATCACCCTTTGTTTATCATTAAAATTTCAGGAAGATCTTTCAACTCTCTTGACTCCTTACATGACAAGATCACCTTAGGTGGTAAAGAATAGGTGCAAGAAGTGACAGCCAGATTTCATCTTGTTCTGAACCAATGGTTCATACATGAATTCATCCCCTCAACTGATGAGGCCTCAGTTTACTGAGCCACAGAGTAGAGAAAACTATGGCAGTTCTACAAAGCTCACAAAGAAGTTATGATTTTTAAAAAAAATCAATGTAGAGATGAGTATGGCAACTGACCATAGAGCCCAAAAACTTTCAGTCTGTGAACCCTGAACAGTAAGGATGGAGGAATTTCATATGCAAGACCATGAACCTGGATCAACATACCATGGAGCTGGAAAGCCAGTTTAGGAACAGGATCAGTCAGCATATGGAAGGACACGGACTTCTTTGTATGACCAGAAACGTGCTTTGTGGTCTTACCTGGAAGGCAGTAGTGGGTCCTCAAGGCTTTTCTTTTTCTTCCCAGACAAAGGGAGGTAGACCACAAACAGTGGCTACTGTAGCTGTCTCAGAGGAGGCTGGGCAGGAGAATAGCCAGGAGCTGTCACCCACTGATACCCAGCCGCACTTCTGTAGCTGAGCTGAGAGGTAACCGCTCCCTCTCAAAGGGGCAAAATTGAGTGAGAATGTTTACAGGGTGGAACTCAGGTGTTAGAGGCAAGGAACTAGGTTTGTGGGTGGAGCCTTTCTGGTTCTGCAACAACACACCTAGCTAGTCTCTCTCAGGAAAGTCTGTACTTTTCTGCCAACTTCCTCTCTGACTGAAATTTGACCAAGGTGAGAAGGAGCAGTTTCGCTCTTCATGTGCTCTGAATAGTTAAAATCAAAGTGGACTTTGAAGACCATGATTAATATTAATTACCATATAATCCACTGACTATTTATGAGAGCCCTGTAACTTCTATGTAAGAAATATAGAAGGCACATGTGGCAGTTTGTCTCTGAAAATGAGCACATATACACACAAAATCTCTCATTATTCTCCCCTCCCATTAACTTATCATATGTGTTTCTATAGATAGTGACAGCAATGGCCACATTCTATTCTCCCATGCCCTTCCCACAATGCTTAGCAGGTTGTGAGAAAGTACTGCACATTGAATGAATGGTGATATCTATTTGATGAGTCTCGATTTCTCGTTTAATGGATTCTCAGCTATGTTCTTGCCTTTCTGAAATTTGCTGTTATTGTTTGTTTTCTGGCTTTTTAAAGCAATCACTTGTGACCATCATCCTTCCTTCAGAGATGGAGATAGAGTTGGAAATGCGTCCTAGTGTGAAGTTAGAAGCCCCTGCACAGCAACAATGCTGAAAAACGAGATGAAAACCCATTGAGCACATTTGAAAACCTAAATAAGGGGCCTTACTTGGAGAACTGGTATGAAACTAAGCATGGTTGGCCTGAGGAAGTGAACTGCTGGAGACAGAACAGAGAACAATGTGGTATGTGCATAGGACAGATTTTCAATTTCCATCATAAAATTTCTGTCACATTCATCAGACTAATAAAGTCATATTATGTTTATTTTATGGCTGGAGAAGCAAGGGTAAAGTGGAGAAGAATTCTGATTGGGTTCCACTCTTTTAAGAGAAATAGTAACATCTGCCACTCAAAAACAGTCTATATACAGTCCTGAGCATACTAGCTCCTTGGAGAGATTTCTTAGTTTATCAGATACAAAGTTCACTCATCTATGGCCTCCTGGGTCCCAATGAGTAGAGAGTCCTTTTGTGTCCTTTGTAACATCAAGGAATGTCAATGTTCTTGACATTTAGTTATCACTGTCACTTAGCATTAATACATTCAACAAACAGGGAGCTAAAAAATCCACCTTGGCCAAGCACAGTTCTCTTCCCGTAGCCAAGGTGGGAAAAAAAGTCAAGGGTCTCAATTTGACACAGGACATTTAAGTAGTAGGTGAGCAAGCTGATGCTGTGTGGTGGACCAAAAGTTCAGAACAATGCTGTGGTCATCTAGAGTAGGGAGCCATTGGTTGTAGGAGGCTCTAAAAAAAGTGGAGGTCAGCTTGGGATCTGAGGACTTAAGGGAGACATGGAATTCAACAAACGCAGAGGGCAGAGTTAGGCATGACTCTCTTCTACATGGTGCACTGAGCTACATTAACTGATTTATGCTCCCCTCTACCACCCACCCCAGTACCACCCCTGTGGCTGTAGAAAAGCTTTCACAGAACTGCCACCTAGGTCACACCACAAAATAAGGCAATAATGAGGAACTGCAATATAAGTGTTATCCCCGGTCAGACTGGGGCAAATAGAGGTTAGAGCAGAGGGATGCTGGGTGCCACCCTCTTAAGTAGGAACAATGGAACTACTGCTGTTTCAGCCACTAATGTTTAAGGGCAAGCACCTGAGAAAGCTGTTGCCTGTCATTGGCTTCCCAGTGGTCACTGGGTACCTCTCAGCTTGGGCTAAGAGGTCAGTCTTGCTACACCCTAGCTTTCAAATGCTGGGGTGGCAAACACTGTATGCCCTGGAGGAGCACACAATAGAAAAACACCAAGCAAGAAAGCTGGTCCCTGTTCCCACGCCTGCCATTCATTGATGAGAGGTACAAGGAACCTAGTCTCCTATGCCTCGGCTGCCTCTTTTCTACAGAGTGGGAGTCCCACACCCAGCTGTTGAGAGAGGAAGTGAGACGGTGGGGCAATGGGAGCTCTGTAAATTAAAGCCATTGACATTAATATGAAGTACTATTTTTCAGAACATATGACTACACCTGACAAAGGACTAAAGGCTGTGCACAGGCTGCCCAAGAAGAAGCAGAGTCACAGAACACATGTATAGAGACAAGTATTTAAGTCTTTGCCTCTGAAGTTGAGAGTGAAATCATAGCTTCATGCATGCTAGGCAAGAACTCATTGAGCTATGTCTATGGCCCATTGTAGGAATCAAGAGAACATTTCTCATGGTGTCTTATCTAACATCTCTCTTGTGTGATAATCTGGCAACTTGCCCTCCCCTCCCCACTCCCCTCCTGTCCCAGTGTCCATAAGAAGGAATGGAAATGAGTGTTCATTTGGGTTAGGACTCTCTAGTTGATTACACCAGCCTTCAGGTCATTTCCTGGAAGGTGACAAAGTTGCCTGTGCATGATCACACAGCCAATCCTCTCCCTCATTAGCAGGGTTGTTCTCTTATTTGCTTTCTGGGCACAGGACAAGAGGATTTTGAACAGGTATAGACCTCCTGTTTCTCAGGGCTCCCCTAGCACCAAGAGACCACTCAAAAGATTGCTGCATAAACATAAATCACCATGGTGTCTATATCCTGTCTACAAGAGTCTCACACCCTGATTCACCAGCTATATCTCTCTTAGTAATAGTCTTTGAGAAAGCATAGCATGGAATGATGTCTCGATTCTGGCATCAAGTTTTTAAAGAAGCAGGAGCAGGCTAGGAGGTTATAAACTAAGGGATTTAAGTTTCAATAACAGAAAGCGTACATCTCTGGTACAACTGTCCACTGTGGTCAGTTTCCTTCCTTTAGAGACATATGGCTGCCTTCCTTAAAAGTAGAGACTGAGTACTAAGCATTCTTTTGACAGTAGAGCATCGTACATTCTAACCGCAGGATGGAAAACTGAACAATGGATAACTGAACAAACAAGTAAACAAATATCTGGGAATTCGGTTTTCCTTCAGAGCCTTAGGAATACTTGCCATTAGAGGTAAAGAAAGTCCAAGGAGAAGTAAGCAACCCTTCTTGAATTTTGATAAGGGACTAAACTCTACCCAAACATCATACTTCCTCTGTGTTTACGCTGCATATATTGTTCCTTATCCAGTGAGCTCAAGGCTGGTGGAAGGGTGTGTATTTCACTTGAAAACCAAGTCTTCCAGGTTTGGTTTGCAGTACAGACTTCTGTCTGATGTGCTACATGCTGTGAGACCAGACCGAGAACTTCCTGGGCTTTCTAAACTGTTTTGTCTTCTCAAGTCAGTTCTCATTCATCTGCTTCAGTCTTCTTCTGAATTTTCAGTTTAACTCCCAATAAAAGAGAATAATTTCAGTGTTACCAGACTCCATGGAAGACCAAAGAGAGGCCAGCTTTCTAGGGCATCTTTCAGTTCTTTTGAGCAAGAACCTCGGATAGCATTCACATTCTATCAGTGAAAATGGTACCACCATCTTGGTCTCCTTTTCTCTTCTGCAAATTCACGTCTGCTCTAAACATCCACAGAATCTAAGCACAGGAGCTTGAGATTCTCAAACTGAGGACCAGGCTGCCGAAAGAGTTGTACCTTTTCTGCTCAGTGGAGATGAGAAGGGCCATGAGCATTGATTCTGGTTTAAGGCAGGTATTGAAAACCCTTGGCCTGATGAAGCCACTGCTCACTCTCAAGCTAGATCTTGCCCACAGTAGGGCATGGCTTTGCCCTACTGTGCCCATCCTGAAGTTTATAGACATTTTTCAATGAGAGGACCGTGTTTTTACTTTGTGATGTCTTCCACTACCTTTGTTCCACCCAAGTACTATAGAACTCTAAGTAGCTAAGAAGACAACAGAGGCACAGCCACACCAGCCATTACTGACAGGGATGGGGGCTTCCCTAAAGATCAGTGCATTGCTTTCAATGTTCTTCCTTTTAAACACAAATCCCAGGAAAACCCAGAGGTAGAATTTTTATCACAGGCCCTGATTCTATAAACCCTCCTCCACTGGAGAGATTAGGGGTCTGACTCATGTCCAGGGCAGGACTCATCATTCCTGCTAAACACCTAGGCCCCTCCCTGCCCGTGAAACTCAGGAGGAAATGAGGGTGACCTGGAATGAATGCCATCATTCAATGTTACCAGATAGGCACAGAAAGTAGCGCTTAGGCAGCCCACGTAGGTCCTGCCTTTATCAGATGAAAACACCACCCATTCCACACTGGATATTGCTCACCACCCACTCCATGATAGAGACGGTATGGATACAAGTTCACACTGAGCATTAGAGTCCCCATGCTCCTCTCAGCAAGTGTTCCCTTGAATGGTTTCCCTTTTCTATCACCATGAAAAAGCTCATGCCCCTCTTGCCACATAGACAACATAACTCCATGGCCAGTGTAGCGAACAGAGAGGCTAAGGTTCCATGCACAGGGTCAAAAAAATAAAATAAAATATTTTTTAAAAAAGAAAATGACTCAGATGTTTTAAAACTGCAGTGCAATCAGATGATTATTTCTGCTCATTTCACCTATGCAAGATTAGAATATGACTTAGTCATTTTACATGTCTTGACAAGGAAGACGCCAGAGGAAGAAGGTGAACAAATTCTAAAGATGTAAACAAGAGCGGGTGGTGAATCACAATGCATAGAAACCAGCCTCTGACTCAGAGGATCTAAAGAAAGTAGGAAGGGCATTAGGCAGTGGGGATACAAGGTATTCTGTATCTATGTATAGAACAGAGGGTCGCTGCTTAGACCACCAACTCCTGGGTGTTCTTTGGAATGTAGATTCCTGACAAGATTCACTCTCAGCTGTCTTCCTTTTCTGCAAAATGAAGAGGTTTAGATGTGTTCAGAGAAAGAACTTTTAAGGTTATTCTTTTAACAATTTTTATCTATGCTGTACATGTGAGTGTGTGTGTGTGTGTGTGTCTGTCTGTCTGTCTGTCTGGACATATGTACATATATAGATGTTGTCAAGGACAACTTCTGTGGAATCAGTTCTCTCCTGCCACCTTTTATGTGGGTCCCAGAGATCGAACTCAGATGACCAGGCTTAAGCAGCAATAGGGGCCTTGACACCATCTTGTCAGCCCAAAGTCAGGGTTTTTTTTTGTTTGTTTGTTTGTTTGTTTGTTTTGTTTTGTTTTGTTTTGTTTTGTTTTTTTTTTTAATGTGAGCTGGCATTCTGTGCTTCAACCTGTTCAACTATTATCACTGGGACTAATTTTCAGGGCAATCTTTAACTCTGGCAAAATGATGAAGTGATCAGGGAGGAAGCCACATGAAAGAGAGGCCTTCAGCTCTGAGATAACTGAGAGGTGGAGGGTTGGTTGGGCTGCGGGCCAGGAGTGGTCCTGAGACAGTGTAGGATCCAAACTCCAAGTGATGTCTTCATCTGTACTACATCCCAGTGGCAAGTCCAGTCACCCAACTTCATATTGGAAGACACTGAATACTCTAATTTGTAGAGATATCTCAGGGATGAGAATTCTCAGACCAAAGCAATGTTTCTGAGGGTTTGGAATACAAATTTCCACTCATTTTCATCTTCATTATGTGACTAGTTTTGCAAATAGACAACCCAAGTCATGTAGGAAAAAAAAAACAACAACAACAACAACAGTTTTCTTTTTGTCTTGGTTCCTAACCAGCCCAACCCCTGATTGTGCTCCTGTAACAGAAGTTTGCATACTTTTCTCCATCCACATAGTCAGGGCTGGCCGCACAGCACAGCATTGCATCATCACATCACACAACATCAGTCTTAACCCAGACTTCATGGCAGGACATTGTTTTGTATCAAAATCAACTCTCTTCCAGAGGGCTTTTATGTACAGGCAGTCCGTGGGCCACCTGTGTGAGAGCCCTATGTTAAATGACATATTCCCAGGCATCAGTCTTTACTGGTATCTCCTAAAGTAGATCCAGAAGTCTCCCTGTTAAAGAGCCCTGCCAAGGAGTTACCATATACATAAAAGCTCAAGACCCAGAGTATTGTGTCTTCTCCATCCACTTTGACAATCATTTCAAATTTTCTTTTTTTGTTGTTTTTTGTTTTTTGTTTGTTTGTTTGTTTGTTTGTTGTTTGGGTTTTTTGTTTTGTTTTGTTTTTCGAGACAGGGTTTCTCTGTGTAGCCCTGGCTGTCCTGGAACTCACTCTGTAGACCAGGCTGGCCTTGAACTCAGAAATCCACCTGCCTCTGCCTCCCGAGTGCTGGGATTAAAGGTGTGCACCACCACGCCCGGCTGTCAAAATTTCTTATTCAGGAAAAATTACACAAAAGCCAGGGGCAAAGGTGAGAGGGTAAAATTTGCCCCAAGGCAAGGAAACAACAGAGAGACCTGTGTGTCCAGAACCCTGGCATCATTTGAGATGTAGACTGTGCTATTGGAAGGTATGGGTGACCCCTCCATTTTATCTGCACCTCATTCCTGCTCCTCATTTTTTAGCAAGTTTCTGAGGCAGCCCTGAAGTTTCAACTGTTTCCATCCATCCTTGACCTGGATACCTTTACGTTCCCCAATTTCTCTCACATAATAGAGGTACTTGAGATAGAGGTATAATTACACCAGTAGTTGTATAAAAATCCACACAAAAGAAAGCCTGCAGCTGTTGGTAGCTGGAGTCTGCTGGAAGCTCAGCTTCCATGATAACACTGCCACTGCAGAGCCACCAGCTACTGGGGACATGTTGGAGCTCTTTAGAGTTTGCTTAAAGCATGTTGGGGACCCCAGGTGACTTGGGAGCTGAGGAGGGAACCTGCCACACAACATTTCCTATCCGTTTTCAGAGAGTGTCAACACCCTCCTTCCCACACCTGCTGTTCCCAAATATCACAACCTGATTTTTTCCTCCAACCTCCTGTCTTGATGATGGTGTTTAAATATGCATGGGGTGCTGTGATGCCAACATACTTTGTGAAATTTCAGATACCTTTTTTTAAACAGAGGCTTTTTTTTAATTCCTCTTTTAGTTTGATCTCAGTTTTTAAGAGAGGTAAGATGAACGACGAATGAATGACAGATGCAGACGGCTGGGAAAATGAAAACCGAGTCTGCAAAATCATGCTTTGCATTCAGAGGGTCTCACTTTGAGACAAAAGATTCAAGACAAAATGAACACCTCAAAAATTTACAAAGCAGAGCCACAAATGATCAACTGGTTTCATTAGAAAATAATCATTTATTTTGTCATAGGATCTAAAGTTTCCAACTCTGCAAAGTACAGGTAAATTTGTGTAAACATATATTACTTATTATTTATGAAAAGATCATTATTATTATATCTATACTTACACATATGTATATACATGTGTATGTGTATATACATATACACATACACACACACACACATATAATCTTATTTTCAGAGTACAGGCAATTTACAGACTATATCATCTACACATTTATCTCAGATGGATCTTACTGGGGATTCTAGCATGGTATGTCTGAGCTGAGATCAAAAGACTCCAAGGGTGGGACACAAACAGATTGTCCACCCCAACTCAATCAGAGCACTGCTCATGTTGCTTAGATGTCCTGTGGAGGCACACAAAATTTTCATGTTTAAGTAGCTATGGAAATTCCCCAGTAACACCCACAGACGTCTGATTCCTTAACTCTAGAGTTTGCGAAACTAAAACAGAAATGTGTCTGTCTCAAAGTCATAAGCTTCATTATTAACACCAGTAGAGTACTTCCATTGTTTATTGTCTATTGTTTGCCCATGGATGAAGTCGATCAGTTTGTTAATTCAGATCGGCTTGCTATGAACTAATCACACTCAAGGTGAGCTACAAACAGATCTTCCCTTGAATAAGCCTGGCATTTCTCAGAGCTCCAGATACACTGAATAATACCAGTGTTCATCACAGCTCTGCCTTGTGTAGGAGCAAGAAAACTCCAGTTACCATACACCAAAATAAAGTTTAAAATATCAACAAAAGCAAGGTGTTAGCCATCTGAATCAATGCCTCAGTGGGGAGTTATCCAAAGGAAAAGAATCCATAAGAATCAGGTATTGAAAGAACCTTCTGTGTGATCAATTTGTTTCCTGTATTTATTCAAGTTCTTTAACACACATGTATGTAGCTTCTACTATGTGTCTATAATTATCCTAAACACATTACAAATATATTTTTGTTCAATATCTGCAACAACCCTATAACAAAGACACTATATGTTAATTTCATGCCTCAAAGAGGTTTTGGTCCTCTCTCCAAATTCTTCTTCTTTTTGTAATATGTTCAAAACATCTTGGATCAATCTAATTTCAAGTAATTACCAATGCTTTCCACCTGTATGCCATCTTCCTTACTGTCCTATGGGCCAGGAATGTGGACATCATTCTTCCTCTCTCTCTACCTGACTAGCCATCAGATATCTAGACAGATTCTTCCTCTGTCTGCCTCTGGACTCACATGTAAACTCCACCACTTTCTGAGAGCAACTTTCTGCATCCCTGTTGTCATATTCCTCACCCTCCTACTCAAAAGAGTTCTGTTTCCTCATTGCAAATCAAACGGAATATAAATGCATTGTCTTGTCATTATGGACTCTTCACAATAATGCCTCACCCTTATTCTCATAATCCCTCTTAGCGATATAGTTAGACAAACTTAACAGCCACCTTGTAGCAAATTTATGTCTCATGAGCATCTATCTACAGCCAGGGTTTTTCTTACAAGGCTGCCTCTTTCTTTGCTCTTTGTAGTCACCTTCACTTATATAGAAAGTCCCCATGGTGCTCTAAATTCTGTGTCTACGTTACATCTGCTGCAAAGCTCTGTCAAGTGTCTGTCTCCCATCATTCACTCTTGTGTTCACCCAGACCCTGCAGACATGATTGCTTTCTTATAACACGTACTCCATCTGTCTAAGAAATAGTTCTAGACTATGTAAGACCCCAGCCAAAGTGAGATTTCTTTCAGAAGACTGTCAGTGCTAACCATCAACCTTGGCATGACAAATGGGATGGAGGAAAGATAAACAAGTCGGTAAAAATGTACCAATTTTATTGTCTTCGTAGTCTGCTTCTAGGATTTGAAAACCAAAGAATTGAGGCTTTTATACTGTAGAGCCATGCCAAGAACCAACCAACCAAATAAAGGATTGGATAGTGACAAATGGGATTGCAGGATGAGAAAATAAGAGAAAGACCTAATCAAAACCAGGACCAATGAAATAAGGACTTGGTTCTCAAAACTGAAAATACAGATGACCAATATAAAGACCTTAGGAATTAGGAAATGCAAATGAAAAATGTATTACAATATTACTGGGGCCCAATTAGTGTAATTAACATTAAGACAACAAGTAACAACAGATAGGATAATGATAAGGATATAGGGAGAAGAAAGCTTTATAAACTGCTGGTGGAAAGATAAATTCAACTACTATGCAAATCAGTATGGAGATAACATAGTAATTAATAATAATAATAATAATAATAATAATAATAATAGGAGTTACATATGACCTAATTCCACTACTGTGTATAGCTAATCATTACATCACAGAGGTACCTACACATCCATACTTATCACTGCCACCCCCTGTTCTCAGGAGCCAAATGATGGAATCAGCCTAAATATATGTCATAAAAATAAGATATACAAGACATGAAGAAATCAGTCTGCTACTGAACTGGAAAATTCCTCTCTAGTGTCTCAATATATATGCTATATATGCTCCTATGGGAGGAAAAGTAATCTAAACTGTTACCTAACCATGAAACCTGTGAACGACTGACCTTTGGCAGGATATAGAATAATGTCAATAACATTAATAAAATAAGCAACCACTTTCTGATTGGACTTATGGACAACTCCACAGTACAGAACTCATGGCTGTTCCTGAACACTTGGCCAACAACCTGTGGTTCCAAGAATTATAGACCTACCATCATATGGCTGGCCACCATGCTGTCTCACCTCAAGCAAAATAGCTTTTTCCTTTTCTCCGCCACCTTTTTTTCTTCTGAGCAATTGCCATCCTTGGGCTTTTCATTCAAATTGTAGTATAATTGTTCTCAAGCTTTAAAAATGCAATTTTTATCTAACATGCTTATCTGTTCCATTACTGTTTTTTCTGTAATATTGTTTTCTAGCACTCCTAATGTTCCTAACTCATAAGATTAATTAATTGGGTTAATCAGAGAAAATGTAGTACACACACATACGCTGAAGTTGTATTCAACCACAGAAAGAAATAAACTACACTATTTGCTGAAAACTAAAAAGTACTAGAGATTATCCTATTAAACAAGATAAGTCAGATGCAGAAAGACAAATATTGCCTTTCTTTCATTTGCAGACTCTGAAATTTGTATAAATACAGGCATTTATTCTAATGTGTGTGTCATATACATGTTGAAAACAGAAGAATCACTATGGAAGGGAGGGCACAGGAGAGTAGGGAAAAGGAGGAGAAAGACTAGAAAGAGGGCCTAGAGAGGGAGAAATGTTCAAAGCACATGATATGCATGAAGGAGACTGCTTCCAGCACTGTGTACAATGACTGTGCATCAATAGTAATGCTGCCAGGAGAAAGCAGCTAGTGGAAGGATGTAGACATAAAGCAAAGGAAAGAAGCTATGGGGCTTAGCCACACTAGCCTCATTTACTTCTTACAGTACCTCTCCATGTGGTAGTCAATATAACTGAGGTAACAATGGAGTAAGCTGGCCTTTCACAGAGGCAGCTCTCTCCTGTGGCTTACTGCTTCCCATAACTCAAGAGGAGCCATTTCTGTTCCCCTAGGTCTTCCCCACGGTAAGCTCACAGAAGCTGAGGAACTGTTAGAAAACATAGAAGACACACATCAAGGTGTGTGGATGGGCAATGGGTTTTTTAGACCCAACCCCAAAGCACAGGAGACAAAAGCAAAGATAGGCAATGATACACTGAACTAAATACCTCACACACATCCAAAGAAATGCTTCAGAGGAAATAGGGAACCTACAGACTGGGAGAGAATACAGGAAGTGTATTTGACAAGGGAGTAGTGTCCAGATCCTATAAAGAATCCCAAAACCCAATGGCAAAAAACAAAACAAACAAATAAAAACAGCAAAAAATAAATAAATAAACAAACAAACAAAAAAAAAACTATTTTAGCCACAGAGATATGCTACCCTGTTAGGCACCAAAAGGTAAATACCGTGTGATTTCAGGCATAAGTGGAATCTAAAACAGTGACTCTCATGCCAGCTGAGAGGCTGTGGTCACCAGAGGCTGGAAAGAGCTGGGAGGGGAAGGTTAAATAGGAAAGGATGGCTACGGGATACTAGGTTATAGGTAGTCAGGCACAGGAAGCCATGGTATGCCGCACAGTAGTGCGACTATAGATGATGCCAAAGCACCGTGTGTTTCTAAGGGTTCATTGTTATGGTGTCAGTAGCAAACATCCCCAAAGGTTTCTGTGGTGACAGCTTGGTCCCCAGACAATGGTGCTGCAAACCAGTGACTAGACTATGATAAAGTTCACAGAAACTGAAACCTTGTTAAAGGAATTCATCATTGTGGTATGAGTTCAAGTGGACCTTGTTCTCACCCATTTTCTCCCTCTCCCTCTCCCCCTCCCCCTCTCTCTCCCCCTCTCCCCCCTCTCTCTCCCCCTCTCCCCCCTCTCTCTCCCCCTCTCCCCCCTCTCTCTCTCCTCCCTCCCTCTCTCTTCCTCCCTCCCTCTTCCTCTTCCTCTCCCTCTCCCTCTATTTCTCCCCTCTCTGCTTCCCAACCTGAGTAGCTTTGCCCTTCTCTGCCCATAGTCTGTGATATGCAGGACCTCACCAGGATCCAGAAACAACAGCAGGGGCAAAACCAACAACAAAGCAAACCAGTCCTTTTTAAAAGGCTCCTCTCAGGTACTTTGTCATAGTGATGAGAGCCAGCTAAGGCACTGGTAGAAAAAATGAGAGTTTTCACCATAAAGAAAGAACAAACATTTAAGGAGGTAGATGCATTTTTCCTGACATTTTGCAATGTACATATATATCTCAGAACATCAAAGAATTCCCCTACAGGTATAAGTGTTTTAAGCATCCAGTTTGAATAATTTTAAATGTAAAATATAATAATTACCACTGATAAGGCTTACTTGCCTCTGATGCACCAGTCAATGAACAGATACATTTTACTATTCCAAATATTCCCCACTGTCCCCTGAGATAGCTACTGTTATTCTTACTACAAGAGGAAAAAAAAAAATGAAGTGCCATAAGGTGTTCACACTCAGCAGTGGTGAAATCAGCCACCCTGCCTCACTGCAGCAAGGGAGAGCCAATTCCTTCTCGTACATTCTAGCCAGAGTGAGACATAGAAAGCCACTCTTCAAAGAATGAATTGCTAGTTTGGATATGAAGAAGGTTCCTTTGGATGATCTTAATTCCCTTCCCCTGGAGAAGAAAATGCCTGGGTGAGGTCTGGGCTGAGCCTGTGGCAGCCCAGAGCCCACAGTCTTCCTCTGAGCTTTTGCCTTTCCCTGGAGTTCTTTTATTTTGATTCCAGTTGCCACCATCAAGCCCAGGTCTTCTCTCTTGGGTTGCAGAGGCAGAAAGATGACAAATACTTTCCCTCTTCTCTCCTCAGCTCAAGGTAGACAGTGCTTTGCCTTAGTTTCCATAGCAGGACTGAGATAAGCTGATGAATGCATCAAGTAAAGTTTGGTAAACCAAGTAAAGTTTACTAAAACTGGGGAATAGCCAAGTGAAGGGAACATGAGAGTAGTCCCCAATCCATAACTGCTTTGACAGCAGTGGGGTGCATGTGCACTGTATGCAAATGTTCATATGGGGCTGTGAGGTAATTTCACAACTACCAAAAAAGAAATGAGCAAATCAATCAACTCCATTTTGCTTTCTGAAGATTCAGTGCACATTGCAAGGAAGTGGTATGTTGCATTTTTAATCCCCAAAGAGCTTGAGCCCTGGGTCAGCTCACTGCTTCCTTTCAGCACTTAGCAGACACCTGTATCTATCCACTGTTGGGTCACCATGTGACAGCACTCCTTTGTAATTTGAATGTAGATCTTACCATGACATTGACCATAGAGTATCAATGTGTAAGAAAGTTACCCTCCCCTACCTTACTAAAATGTTAATAGAGGCTAACAGCTGTAGAATTTTGAAGCTCATGCAGTTCTGATTAACACGCTGCCTCTCAATACCATCTACTGCAGGAGACTTTACCAAAGACTATGAGGATAAACCTACAATATCATTCCCTTCAAACAGCAGCCTGAAGGTGTCCAGGTTCTCATTTCCCACTCTACATTGCATGATCAGGACCAAAATCAGCATTACAGATCCTTCCATCCCATCAGTCACTGAATGAGATCATTACTGTTTGGGACTCAAGGCTGACATCAGGGTGCTGATGTCAAAACAAGAACACTGGACTACATCAACACACTCCTCCTGCATTGGGGCACAGCTGCTACAAGCTTTCCCATCTCCCATTTCTATTGAGCTAGCCAGGATGTGATGTGTTCTCTCTTCCCGTTCTACACCTTCAAACTCATAGTCCATATTGCCCTCATCCTCTTTCTGTCTTCTCCCCCAATTCTCTTTACCCGAGCCACCAACCACCTCCATTTTCCCCATCCTTTGGTGACTCTACCATCTTCCAAGACCCTTCCTTATAAAGCTTGTAATTCCCAGAACTGGCTCTGCCCATGTATATCTCTGTCTCATGAGCTGGCAAGAAAATTTATCTTTTTTTAGGTGCATAGCTCAGATTAATTACCATTTTGAACATTTTGTAAAATATACTATAGCACTGAAACAAAAAAAAAATAGATGTAAGAACTCCATGGCACAGACCCAGGGCAGCGGTAAGAGAAGAACCACATTTTATCATTGTGGGAGTCACTGCCAGCTACTTAGGAACTTCTGGAGAAAATAAACTTTACTACCTTAATAGCTTTCACAATTGCTCCGAGGAAGAAAATGTCTGTTGTCTGAGATGAGAAGTGGTAAGTTGTCAGGATAAGATGTTTGCTTTTGAGTGCAGCTCCTGAGAAATAGATAAAATATTAGCAGAGAAAATGAGGATCATTTAGTTTGATATCCAGGAAAGAGAACACAAAGGGAAGAGATTAGGGCTATGAAGTAAAGAGTTGGAGGCAGGACAGACACAAAGATAAGCTGAGTGGAAGTGCTGAGAGTGAAGAAATGCAGTGGTCAGGCAGTGTGTTCTAAATGTGATACCTGCTCTTCCCAGGAACAAAACATTGTAAGGGTTTCCATTCTTCCAAAGAGAACAGTAGGGAGCCATATTTATTGAACTACCCGGGGGGGGGGGGCGTCTATAGGAAAACATGGTAAAAAGTATTCAAAAGTCAGAAAATAATGACAGTAACTATTTCCTATCTGAGATGCCTTGAGGACCACTCCAATGGTATTAATAAATGACTATGATGTTGACCTCCATTCAACAACACTTTGTTCAAAATAATATTGGCCCAAATTCTTGTTTTATCGGAATGGTCCTTTGAAAGCCCATCTACCAAGTACATGGTGGTGTGCTTTTCACTCATTCACTCTCTTATTTGAGCCTGGTTAGTCTCTAGAGTACTCATCCAATAATACTTAACACAAGTAATTCAATCTGAATGCTGCTAGATACATCATATTTGCCATCGTCAGAAAGTAGCAGAAGTGGCCATTCTAAAACACCTGTCACACAGGCCTGGCAGGTTTTGGCCCTCACTGGGACTCAGGAGGGTGGGCAGTTTTAAAGCTGGAGTGCCATCCATTGGGACGGCAGTTATTGCCCGCCGCTTTTGTGTGTCCCCCTGGTAAGAACACGCTCGGGGCAACCGGAATCTTCTGCAGTACAAACTTTATTGCTTACCCCATCAGGAGCCAGTGGAGAAAGGAGCCAGAGAGAGAGAGATATGGCGGAGCCCCCTCCCTTTTATGGAGGACTGTCCTCCGCCTCGGACGTGTCACTCCCTGATTGGCTGCAGCCCATCAGCCAGAGTTGTCGTCACGGGAAAGGCAGAGCACATGGCGTGGAAAGCTACCCCGGCACATGCGCAGCTTGCTTGTTTACTACTTAGAACACGGGTGTCAGTGCCATCAGCGCCATCTTGTAATGGCAAATGTGAAGGCGGCTCCTTACAGGCAGTGTATTGTTTTGTTTTCTTATTTTCGTGGAAACTTCTTCCCAGAAGATCAAGGATGCTTGCAGTGGCCCTCATGCACTAATCTCTTCCTTTCTTGCTTTGTGAATTCTAGTTGTCTTTTGCCAAAATTATTATTAGGCAATTCATAACAGAAGGTAGCTGGAACCTGGCCTCTCTGTCCATCCCTGGAACTCCCCATCAGAATAGGGCCCCTCACTGAGTCTGGCATCCCACACTCAGTCTAGAAAGGATGTGTACCATCTGCCCTGGACCCCCTTGAAAGGAGTCTGTGAGTCATGGCCAGTTGGAAAGGCAAGGATGACAATTGCAGACTGGACAATGGCAAACATGGTCAGAGGAAAGCCAGATAAGATGACAGGTGGGAAAAGACAGAAATAGTTCAGTGTCTATTCCTTGGAACTAGAGGTAGACAGCACTGAGACTCTGGATGCCTGAGAACTCACTAAAGCCTCTGACAGGCATATCACAGACACAGGCAAGAACCAGACAGACCATGGCTCTTGGAAAACCTTGGCTGCAGCATCCTTAATGTGTGGCAGCAATATGCTGCCTCAGAAAGAGCATCATCTCAGAGTAGCAGTGTTAGGGGTGTGGGATACTTTAATTGCTTCCACCACACTAGAGTGACATGTTATCTGCCGAGGATAATCTTAAGTATGTTGGTTGTAACTGATGCTCTCCGGAAATCTGTCCCTCATTCTAAAAACCCCATAAGTCAAGTAACTGCAGTCGCCTCTAGTTAACAGGGTTTACCTCAAAATAACATTTATGGTCCAGATATTTTCTTATCTCTGTGTTAAAATAAAATGCACATGTCTAGTCTTAGATTCTGTATGAACTGTAGCCATCATAGGAAGGGCTGATGGACAGAGGCTATACAGTGAGCATCAGTGATGGTAGTACATCAGCACAGAGTAAAGGCTGTGATGATTCATTTAGCCACCAAGCTGAGAGATCATCTCATGAACACTGTTGCAGATCAACCCTGGCCATATTCTGAACAGAAGGAAGCTATCAGAATGGACCAGAACCGTGTTATTGGGAATAGGCCTTCTCCATCCTTCCAACTGCTCTCTCACAACCTTGTATCATTACCTCTGGCTCCCTCTCACATCTGTACCTAGTTATCCATAAGCATTGTTTGCTCAACTCCACAAGATAGCATGCTTGTATCTGGGACTTCTCACTGCTATAACAAATCTCAATAAAGTTAATAATAAAACAACTCCATTCCCACCTCCTTATGGTTCTAAAGACCATGAAGTGCAAGGCTGCACTCCTGGCAGATCCAGAAAACAATTCATTTGATATTTCTTGCTCCTAAAAGCCAAATCCTTTTCTTGGCTTGTAGTCCCTCCCTCATTGGAGCCAGTAGTGTAACATCTCTGTTACTTCTTCCATCTTCACTCTTCCTCTTATTCCCAGCCTTATTGAGGTACAATAGAAAATGAAAACTGTATTATACTTTAGAAGGACAGTGTGATATTTGAGTGTAGGAGAGCCCTCTGGAGTAATTACTACAATCAAGCTAAGTGAAACATACATTACTTCACTCATAAGACACTTTCGCAATCAAAGGACACTTAAAGACCCACACTTTCTTTTTCAATTTTCAAATATTTGATTTAACTAACTCAATGTGATGGGCGTTACATCTCCACAGCTTGTGCACCCTCCACAGACAAAATTCCGTACCCTGTAGGCAGCTACTAATTTCCCTCACCTTCCAAACCCTTGTTAAATAAATTCCACTGTTTCTGTGAGTTCCACAATGTTAAATTCCACAAAGAAGCAAGGCCATGCAAATACGGTCATTCTGTATCAATATATATGTACTGTGTCTCTTAGTAAGCTGTCCTCTAGGCTTAGCCATGGCTTTTAAAATAACAAGATTTCTTTTGTTTTTAAGTTCAATTACATTCCTCTCTCTGTCTCTTTCTGTGTGCCCATCTCTCTATGTCTGCATCTCTCTCTTTCTCCTCTCTATGTATGTATTTGTGTATGCATGCATGTATGCATGTATGTATGTATGTATAAATGAATATTTCTACATATATGAATATCTTTCTATATAAAGATAAGAATATATTTATATCTAATTTATATCAAAATCATCTGTATTCCCCTCCTTTCTGTGTTATCCATTTACCAACTGATGACCAATTAAGACAACTTTCATCCTGGCCACTATGAATGCTGAACTTTTCATCCTCACTCTACTGATTCCCTCTTACCACCACCTTTAAGACTGTGTTATGTGCACCACAGCCCAGAATAATCTCAACCCTACATCTTTAATCTGAATGTATCTACAAAGTCTTGTTGACCTGACAGTTTCCAAGTATCTAAACAGGGACATATTTGGGGACAACTCTTCAGCCCACTGCACAGTCACATTATGGCTATCATTGCAGCATCTCGACAGACACTACCCTAACCCTAGCCTCCATTAACACTTAGTGTTCATTGTGGTAACCTCTGAACCCATCTCTGTCTTCACAACCTCCACTCTACAAATCGAAGTCTAATCATGCCACACGTTTCCTCAGAAGACTGAATCCTCCTGATTCAGCTTGCCTCTTTATAGCCTCCTGATGTTCTATTCCTTGACCCTCTACCTCCTCCACAGTGCTTGTTTTTTCATGTCCTTGAACATACCTGGTGATTTGGGGCCTCAGGAAGCTTAGACTTCTGTTCCTCTCCCTAGAACTCTGCCTCCACCTCACTCCTCTTTCTTACTGTTTCCTAACCCTAGTCCTCCACTCCTCCATCAGCCATTTTTATTCTCTTTCCTCTTCCTGTAGTTGTTCTGGCACCACTGGGATATCAATGCTGACTTTGACCAATCAATTTAAAACTGTTCTCCATAAGTCAGACAGCACCCTGTACACCATCTATGGTACTACCTGCTGCTATCGCCATCACCTCCTGTCACAGGTTTGAGGCATCTCTAGTTCTCTGCCTCATTCTCCCATCCCACAACTCACAAAACTATGCATTTGGCAAGAACAGGACCTTTTGCCTAGCTTGCTCGCTGTTGAGTCCCTACACCAGGAAGTACCTAGTATTAATAAAAACATATTTGGTAAGTAAACAAATGAAGATATTTGACCTCTCTAAATGGATCAATAAAATTATTTCTCATTGCCTACATTTCTACAACTATAAAGAGAGGTAGGCATTCTGATCTATTTTTCAAGTTTTACAGGTATTCTGGCCATCAATGAGAATTTTCATTTCAACTCCCATCCCTTTGACTTCCTTCTGAGGATGTGATCATGGTGAGAGGAATTGGCAAGACCCTATGTCTTCTCAACACCTAGAAGAAAAGAAAACGCCTCATCCCCACCTCTAGCACATTAACTGTGGACGTGTGAACTAGAATTCGCTAACCAGGTACTTCTGCTCAGATAACTGTGTTGACAGCAATGAAGAGACATACAGCACTGTGGCTGTGGCAGTGCCAAATGGCATCCAGGAATGATGCTGTACAACTCAACCAACTATACCCAAGTGCTGCATCTCTACAGTCTTAACCTCTGGACTTACCCTGGCCTCTGCACATGGCTCACACCTGCTCCTGACCTTTGTCTAACCAGCTAGCCTCTTGTTTCTCCCAATACTGTCCTCCTATCACCTATAGTAGTCAGAGTTTCTGTTGCCTGAAGCTGGAATTCCCATAGAACACATAGTGGGAGCCATACACTGGGTGCTCGTGGATGTTCATCTCCTGACAGCTATAGTTTGTATCTTTGAGTGTAGAGGAATTACTTTGGACTAATGGGAGAAGGTTCACCCAAGACACAAGGGGTAACAACAAGCCTGACTTCATGCATCCACTGTCCAGTGGACCCGGAGTTCAGAAGAGTGGACCCTTCCATCAGGTTGGGGTAACTGTCCAGTCTGGCTGACTTCCTGTGACTCAGAACAGGGCTGGCTCTCACAGCAGATCACCATGCTATCCACCCCTCCCTTCCCCATCCTGCACTCTCTCTCTCCTCCCACGAGGATTCTGGGCATATCCTCAACACTCCTGGCCCCTTCTCAGGATCTGTTCTTAGGGAACCCGAAACAAAACAGATCTTGACTGATAACCATATGATTGGAAATGAAGTATTTATTTAAAAAACGTTGTCTGATCCTGGCAAGTTTTAGTGAATCTCAGTGAGTCATGATGGTTTGTGAACTTCCAGCAACTATAAACTGTATCTGATAGACCTCCCTACCCCCAACGCAATCCATCTTATGCTGTGACTGCCAGGAAATATTTTCTTTTAGACCAAAGTTTTTTCTCTATATGTTTTATGTTTCTTTGTAATTTTTTCTTCTAAGATATATGACACCATATTCATAAGGTAGCTATGGAAACAGCAGAAAAAAAGAAACGCTGCTTGTTCCTGGCTTTTCATGTCACCAGTGGAAACAGCCCAGTTGGACAGTGTAACTCCCCCATCATTATAAGGAAATGGTTGGTGCACTGTTTGTATTTGCCGGTGAGAACTCCAGTCAGCTTAGTAATAGTCAGGTTTAGGGACTGTAGAGATGACTCAGTGGTTAGAGTATGCACTGCTCTTTCAGAACCCTGAATTCAGTTGCTAGTACACATGGTAGGCAGCTCACAACTGTTAACCCAGTTCCAGGGAAAGCTTATGCCTCTGGCCTTCATGGGCACCTGCACACATCTGAATACACACACACACACACACACACACACACACACCTGCATAAACACCTGCATATATTCACACACATGCACACACACATATACCTGCATACTCACATATCTGCACACATACCTGCATACACACACATGTACCTACATACACACTTGCATACACACACATGCATACACACACCTGCATACATACACCTGCATGCACACACATGCATACACACATACGTGCATAAACACACACACACACTTGCATACATACATACCTGCATACACAGACACCTGCATACATACACACAATTAATATAAAGTATAATAAATCTTCTAAAAATGAAAGAAATGGCTACATTAATTGCTAAAAGAAATTGCTAAAGCACAATGCCTGTGTGCCAATATTGCCGAAACAGGGTACTCAGCAACTGTGGTTTGACTTGAAGAAAAACTTGACAATTAGGGATTCACAGAAGTCAACCATAACAATCAAATTACATCTCTCTAGATCACTTAACACAAAATAGATGATGCCGCTCGCAGGTACAGAGAGAAAAGAAAGGATAGATCCTAAGAGAAGCAGCCACTGACAAGAGTCACTCATGCTGAGGATGAAACACAGGGTAAGAGCTTGGCCTCGGACTGGTTCTGTGGGTATGGTGACCCAAGCCTGACCCCCAAACCCAAACTAGGTGGAGAAAGTGAACAGACCCCACAAAGTTGTCCTCTGACTCTCACATGTGTGCCGTGGAGACATGTGTTCCCACATATATCATATGCACAGAGAAAACAAAATAATAATAATAAGTTTTACAGAAAGAATAGGAGCCTGTGCTCTAGCCCCTCCATCCCAGACAGCAGATGACACTTAGGACAGCTGTTGCTGCTAGATTATACTCCTAGAGAAATACATTTGGGAGACCTGATGTGTAAAGCTAATTTGGCTCCCAGTAAAGATGAAAGGGCCTATTCCTATATACATATGTCCTAGGAACAAACCCTCCATTACTTAAGTTCAATGGGCTTCTCTATCACACACAACCAACTTAACTTACCACCCTCAGTAACCAAAGACAAAGTCATAACCTATTCCAAAGCCTTTGGTTGTAGCGTAATTGGGGTCTGATTTGTATCTCTGAAGTGTGTCTCAGACACTTACTGCATAATCTGCTGCTGAAGTTAGAAGTCTTTAGCTGGGCTCTCAGCTCAGTCTCCACACTTGCTGGGTTCTCTGAAGCTGGATTATTCTCACTATTCCAGTGCTCTGTATCGATAAATGATGTCAGTCTATTGAAGCTCCAAAGACACATAGAATGAGCATCATGCACTTTGATATATGTGCCATGTGAATTGCATCATCAAAAGAATGTAAACCAGCACTCAATTATTACCGGTTAAAAATTACTGAGCAATTTTAATTATTGGTCAAAGTTTGGGACTCTTTTTTTCTTCTTTTGCTTTTTTTTGGGGGGGGGCATTGTTTGTTCGTTTTTGTTTTGGTTTTGTGGCTTTGTGGGTATTTTGTTTTGTTTTTTAAAAAACAAACAGGAAAGGGAATGGGAGAGAAATACTTGAGATCAAATCAATTAAAAAAAGAAATTCAAGGCACTGTCAGAAATGGATATTTCTAGAAAATCAAGTCAAGCCTTACTTACTCTTCAAGATGGAATGACTGAGGTCTTAAGTCCCAGCACTTCCCTGGGACAGGCCAGGGTATCTAGAGATGACCTAGCATTGTCCATCTCTCTTTTCCCATTTTCATCTGTCCTTAGTGAGCTTCAGAGGGAGGTGAGCAACTGCAGCAAGAGGGGAGGAGCCCCGATTCCGTGAGCCCCTCCCCCTCATCTGATCTCACTTGAAATGATTCCAGGAAGGAAAAAAAATGTGTAACCAGCTGACTTTGAAGCATCTTTATAGATCCCAAATGTCATCCATGTTCAAATGGATCCCTATAAGTGACAATCCATTGATCAGACAATCGGTCATGCACTGTGGCTGAGGACATGGGGGAGCACCATGGTTCTCTTGCTCTAGAGTTTGCTGAGGGGAGGCAAGCATGAAATGAAGAGTTCTGCCACTGATTGAGGTGAATAAGAGTCTCCTGTTCCACTGCCTCGCCTCTAGTCATCAGAAGCAAGCGGCTGTAGTACATTTCCATCTCCTTTAATGAAGGCTAGAACAGCCCAAAAGCATTGGCTATAGAGTGTGATATTCACTTGCTTAATGTTTATTGAACTTGGCAGCAGCCATATAAAAGAAGTCGGGTCTAGGAGCTCTCAGGGAAATAACAATGAACCTAAGGAAGATTCATTGTGGAAGTAGTTATCCAGCCGCAGGGAACACACTGAGCACTGTGGAAAAAGTCACTGAGTGAGTTAGCATCTTTGCGTGAAGGCTTCCAAGGAAAGGTGGGGGCCGGGTGGGAAGGCATGGCAGATAGTGGCCAGATGGTGAGAAGGAGGCAGTTCCGGACACAGCCTTGAAACAGCGAAGTTATGTGGGAGAGTGAGAGCAAACTGACCCTGCCGTGCAGAGAGAGTGGGCAAAGCGTGAGTAAAGACAAGGAACAAGAGGGCGAATCACAGGAAATACTGCTTGGTGGGTGGGAATCTGCGGTTGGCAGGAGAAATGGCATTGGCGAATGGAATCATCTTTGCCCATCAGGAGGCCACTCATGCTTGGTCAAATATTGGTCTGAAATTTCTCACCGGCGGCAATGCCATGCAGCCAGCCGTGCTCTGTCACAAATCGGGGTCCTGCAGCCATTCAGTGGAAAGTTCTTGAGTACAAAGTGCGGTTCGTAGACCGAATGTCGCGGTGAGATACGAGGTGTTGCTTCTCATAACTGCATCAGACAATCTGTGGGCTGGGGATGACATGTAGGTTGGAGACACCTAATGTGAGTTGATACATGGGGTGGCAGACAAAAGATGCTTAGTAGAGACTAGAGAGATGGCTAATACCAACCTTCCTCTCACAAAATAAAACTAGAAGGTAGGGATAAGGGATCTAGGTCCTGTTTGGAAACTGACCAATAAAATTGGGATGACCATGAAACTAAATATCTAGAACAGGTCTAGAACAGGGGAATATTATCTCAGACCTGATTTATAAGTAGTCTACTGTAGGCTGGACAGTACAGTGGGCCCTAAAACTGCAAAGGTGTTGATCATATTAGGTTAGAACCTCTCCTGCAGCAGGGGTTATTAAATGTGGCTCTATTGAGCCATTTGGCCTGCCAAAAGTGTTGGCATGCACCAATCATGTGGGACACGGTGTTGAAATGACTTTTGACCTACAAACTCTGTCTTCAGTCATAACCATGATGTTTCTATCTATTTCAAATAATGAGTTCCACTGATGACTATTTGGAAAGCTTATGTGCAGACACTGGAGATCTGCCTTTTATCAGCCAACTCTGACCCCATTTATCTTCTGGCTTAATGTTCTGGAGCAGACCTGCCTCCTTGGTTAGGCATTTCAAGGATCCTGGGGTCTGATCCTACCTTTGTCTCAGTTCGTTCCTGTCCCTTCTTTCCCATATCCCTTATCAGCAAGTCAGGTGCTAACCAAGCAAAGGGGTGTGCTCTGTATGTAGAACAAGCCTCCTCCTTTTTGTCAAAGTGACAAAATGACAAAGGATACTTCAAGACTCAACTCAAAGGTATTCTCCCCCATGCTACGTCTTGGTCTTGATAACACCTTGCACATTTTACTTTAAATGCTAGCATGCCAATTAATTCTACTGGACTGAGAGTTCCTCAAGGCCAGAAACAATGTTTATTCATTGTTGCTTTTCTATATAGCTGACGACCCTTTTCTAAGTGAAGAGGCTAACTCAAGCTGCAGTGCAAACTATTACCACCAGATGGCAATAGGTGGACATTTTGTCTCTCTCCCAGCATGAGGGAGAAGAAGGGTTTGTAACAAGTTGCCTTTCATCTCTGCCCTTGCAGACAAATGTGTCTCTGAAGACAGAAAGAAACCTTTGACTGGCTAGTCGGATTCCCACACCCCCAAATAAGAATAACAGGTGGCCATTGTATTCTCCCTTTTCTGACGACTCTGTCCCTTAGGCTCAACTGATTCCATGATGCAGGAACTTAGATATTTCAGTTTGATCTTCACAAGGACAAGGTGACCGTCTTCTCAGGAACTGGGAGGAATGGTCACCAACACCCACTGATGGTCAGCGTCTGTTGAGGTCCCAGAGCTTCCTGCCCACATCCATCTGTCAGACCCGAGCAACTGACAAATGTCAGACAAATATCCAGTGCTGACTTTTTTTCTAAACGTTGTTATTGTATTTTTACTTGACATGTAATAGGTATACATATTTTTAGGCACAATAAGGGTTAGATATAGGAATATTTTGAAAAAATATAAATAAGTAAAAATTAAAAATAAAAAGAACATTTTGTGTAATAATCAGTATGGTATTTTATCATATCTAAATTACCTCAGCCATTTATAATCATTTACTGTGAGAACACTCAAATTATTCTCTTGTGGAAGGTGTTTGGAAATACACAGAGCAATATTCACCATAGTTATACAGTTGTGCTTATAGTGACAGACAGACCGTCTTCCTTTGACCCAGTTAGGCATAGGCCAGACTCTCCCCTCCTTCGCCTCCTCTCTGCACTGTCTGATTACCACTTTCCTAGTCTACACCTATGACATCAGCTTGTTTTGATTTCTCAAATGGGTGAGGTCATCCCTGTGGTATTTGTCTTTCTGGGCCTGTCTTGTTTCCCTTAGCTATGCCCTCCAGACTCATTCACAATACTGCAAAGTTAAGAAGTCAACAAGTTTTAATGACCAAATAATATTCTTCTGGGTATAGATAGATAGAAGTCATAAACGTTTCACTGATGGACCCTACCATTGATAACAATCCCAGGCTTTCGTGAAAATCACCAGCAATTCCCTACGCATGTGTAATACTGTGAAGCTAGTGTCTTCCCTGAGGACTTGCCAGCTTGGTTGTTGAGCACAGTGAGACAGCCCTACGCTTGAACTTTGAAGCAGCCTAGAACCAGAATCCCTGGCTTCTTTGTGTATGCTGGTCTCTGAAGTGCCCCAGAAACCCAGGGACTCTGAAGTGATGCCCAAACCAACCGAACAGCTCTAGAGGCATGCAAAAGTCCTCTCAGCCCTAAAGTAAAAGGGCCAAGAGTTTCCCTTCCTCGTTCCTCCATCATAGCTAGCTTACACTCTTCTCTACCCTCAACTGCCTGTTGGCATGGTAACCAGGGTGCAGAAAACAGGGGAAGTGTCTATTACTCTCTCCATAATTCTTGACAGTCCAGCTCCACCAGTTGTTCCCTAATCCTATTCTCCTGGTTATTTTTTTTTGGCAGTTTGACATAGCTGGAGTCATCTGAGAAGAGGAAATCTCAGTTGAGAAAGTACCTCCAACAGACTGATCTGCAGGCAAGTCTGGGAAGCCTTTTCTTAATTGATGGTTGGTGTGGATGGATCCAGCTCACTCTAGGGAACCTTTCTCTAGGCTTGTGGTCCTGGATGCATAAGAAAACAGGCTGAATGAGCCAGCAGCCCTTATCTATGGCTTCTGCTTCAGTTTCTGCCTGCAGGTTCCTGTGTTGGGTTCCTACCTTGCACCCTTTCGATGGACTGTGACTAGGGATACATAAAGCAAACACGCCCTTCTTCCCCACTCCAAGTCGGTCTTTAAAAATTTCAGCAGCAGAAACCAAACTAAGAAAACTATGGGCTTTTTAAAAAACCACTATTAGAGAAAACATCATCTTCAAGTATGAAGCCTAATATTTGAGTAGGATTCCACAAAGCCTAACTTCTCTTAAATAAACACAACTCTTTTAGTTTTAAGGGATTCCAGGTGTCCTCCTTGAAATTAAGTCTCTGGAAAAGTACCCTTCCCCGAATAAAATACACTGTTTCATACATCATAGAATGGGTATGATGCATATGTCAAATAGACCAGGGATCAAAGTCTGGCCCAGTCACATCCTGACCCTTCCTGTGGTAGGGTTACATTGCCTCGGCCAATCGAAGCTTCCTTATCTATACAAGCAACTTAGAGATAAGATAGGCAAGTGTTGAGGAGAGTACCAGTGTGCCACACACAAAATAAGTGTTAGCAATTATCATTAACATTCAAATCTGCAGAAGTAGAAGCGAGAAGACACAGCTCCCGAAAAGTAAATCTTGATGTTATATTTAGCCAATGCAGAGAAATGTAAAGATCCCAAATCTCTCCATAAATCATACTAGAACCCAGTCTTTGAGGGAGATCCACATAGAGGCCTTTCTTCACTAAGACTTCCTCAGATAGTAAGCTGTGACAAGCTAAGAACAGGTAAAGACGATACAACATTTGCAGCATGGTCTCTGCCCTCAGTTAGCTCACTGGATATGAACATCTACCCACAATAGTTAGTATTCAGTGGGTGAATTACTAGCCTGGTGCACACAGATTCAGAAGCCACCCAGGAGGGAGTGAGAGTCCCTGCCCCTCAGAGGATCCTGAAAGGCTATCATGAGCTAACCTTGGTCTTCCTGGCAATGATTCTACCCAATAGCATTGTCTTTGGAGAATACATTATGATGTCTCATACCTTTAACCTTAGCACCAGCTGTCCTTTCTGAATACTCGCCTGCTGGGAAGTGGAAAATGGTCCCAAGTCTTCCTCATGAGCTCTGGTAGCCTGACAGCTCCTTCTCCCCCAGCTGTGACCTCATGGCAGATTTGAACTGCATCTATTTATTAAGAAAATCAATGTTCTGTAGCTGACATAAATGAACAAATTTCAGCGAACCTCTCCTACATTCAGTGCTCACCACATGTCAGTCACAAGAAAAGCCAGCAAGTCACACAAAAAGTCTTCGTCACCTAGATTCATTGAGGGGAAATTGCTATACAAAGGCTTCTAAGGCCATCTAAATTCTATTTCCTTTTCATTCCTTCCAACTTTAAATTCATTCCTTAAGAGAATTCAGAACTAATATATCAATACTCTTATTGGCATGAAATCCCTTTGTATATATAAACATCGATATGAGATCTTTTTATTTTTTTATTTTCCAATGTGCCTGCTTAATTGAACTCTCACTAACACATGCTTTTGGGAGTTTGTTGTGGGAGAAAAGCTTTCATGCGACTTGATGCTCTGAGTATAGTCCTGATGTCTTCAGTTCCACAGCCACTGTACTTCTTATGCTCAGCTTCGGTCTTCTGAGTTGATGCCAGTCCCCTTTACATAGTCTAGGTCATTTTAGACAGGACTCTTTAGTTACCATTGTCATTATTGCCATTAGTTAGGTGAAGAGGTGCAAGGAAGCCTTGGCACACTTCTGTTTGGGTTCTTGTGTTTCTCTGAAAAGACAAACAAAGCTGTCACCACGTGATGAGACTGAACTTGAAGAAGCATTGCAGGCTCAGAGTTGCCTTGCTGCAGATGCTTCACACAATCAACAGGCAGCCTCTTCTTCACTCGTGCTCCAGTGCAGGCTCCGTCCATGGACTTGCCTTTTTGATCAACACGTAGTTGTATTTGTTGATAATTTGTGTGGTGATTTGGTTGAAATACACAGTGAGTACAGATCCAGCCAGGGAAACCACCTTTTGTGCTAAACACATACAAGTTACTAATTTGATATACATAGTTTGTTGTTGCTAATTATATTGACACCAAGGCATCAGGCCAAAGAACATGAGAACCTACTCATCCCGGCAAAGCATCCCCCAGAATACCACCCATGGATCAGTGATCTCAGCATTTGGTTTGAGCTGGGTACCATCTGCAGATGGGCTCATCCCTTTCTTTAAAATAACCAAGTCATTAATACAGACTATTGAATCGGCAAAATAGCATCCAGACCTCCCTGGAAACCTCCATGGAATTCCCTTCCCCTTAGGAGCCATGTTGGCCTCATAATGAAAAAAGAAGAGAATGTGGTGTGAGCCTGCTCTTCTCTCCCCATTTTACACACAGTCCCAGCACAGGAGACCCTATCAAACCCAGTACTAAAGCTTTGTAGTCTGCAGACTTACAACCCTAGTGAGCAGGGCAGGAAACGCAGTGACTATGGCAAATTCACATCTGCTCCTAGGCGTCAGTGACTTTCCTCAAGATGAATGGGAGTCAACTCACGATGATCCACCTGTCTGAAATTTCAACAATAACCAACATAAAATTCCCTACTTTCCACCTGCTGCACATAGCCTGTGGTCAACAGCAAAGTGCTCCCCTTTCTGGAAAGGGGAAATTCTAGAGCGAGCAGAGAACTACTCCCGGGGCCCTTGTGAAACACCCCTTCTGCACACATAGCTCTATTTCCGTGCTCAGCAGACCCCCTGTGGTTTTGGAGTACATAGTCGTATCACTATTTCATTACTTCATCATCTTCTTCAAAGCCTATGTACCTCCCAGGAAAAGACTTATCTTAAAATTTCTCACCGCCAAACTAAGATTAAAATAACCTTAAAGTTACAGATCATCTCTGAAGCATGTGCATGCTTAAAGACTCCCTCAGGCAATCCAGTTTCCACGATGCAAACATGTCATACCCAAGTATGCAGGCGCCCATGGAGAATGACTGGCCACTCATCACTCTATGCCTATAGCCAGCAGTATAGCAAGGGTTCAAGAACAACTGGGAATTGAAATAATGAGAATATGCATAACAGCATCTAAAATCACACCACAATACATATGTTAGATTTTCTAGACAGGGAGTGTGTTCAAGAGACCATTGAAATGGTCCCTCATGCTCCCTGGGATAGGGAGGAAAAACATAGAATAAAATGCAGAGTGTAATTGAGACTCAAGAAAGTGATACTGGAAACAATGGAATAGGCCCTGGCAAAGAGTCACCAGCCTAGCAACCAATTCCTGCTGCCATGCTGTTAGCTGTCTGTGCCACTGGGTACATTCTACATCTTAACAGAGTTTCATTTCCTAACTGGCAGGAGACGTATTGCCCAGAAGGGCTGTGGACATCAAACAAGACACAGGTTAGGAAATCACAATATGAAGTCAGTGTTATGTAAGGCTGTGCTGGGCTCTGAAAAAATAAGATAGCTGTGGACTATACAGATATATATTTAGGTTGGACTAACATAATCTCTCAGGATAACTCAGGGAGATCTTGATGCAGCAAAAACACTCAGCTTCAGCAGGTTGAAGAGACTATGCATGTCTAGCAAGGGGCAGATGCAGAACTATATTCATCCCATTCCAGGGTCTCCAGACAGCCTCACACAATACATCTTAAACTAAATCTGCCACTGTTCCCTCAAAACCAGCTTTGCCTCCCAAGGCCCCTATTTACTCCTGACAGGATAGTATCTCTTTCCACTTCTGCCTAAGGTCTCTATTCCTGTTGTCAACCTTAATCTCGGAGAATGACCTCCCCACCCCCATTCAGTGTTTGACTCTGAGTCTTAATGTCTCATCTGCGCAAGGAAGAAAACACCCGCCCCAAATCTTCATTAGCCTCTTCTGAGAATCTACCGGTTAATGGAAAAGATTACTACAAACTCTAAACTGCACTGAAAAAGAAGGGTGGTTTTAGTAATTGCAATGGTGCTAAACTACCTGCCTCTGTGTGGCATGGGCAGAAAACTGAGCCCAAAATCCCATCTTTCGTAATACCAAATGCTATTGGTTCAAAGACTTGCAACTTCCACTGACATAATTGTGCTGTTTGTTCTTTAGCTCAGTAGCTTGACTCTGTGGCATTTTGGTGCTGAGAGAATTAAGAAAATCATTCCCACATTAAAGGTGTAAAAATCTTTTGAATACATTAATGAGGTGGTAGGAAGCAGGCTGACATTAAAGTACTTTGGAAGTTCTCTAATTAAGCCAAGCTAATGAGTTTTTCCACTCTGCCTGAGCACTAAGCCCAGCAGCCCAACAGAACGCTGACTTCTGTGATCTCCATGAGAGCATGCCACCAGAAGCCGAAGCCCATGTTCATCGTGGGCTGACTCACCCTGTCACACCTTCGGGTGAGACTTTCCTCAGAGCAACTCCATCCCTTGCACCTTGTGGGACTGAGGTCTGAACCTCCTGAAGCTGCTGATCTCAAGTACCGCAGAATCAGCACACTCCATCAAGGTCCAGAGGATGTCACGAAAACCATCCCAGATACCATGTCAGAGCTGGGAACAGTGTGGAAGAGGAAATGGACTTTAATAGATGGAATCTGATTATTTAGCGATAATTGAAGATGGAGCACTGGGCACAGCACACGTAGAGAAATAGTTTAGGAAAAGAATAAAATTTAGAGACAATTCAGCCTCTTGCTAAATTAGCATATTATTCATTGGTCTGAGATCTCCAGATATATCAATCCCTTAACAGGTTTTGCAAAGTCACTTAAAATCTGGCCAAGGTACTCTCCCCACTTCTGCCCATTCAAGATAGGGTGAGAGCACTGTCTCAGCTTCCTGGTCTTCACTGCTTTCTATATCAGATCACCTGGTACCTTATTGACTTTAATACATCTGCCAGATTCTCTGTTGTGGAACAACTCGCTGGATATATCTTTGATAGATACATCATTTTTCAATAGATGAACAGAGCTAGAGCACTTTCACCAGCTTCACCTGGCCTCCTGAACTACTCCTCAAACACTGGGTTATTACGTGTCAGCATTTTGCTGCCTCATGAACCTTTTGGTTTTCTTCTTAGTCAACAATTTTATACACACACACACACACACACTACATGGACAACTATGGGAATTGCTCTCCTATATTTTTTCCCTCCACAACACTACACAGGGACCCCTTGTCATAGGGACTGCCCCACCACTTAAAGTATAAAATGATTCATTCAGAACTGCTTTTTGTGACTGTTCCAAGGAGTGGTTCATTTATATATACAGCATGGTGAACTTGTGTGCACATTGGTCCTCTCTGCGGCTTTGCTGAAGAAAGCAGGCAAATCTACTCCTTACCCCATAGGACGAGGCTGTATCACAGCATCACTGACACCATGCTCAGCCTGGGCTGCAGTGTCAAGTGCCGCCCAGACATCATCAAGTACATGTCAGCCTGCTGTGGGGCTCAACATTGTCTCATAAAAGACCACAGGGCAAGCAAGTCCCTGGAAGAGAGCAGCAGATTAAACCTACGGGTCCTGTTAAGTCAAACACAAACATTTTATTTATGAGCAGATCACCTTAGAATGGCCAGAGATCCTGGACACCAGAGGGTAACAAAACAAGAAAGAAAATGTGAACAAACAGAAAAAGATACTGTGAGAAATACAGAGGCACCTGATCTCAGAGTGGAGATGGTGAGGAAGACTTTGCTCAAATGGTCATCATTTATAGAGGTAAGCACAGTGCTTGAGTCATTAATACTCCAAAATGCCCTCAGCTGTGATGAGAGTCCAGCTTCCCCTCCATTTCATAGGTGATGGAACTCAGGCACACACACTTTCAAGTGTCCAAGATCACTAAACTATGAGTGATGAGATGTCAGGTTCAAACATAGGCCTATCTAACTCTAGAGCCTATGCTACTAGCCACAAAGACTGCTGAGTCCCGTCCAACGCTAACTACTCAGAGATTCCTAGAATATTGAAATAGTAAGAAAAGAATTACATAGTAATTAATGGAGCTGAGTTCATCACCTCCCCTTTGTCCTCCAGTGGAATCCCTATGCTTGTGACTACAGACCATCCAACCAAGTTTCAAGTTTGCGGTGTGTCAGTATGTATGTGTTCATGGATCTGACAGGGCTGGTTCACTTCAACTAACCAAGTATGTCTTTGGACAGCTCTTGTCAAGATCCATAGAAGCGCCAATTCCAAAAATATGTTCCTTTAGTGGTTTTTTAGGGTTCTCTGCTTTGCACGGATTGACAATGTGGTAACAAGAGACATTCTGGAGACTGGATTTAATGCAACCATATGCTAGACAGAATGAGAACCCATATTGCAGCAGGCCAGCCGGTACATTTCCATGTTAACAGAAGCTTGATTGCAAATTACATTTAGTCTCAACAGCTCAGTTCACTGCACACAGATGCCATGGGGGACTGTAAAGTTAGCGAGATGTGGGGGAGTACGACTAACATTTTTTTTTTGAAAAAAAAATCCTTTAGCTGATAGGATGCCAAAAAGCATCAGCGCTGATGCTCAAAAGAAAATGCTTCTATATTTGTTTTGCCAGAAAAGGAAAAAATAATCATTGTCGCGAGTTGTTAGTCAAATTATGAATACGAGCGTGGCTGGTAATTGTCTGATAATACAAACAGTGATATTAGGGCTGTCAGATGCTGCACACATTGCATGACAGCTAATGCATACATGCTCTCTGAACGCGGAGGAGCGCCACTGATTCTAACAGTCAGGGAGACAGAAGGGCAGTGATTAAGGGAAATGTCGCTGGATTCTGGCCTCTTGTCCAGAGCTGGAACTGAGTCAACTTCCTGAAGTGTGGTCAACATCTCTGTGCTGGGGAGAATCTGTGTAATTGTGGAAAGACACAGTGTGGGTTTGAGTTGCAAATTCGTCTCATTTGCTGCGTAGCCCTGAGTAACCTCTATCCTCATAAGTTTTTCCACTTCTAAAACGGGAGTGATAATTTTCTGCCATGTTGTCGTCCTGGGGTTATTGTGAGGGTCTGCTCAGGGCTTTGGTTGTCAGCATAAGTAAACCACAGGGTACTCACTGAAACTGGAAGTTGTCTGTCTGGCTAAGCTTCTATTTGCTATGATTTTAAGAGCAGAGCTGGGATGCTCTCTTGTCCATTTTCTTGTGGCTGGAATCATTTTTTTTTAATCTAAGTGAATCTTTTAATTATAATTAGTCACTATAATTCCCTTTACAAGCATTTGATCAGAAGGTACTGCTCCTCTAGATGCCTCTCGGACTTGTTGGCCCTGTGCCTCACCTGCTCAGGGAGGCTTCTGATAGCTTTTGAGCAAATCCTGTCGTGTCCTGCCACATGTGTATAATGTCTCCATTCTCTCCATCTCCTGATTCTGAGTATTGCAGGCCATGGCAGAGACAGTTTGTTAAACAGTGTATGTCTTCCCAGGACAGCTTGTAATTAAGTATGGGCATGACTAGGTTGTAACCAAGAAAGAAGACCAGAGATAAAATAGAAAACCTCTAGACCTTGCCTTGAGTATGACATAGAAGGAAAGAGATGGGGGAGCAAAGCCAACAATGAAGGACCCCCAGGCTTCAAGTGACTTCCTGAAGGTTTAACCCCTCCCCCACGAATTGGGCTGAGAAGTGAATGAGGAACAAAAGTCCACTTTCCTAACCTCCAAAGTCAGTTGACTAGCTATTAGAGTAGCTACCTCGCCTTAACATCCAAGTGCCTTCAGGTTCACACAAGACTCTGATACCAGAAGCAATCGCACATGGTGTGGTAGGCATGAAAGAGGATACCCTTACTCAGGCCAGCATCTCTGCCCATGCTATGCCTGTCTTACCACCTTGTGAGAACTCTACTGACCATTTGTTTGAGTTGAGGCCAAAGCTAGTCCACACCGGGACTAGTCCAGCACAGCCAATCAACAAGGAGTTCTGTTCTCAGCTGAACCTGGATGCTCATGTCAAGCAGTGCTTTGTACAGCTTAAAACACCTTTCTGGGGTCTACTGTCACATAGCTGCTGCTGTTGTTCACCATTTTGGTTTGGGCCTCTCCTTACACACACACACACACACACACACCCCACACACACACAAACATTTGTAAAGCTTCTCAAGATGGCTTTTGCTGTCATTTGCTGGATTTTTGCATACTTCTCAGTCTACTCCATTGACATTTGAATTGGCATTGGGTCATTTGATCAGTGAACTCAGAGGAGATTCTCAGAGATTTCCACAGTGGCTTCAATGCTGACAGCCATGCAAAGAGAGTCTCTGTTAGGAAAGGGAAGCCTGAGTTTGAGTTCTGGCTCTTTGAATATAATGAAACAATCATTATTAGTCAGTCTGTCTCTGAAATAGGTATAAATGAAGATAGGAAAGTCAGTCCTGGAATATTGCTGGCTTAAACCACTTTGTTCAGAATTTCATCTGTGTCCCTACCCCAGTACCTGGTATGTGTTAGTCCCTCGTCAAAGATGGCTGAGTTACCGAGTACTGTTTTAGAAATCAAATAAGATAATAAGCAAACAAACAAACAAAAACGCTCCATAAATTCTGCAGTAGAGTATTCAGGGAAGTGTTATTATGGCACAGATGGGGAATTCATGGACTGTCCCCAAACTGAAGAGTTACTTGGCTATTTTAAGATGTTGGAAGATACTTTCCCAAGTGTATTTCAAGTGTACATCAGTTGTGTGGTCCAGTGCTGTAATGCAAATGAGGCCTGTAAGAGAGGCAGTGTGCTATCTTACTAGAGGTAAAAGGAAGAAAGGTCTGGAATGTTCCTTAGTAGAAAGGCATAAAACATAAGAGAGGAATCTTGTACTTGCTTGTTAAAACAAACAAGATTTTTTTTTTCCTGCAAAGGAATCTCTCCATTGGAATGTAGACTTGAAGGAATGTTGCTCCAAAGAGTGATTATTTATTTCCTAAGAGGTTCCCTATTTATTTATAGTTTCACCAGGTCTGCAAAATGACTCGAGGCAGAATTTGTCAAAAGTGACCCACCCAATTGACAATGCACTAATCAAATCCTGACCTCAAAGATGGTGGTTTAAGGAAAAGTGGTATGGTACGTGTAAACCTCACTACGCATGACACTCCGAGCTAGTCACTTTCCTGACACAGCTTTCCAATCACTGGAGGACTGAGAACAGTAGCCTCTGGCAAGAAAAAAATCCAACAGACAGCCAGAAAGGAGAAGGGAAGGTGTACCCACATCCTGCTTCACCGTGGCGCTCCTCCCTCTGGTTCCTGCCAGTTCCTCATCTAGCTGCTTCTTTGCCTTCACATTCTGACAAGTTCTCTTTCCTAAATGTATTTGTTGTTATCCATCCCCAAAACACTCAATAGAAAGGATTCTAGCAAGTCTAATAGTCTTCTAGAAACTCCTAGAGGGCCCATCCATCCCAACAGGACTCAATGCAATGCCTCACACAGACAGCTACTTGGTAATGTAGGATGTTGATCATTAAGGAACCTCTCTTTAGGAGTTCCTCTTTCCCAAAAGCCCTCTCCCAGGAGACTCCTGAACTATATCTGTAAATATGTTGTCATCTGTCTTTGGCTTCCCTTTTCCCATGTTTCCAAGGCAGTAGCAGCAAAGATTAAAGGGGGCTGGGCACACTGTGTAGAACGATAGATTGCTTCATTGTAGAGAGTTCATCAGGCTTCAGTCTAAATTATCCCATGTTGTAAGGATATGAATGAGAACATCAACATGCCACACCCTGGGTTCACAGGGAAGAGAAATACATAGCTCCCATTTCTTAGGAGATCTTAGAATTGTTGGCAAATAGACTCAAATACACACAACCAGCATGTAATTTTTAAATTACAGTAAATATTTTCTGCAATTTATATATAAATTATTAAATATGTAATAGACTCACATCTACAGCATAGCACTATTAGGTGATATATTTTACATAGCATATGCTGTTAAATATTATAATAGAATCACGTACATAGTCCTCCAAAACCGTAGGGGTCATGCCAGGTCGTGAGATCAAAGGCAGCTTCAGAGAATAAGGAACATTTGAACTGAGCCGTGAAACAGCGTAGGCTTTCCCAATGGCAGGAGCCAGGAAGAAGGGCATTCTAAGCGGAGGAAATAACAAGTTTAGTGACAAAAAGGGGTGGACAGATGTCACAGTGAGAGGGGACAACAATTCATCTGGAAACGCTGGACCAGTATTTCCCAGAAAGGGCCCTGGGAGTGAAAAAAAGAAGTTCTATGGTTGGTAAGATTGGAAAATGCATCCTGTTCAGAACCATGATGTGCATGTGTGATCACCAAGGGTTGAAGGGAGCAATTGTGAAGCCACCTAGAGCAGGGTGGTGCCGTAGACTTGAGTGTGGAAAGGGAAAGTACGCAGAGAAGGAGAACAGATACAGAAACACCTTAGACGGGGGACATGATGATCAAAACTTACTAATTGAAAAAAAAATCAAGAAATGGATGTCAAAGAGCAGCTTTAAGGTTGTTGGAGTGAGTGGGTCTCAAAAGGAAAAATTGGGTCCTGGAGATGGTACCATGGACTTTGCTTCCACTGTGTTAAATGTGAGTTAATTACAGAGCAAGCAGCTGGAGCTGTCACGAGGAAACGGACAACTCCAAGTCCAGGATCCTGAAGTGATATCTTAATTCAAGAAAACCATTAAAACATCTGCCTAGCTGTTGGACTACGTGAGTTCAGGGTGATGGCATACATGAGCTCAGGGTCCCTTTTGGCCCAGGATTCTTGTCATCGAATGGCCAGAGAGACGCAAAGTTTTACGAAAAGAATGTGGAGTTGCTTTATCCATCGGCTTACCGCACCCAAGTGCATAACCTCCTGCAGCTGGCCATGAAGTTCTGCCCACGGAGGAAGCGGGACAGCTGCGTGCATCCCAATGAAAGGAAGTGGTTTTAAACAGAATGAATTCAACTGCTAAAGTGTTGCAGTGACCCCATTAAAATGATTCCCTTGCTGTTGGTCTGGCTTTATGAAGAAGAAATAATGAAAGCGTGGTGTATTCAATAAAAATTACAGCAGGAATGAAGGGACTGCTCAAGGCTTAGGAAAACTCACTGCTTTTCCAGAGGACCTGAATTCAATTCCTGGCCACCGTTTTAGACAGCTCACAACTGCGTCTGCATCTGGCTCTGTGGGCTGTGATGCTCACTTCTGACCTCAATAGGCACTTGCGTGCATGCAGTCCACACAGCTAAATAGGTACATAAATAAAAATAATTAAAAAGAGAAATCTCAGGAAGGTGAGCACATTTCTTTGTTTACTTCTAGACATCAGTATCACCTACTTGGAGTAGAAGGAATGGTGCTAAAAGTGAGGCGGCTGAGCTTGGGAGCTGGACAGGTTACCCTATGGCCTTTTGAGCATTATATATCATTTAATGTATCATCTATTAGGCCATCTGTAAGACGTGCATGATGACAGGAGGGATTCATTGGCTGGCTTTGCTTGCTTGCTTGCTTGCTTGCTTGCTTGCTTGCTTGCTTGCTTATTAAAGAGAATGCTGGCAACAGGTGCTTCTTGTTCCAGACACACAGCTAGACTATTGTCCCATCCTCATTTCACACATGAGGAATGCAGGACCCAGTGGGAACAGGTGACTCACCCACCCTCAAACATGAAGCCAGGGCACAGCTGCCTGACAGAAGCTCTGCATTGCAGGGATCCCAAGGGCCGAGACTCGGGGTGAAATCAAAGCTGTGTGATAGCTAACACCAAATGTCAATTCGACCAGAGCTTGAGTCGGTATGGAAAGGATCCGTTAAATAAGTCTAGATTTGGTTCATTGGGGTGGGAAAAGACACCCTGAAAGTGGAAGGTACGATTCTATGGGCTGGGGTTTCGATTTGAATGAAAAGAGAAAGTGAGGTTTAACAGCTTTCTTGATGCCTGCTTCCTGATTACAGATGTAATGGGACCCATTGCCTCCTGCACCTACCGTGCCACCATGGCCTGTGTACTCTGGAACTTTAGGTCTAAATTCATCCCTTCTCCATAGGTCACTTTAGCTGGTAATTTTATCACAGCAAATCGAAAAGCTACTAGCGTAGGTTGGAAAGGAAATGTGGAGCAAGTAGTGAACCTGTGTCAGTCAAAACCTCCAATGTCAAACACATGGTGCGGGTAACATTTCCCTCACTGCCTGTCCCCTATGTCTATCAATTGGAAATTCTGCATTTGTCATTGTCAATCACCTGACTATATAGTTTTCCAGGTCCCATCTACTCAGCTCAATGACCTTAACACACACTAAAACATGTAGTGGTGAAAAACATTTTATGTTGATATCCTCCAACGATTAGATCTATCAATGTCATCGTCTCCCCTATGTGCTTTCTAAGTCCAGGGGTTTACATTGTACTGGAGAAGCATCCAAGTGACAGTAGATGTAGTTGGCCTTCCTGAGCTTGGTTCATTCTACCTCCCATGGTTGGAGTTCCCATCTTTCTGAAGTCTGTTTCTTGCCTCCCTGTTTCCACAGCATACAGGATAGGGTCCAGACCTTTAAAGGCACTCAGACTCCTACACCAGGTCCCATTCTTTCATTCATTCCAATTTTCCATGTTCTTCTTCCTCACATATACACTAAATTTTAAGCTATACCCAGACTCAGTGTTAAAGTCTAAATTCAGGAGGCCAAACTGGCTTCTCTACCTAGTAGGAACCACTAGAATGTTCCTCTGTTCTGCCACACCCTCTCAGTCTCAGACTTGCTGTTGAAAGCATCACCTTCCTCTTAGTTTCAAAACATGTGCCCTTGCCTTCCTCCTACCTCCTTAGATGGCCCTTTGCCAATCGCTCTCTGTGCCCTGGAGTGTGAGCCTGGAGGAACAACTTGTATTACTTGAGATGAAATTAGATGCAGATGCTAGAAGGGTGTGATACTATAGAAAGGAGCAGAAGAAAAAAAAAAAACCAAGCATACAAACAAACCACCAGCTTTTGGCTTCCGATGAAAGTATGTCTACACAGCTTCAAATCAGAGCTGTGTGGCTGGTTCTCCAGAGAAGCACCTGGAACGCTGTTTACCAACCCTTTCTCTTGTCTGTTCAGTTGCCTGGGATGCTTTGAAGTCTGCAAAAGCTACTATCTCCAATCAGAGCTGGGTTTCCTCTCCAGACAGGAAGACTGCCCTTCAGCAGAGAAGCTATGCTTCTATTTGTGGTCTGACTATAGCTATGACTCATCCAGTCAAGCCAGAGGCTGTTTTGATCCTTCGCTGTCCAGAGTCTGTTTACAGTTGTAATTTTCTCTCTTTCCTTTCGTCTTGCTGTCTCCAATCTTCTGAATTATCAGAAGGGTCATACACATTTGACAAGTAGAACCTGTACAGGAGAGAGTATTACAAGTGAACACACTTTCTCATGACACCCACAAATAAATGCTTGTGTTTACAGGTCTGATGATGGAGTTCCAGTAATGACTTGGCCTTTTTTTTTTTTTTTTTACTTGATTAAATATTCCCCTGGGTCTGCCAAACTGGACTTCAGTTATTTAACGAGGACTTTGGAACACAACCTCAAGACGTCTGCAAAATTGACCTTTTCTTAGGGTTTACTCCCAGAGCAAAGTAAAGCTTGCGTTAGACTGGATGGCTCCAGGATACCCGTTTGTAATTCACGCTTCTCAGACGCTCACCAGAACCACGGAGAACCATGGGGCTTATGATGGAAATTCCACGTTGCACTTGGAGAAATGGAAATTAAAGCAGAGAAGGCAACTTGTCACAAGGCACAAGTGTAGTCACAACACAACAGGGTCTCACTGAAGGGCTTGCACTGAACATCGATCAGCTCGAGGTTGACTGTGCACAGTTTACAAACTTCCTGGGTCATTTTATGGCACTGCTATGCACTCCCTTCTCTTCTGCTCAGGAATGTCACTGGCTAGAGGGACCATGGACCAGAGCAGGTAAAATGAAAGACAAGCACAAAACCGACCTTTTTTTTTTAAGAGCTGTCTTACTGTTAGACTTGGACATGATACAGAACCCTCTTAAGAGCCATGAGTGATCTGAAAGTGAACCTCCTCAGAGGTGCCACACCTACCTCCTCTCCTCCAGACCTTCATTTTCAGACCATTCTCTACGGTAGAGTTAACTCACACTTACATGAAGTTTGAAGGAGAAACCAGAATCATCAAGAACATTATAACTATAAGGACTTTGTTCTGCTTGGGAGAATTATTGTACCCCAACTATGACACCTTATTTTCTTCAAAATAGAATTCAGCTGACACTTCTCAACTCTAATATTAAAGATTATCCTTTGGTACAAATTTTGCACAAGCTCACTGTCGACCATTGGGAATGCATACATATATTTTTTACACAGAAAGAAAACAATTTGTAAACCGAAGATCCCTATTTGCTACACATATATTTAGTTAGAATCAAATTACAATAATTTGTAATTGTGTTATAAGAGATCTCCAGATCATTGAAAAATAAAATGTATACATGCACATACACACACGTGAAATTCCCCAGTAAAAAGCCCTGAACTTTAAATGTAATCTTTTATAGAGTAGACATGGCTTATCAACAACTGCCCTTTAGTCACCTTCAGGGTTAAGATCCTGTTGGAGTTTCCCTGAGGTCCTCCTCCTCAGCTACCACAAAATAAGTAAATAAATAAAAAGGGGAAAAGGACAAAACAAAAACAAAAAACAAAACCAATGAACTAGCTGAGGGTGTTATTGTCACATTTTAATTATTGCACTGCAACAAAGTGAAGAATTTGAAAGGCTTGGGCAACATGGGATATATGGTTACTCTGCTTGGAGATGTGGAGCATTTCAGGAATTGCAGCAACTACAGAAGTGGCAAAAACAAAAGTGGAAACCCTCTAGAGTCAGACACATTAGGTCCACTGGAGCCTCAAATCCTCTGCTCAGTATCCAGCATCCTTACTAAAAGTGCTGTATGCCACTGAATCTCAACGTCCTCTTCTCTCAAATGCAGACTCCTGAATCCCTTCCTGCTCCTCAAACTCAAGCCACCGCCTGCATTATATCAGAATATAAATGACTACTGGGGGCATTTAATGGTAGTGCTTAAATGCAGGGTTCAAGCCCCAACCTCATTAAAAGACTATTGTAGCTAGAATTAAACCCTTTGAGATTTTTATGGTGTTAGTGTAATGAAGTTGGTATGTTTATCAGCATTAGGGGTGTATCCTAAATAGTTCACATACTAATCTATAAATTGTTTCTTAATACAGAAAGAGACATTCCATTCATCTATACTTGAATCCCAGGAATTTCCAAGAACTTTGCTAGTCTTTTTAATGCTGTTATTTAGTTTAATTATTTACAGTGTGCATGTGTGTGTGTGTGTGTGTGTGTGTGTACATAACTCTGTGTGTTCAAGAGTGTGTGTGTATACGTACATGAGTGTGTGTGTATGTTACCATGACACCTCATTTTGCTCTAATATTTGAGTAACTAGGATTATTTGAGCCAGTTTTTAAAAGTGAGAATCCAGACTGCAGGTTGGATGAAATGCCTATATAGATGTTAATTCTCATGTCATTAACAAGAGACAACATTCAAATACACTGAAACCTCATAATTGCTCCCAGATGAAAAGGAATCTCAGGTCTTTAAAGCAGCAGGGAGAGTACCTTGAACCAGCTCCTTCTCCTGTCAGTTCATCCCGAGAAAAAGGGCTGTGAACTCAAACCCTACATGGTCCATATGTTCACCATAATCATCTAATTGGGGGAGCTTTATACAACACATGAGCATGCTACAAGGGGCCAAGAGAGGCATCATGACACAGGACACAGCAACAATCAACAACGGAATCATTATCAGTTCAAATTTAGTCAAAAAAGTTTTACTATGATTCTCATAATGGGTACCTCCAGTGTTTCTCTTTGATTTCTTGGTCTTCTGGTATCATTTGCAGATCTCTCTTGTCCAGAATGCCCCATAGAGAAGCAAGTGTTTAGTCAATACCAGGAACGTGTATTATCTTCATTGCTTCCCTTCAGAGACTTGGCACAGTCAAACATTTATTGTAGATAAAATGCTCCTTCATGTGTCTGTTGGACAGAGAACAAAACACTTGGAATTAAAATAACTTCGCTTAAATAAGGGCTAATGCAAAGGTTTCTTCAGACCAAAAAAAAAAAAAAAATGCAGTTGATAAACTCAGAAAACAATGGAAAATAAAATTGACACAATAATAATAATAATAATAAATAATAATAATGGTGTTGAACAAGATCACTAGAAGCTAAATTTTTATTGTATCTGAGGATTTAAGTACTTGAATAATAAAGGTTTATGCAAAACAAGACATTTTTGTACCTGCATTGTCTCATCTGAAAATCAAACAAAAGAGAGAAAGAGTAATTTACAGTTGCAACATCCAGTGAAAGACCTTCTACCCAGGCCATTAAGATTAATGACACTATTAGACCTCAACACATATCCTGAGAAGAACAGATCTCGTGTCCTTCACAATACCTTTAACATAAACATGATAGAGCAGGAAGCAAGCCAAGTTGGATGACATTCTGCCGAATGACTTCCCAGTCCTCATCATGATGGAGAAACGGGATGAAATGTTGGAACTGCTTCCTGTAGCCGAAGGTGGGGAAACAACAGGCAACGTGCAAGGCTGAATTGGAAAGAGTGTTTGCCTAATAACGGATGAAATATGAATGAAGTGTGAACTGCAGTATAGGAGGCTGATTTCTTAGTTCTACCATTGTTCTGTGAATTTGTAAAGTCCAAGATGCTAATGTTAGGAGAAGTCAAAGAAGGTCATGCCAGTGCCTGCTCTCTGCAATGTATATAATAAATATAAAGCTATCAAATTTCAAAATACAAAATTAAAACAATAATTGTGCTTTGGTGCCAATAGTAACAGTCATCATATCTTTAGGTAAGTCCCATGACAACTCTCACCTTGCCTCTGATCTGTGGGAACAGCACTTCTATCACTGGGTCACTAGAAAATAAGGCAAGGAATGTGGCGGCATCATGAAAGCTATCAGCTATTTTTCAAAATATAATTTATTAGCCCATTCTGTCCAGAATACCCTTGGTTACCAAATACAATATAGAAGACTCAGATAAATTTGAATTTGCAATAAAATATAGTTAGTTGAGGCATACTGATTTTAAGAGACATAGTATTTTTAACTTGAATTTATATTTAATGGGATGTATAGTATTTTAATTTACCAAATCTGATAACTTGTCTACCCCGTTTCTAACATTCTATTCTGTCCTGTAAGACAATCTCCTCTTCATCTCTCCTGTCCTTATCAGGACCAAGACCAAGGACTCCAGTACAGGATTCCATTCGGACACCATGATAGCTGATCTCCCAGAGAGATGCACAAAGATTAATCAGCCACATGACCTATACGAATACAACTCACCAAGAAAACATGACTCCTTGGGAATTTTCTTCCTCTGATCCAGTGGTAATTTTGCATGATCTATTTCAAATTCTTATGATATTTTCATGAGCAAATCTCACAACATCCCAATGATCCAGGTGCCCTTGAGATGTTCACTTTGTGAGATAAGAACTCCCACAACTCATAGAATGGTCCTGGTGAGTGTGCCAGCTTGCCCTTCCATCCTGTGCTTAGGAGGATGGATGAGAGAGAAGAGAGAAGACTGAACCACGGTGGATTCAGTTACCCTAGCACAGCATCACTTACCTAGAGAAATTATGAAGCTGAAGAAACATGAGTAATATACACTCTCCCTTTCTTAGAAGGAAATGATCTTCCCCAGGCTACAGGGTCCTATCTTTTGGCTTCTCTTGGACACAGTGGACAACAAATAGTAGGGACATTCATTCAATACACAAAAACTAACACAATCTGTTGGTCAAAAATTTAACTAATTAATATGTCTATATAAAATATAATTTTTTATGATGCCTGCCAATACTGGTAAGCTAAATGTCCTCAGATGCAGAATCTGTTCAGAGATTACTCTGAGATCATTGAGCAGGTCCTAAGTTTGTGAACATTCATAAATAAAATGACTTTATCAAAGTGGTAAAGCTACACTGATAGTTACACATTTTTGTTGTAGATAATAAAAAAATAGGGCAACACAAAATTCGTGGGGCATTTGATATCACATTTGAGAAATTAAAACTTCAGTATAGACTTCAGTCAAGTTAGGGTTCTCAGTGGATTCACATGGCACTCCCTGGGGATTGGTGGTTCATCTTTACCCTACATTGCTTCATTCTCACAAACACAGGTGGTCCTAAGCACAGTGGCATAAATTAAACATGGTTGTGAACAAATGTCAGTGACAATTACTGTGTTTCTCCCAAGGAGTCAACCCAAGTGCATGTGACCTCAGGCCATGCCTGTTCTCCTCTGCTGAATTATAGCAAGGCTAGACAAAATTGAAGGTGTGTATGCCTGCAAATGTGGACCTAATTTGGTGTGATCATGATGCAATATCGACATCTACAAAGTTCACCCTCAAGAACCACATCAATTTTTTTTTGAGCTACAAAATTATTTTTTTTCACCTGCTTTAAGGAAGTTTCTAACTTTGTGTAGGGGTATATATAGTCACGTGGGCCCTGAGCTGGGTATTCATGCTCTGGGTGCACGTTCCATCTTTCCTCTTCTATGGCATCTGATTGTCATGATTCTCCATAAAGATCCCCTCTCCTCATGTTCTGTAACTAGAGCAGAGCTTGACTTTTCTCCTAATCTTCACACTGTTTTTAAAGGACCAGATTCTTTTCTTGGGGATTATAAACACGACAATCAGTATTTTATCTGCCTTTTGGTTTTGCGATAAATGATTTTATGCATTACCCGAAAATCTTGGTAAAATATCAATCAGTAAAAGCAATGCTTCCTAACTGGGCCATAAAAGACCCAGATCCTTGGTCAGACTGAGCAATGGTGTCGTCCACTTCAGACAGTAGACAGTTGCAGTGAGAATTCAAGTTTTGTCAGTACCTTCTGGTTGCTCACGAGTATTTATGTAGATGACCTCTCCAATTTCTCCTGTTCTCATACACTGAACTCTAGGTCCCTGGTTTCCTTCTAATAGAAAATAATCTCAGTCAGAGGTTTATGGAACCAACACCTGCTGCATTTACAGAAAACACCTTCCTATGGCAATCTCCTCACTGCTCTGTTTGAGATTCACACATCTTATCTCCTCACTTCAAAGATATGTCAGATGTCATCTACAGACTATGATTTGTGAGCTGAGAACTTTGCAGAACATTCTAGTGTCAACAGCATGAAATCTATGAGAAAATATCCCTATAGGTCAAATTCAAGATGCACTTTTGAATTAGCACACGTTACAGGCTCCAAGCATATAAGAGGATATTCCTGCTGGGTGTGAGTCTCTAATATATATTTTGACTTCAGATATCTTCTGTCCAGTGTAGTAACATACTTCCATTTTTCTGTGCTTTTGGCTATCCACTATTTCTCAATGGTTTGTCAGGAATTGAACAATACCCTATAACATCAAGTTACAGAGTGCATACCATACTCCAGGCACCAGGCGTGGGGTACTTCAAATATATGTTTAAGCCCCCATCTGTCTGTAATTTGGGTATTTCAGTTTCTGTGTGACAGATGAGGACAATAAAAGCTCAGTGAGTTAAGCAAATGCAGTAAGACCACAGTGCTAGAGAATAATAGAAATCAAAGCCCAGCACATGGAGGCCTCTAGAACCCTGGCATACAAATTTCTCATTGTGAAAGTGCAATAGAATAAAAAAAAAAACCAGCAGATACATAAAAACAATCCATTTAGTTTACTTAACAGAGAGATTGATATTGATATGTTCTCTTCTATTATAACCAGTGATCAGCCTTCCTGTCCTCCAGCGAACAAGTAGTAAAGGGTAGAAGCTTTGCCTCTTTGCCTCATTGACCAGATTTCTTCAATTAAACCCAGAAGCACAACTTTCAAGTTCTGTGGGAAATCCAAGTGTTTCCAATAGTATAAGGACGTGCTGCTTTCCACAAGTCTAGCTCCACTCTTCTCACCGTCTGAGTCAAATTGACTTATTATATCTGGAACCAAGAGTTTTCCCAGTGTCAGCAACTCATAGCCCAAATGGACTTCTCTCTGTCCCATGCATCATTCTGCAAAAACAGAACTGCCCGCAAAGTCCTGCTTCTAGAACTTGTATTATGGATAATGATGCTATGAACCAAGGGAAACAGCCAGCTCTCTTTCAGGCATCAGCAATGTGGCAGAGAGAAATCCACCTTGCATTTTGTCAGGAAAGTCGATCTGATTTGAGACAATAGAGGTGGGATGTCAGCAGGGTGATTTGCAGGGATAAAGCTTTTTGATCATTAAGGATATTTAAAAATAAAACAAAATTTCTTGGTAGAAATAGAGAATTTAAAGGGCCGTGATATCATTTTCTGAGCACGTAATAAACTCTCATGACCGTAAGGCTGTAATCAAAGTTTGCGCAGAAGAAAAAAAAAAGTTTGCGCAGAAGAATGGCCATATCTGAGATTCAAAGACCTTAATCTCCCAGGTTCTTCACTTTGGTTTCAGTGGTGTTCCCTCATTTGGGCCTAGTGACTAAGAAAACACATAAATAGAAAGACCAAAGAATAACTATGGGGCAGGGGAAATTGTTTAGATAAAAGCTGCACCTTTTTATTTGCTTGCCAATCCCTTATGTTTGTGAACCTCATAATGGGTCAGGAGGGGTAGAGGAATTAACTAAGTATAAATAAACAAGACTGGAAGAAGAGCTTATGGTCTCATAGGCCCAAGGCTCAGGAAATAATAAGCACCTTGGTTTATGTGGAATTTTATAGTTCAACGTATGATTTCAATGATCATTTCTTTTGATCTCCCAAAAGAGAGGTCAGCTGGGACTATTATCCTCACTTGACACCTAAGCAAACTGATGCCAAGACCCACATCACATGGCTATCTTTGAACTGAACTCCATTCTGTGAGTCCACAGAACAGGATACCCCTCCTTGCACCATGTCATCCTGAAGGAAATATTGAAAATGTTAGGAAATACCACCCATTCTATCTCTTTAGGTGGTAGCCTAGAAATTAATTAAATGAATAAAGCCTACTACTATATACGAGACTGGAAAACATATATATATATACATATATATATATATATATATATATGTATATATATATTAGTAAAGATTCAAACTGGACAGGACAGGCACTTAAAGATGCTGGTGAATGTTAAAGTGAATTACTAAGACTCTTATTGCAAGATCTCTCGTTATTCTGATTCTTTCACTTCCAAGATAATAAAAGAAGGAGTAATGTTCCCTTAACATGCTCCATTCTTTACAAAGGCAGGCCTAGTCTCTGCCACTATTTATTCATTCAAGAAGCATCTCTCTGATCCCTTGTCTATTACTGACCTTACCACACTGAATGGAAAAGGCTTCCAAGGGTTGGTGTCCTGGGGGAAGAGATAGAAAACACTAGCTTTAGCACTGTGTGAAATGACATATGTGCATGCAAGAACTCCTAATATGCAAAAGGATGATATTGCCTCCTGCTGCCAAAAGTATTAGAGCATTCAATGAGTCAATAAAAGGACTAGAGGACAGACATGGGACATAGAAAACTAAAATGAATGTATACATGTGCAACAAGAGAGACAGTGCTTTATATAAGAAGAGTTGGGCAATAGGGTAATCCAGACTCTAGCTTTGTCTCTTGTCCTCCCCATCCTTAGTGCCAGACAGTACCTCTGTGTCTCCATACAAGAAAGGTTTTAAACCTCTTCCAGCTCCCACTGCACACCACAGGTACCTTTCTTCTCAATCTCCATGCATGCTGCCATCAGGAATATCTCCATGCTCCCCCAGTGAGTCTTCTTAAACACAGCTCTTTGCCTCCTCGTCCCTGTCTCCATTGAAGAGCCTTCCTATGCTGTCTGCAGTGTCATGGCACATTCTAACCCTTGTAGTAATGAGTATTTCAAGTCGGTGAGTGAGTGATATCTATGAGAGGTTAATGTTCTGGGGAAAAGGCAGAATAATCGGAATGAACCTACAAGTCAAGACAGTGCCGTGCTGGGTTATTCTAATGAATTTCAAAACCTAAACAATTACAGGAGGACATCCCTGTTCTACAAAAGGAGATGTTGCCCTGGGAAATGGTCTTCCCAGTCAACAAACCCCCTTGTGCAGTGAAGCTGCCAAATCCTACTGGTTAGCCAAGGTCAATAGCCTATGCAGCTAGCCATTTTCCTCCTTGCTTCGGAGAAGGAGATGCTTGATCAAGTGCCAGCAAGCACAATGAATGTCATACCTTACAAATGCCGAGGAGACAACATGTTCCTTTTAGCATTAATTGCTTCATTCAGAAGAGGCCCATTTAAAAACCGAGTCTGGTCTTTTTCCTTGATGAGCAATTTCAGGCTGCCTACCAAAGCTTTTGTTTGTTGGGAGGCAAGAGGAAGAGAAGGTATTTTGTGAGACGTTTTAATTTTCATATTTAATGAAACAGATTGGACAGCAGGTTCCTTCAATTTTATTTTTCTGTCTCCTGAATACGTCCTTGTGGATTACAGGATCTTCTGGCGCTTCCTGTAAGAACTTTTCTACATCTCACAAGTTAAGGCTGCCACATGATAGCCACAGAATCAAGCATAAATATATCTTATAGCAACATTTGATCATTATTATTGTAACACCCCAATCATAAATCTCAAAGCTGACGAAGAGAGGAACTTATACACTCCTGCCTCCCCCTATTCTCCTGAGCACATAAAATTATATAACTCTCTGAAGCCCTCTTTTTATTGTTGCATTTAAAATGCTCTGCCTTCATTGCAGGCTAAATTCTTTAAAAGGATGATCTCTTCACGGTAAAGGAGAATTAATGAATCCATCAGAAAACTCATCTATTTTAATTGATTAACAAAGATATAGAAAAAAAATCACAGCACTGGATTGGAGGCAGGAAAGCAAGCTTACTCAGGTTGCCATTAATGCTCACTGTGTCTTCTTGTTCATTCTTTCTGATGAAATGAGAACAGTACCTTGGTCCATTTTTAGAGCAAAACTAGAACAAACCCTGGCAGACATAGGACTTCAATTACTATTTGTGGAATAAATGAACAACATAATTCAGATAGGAAATGTAACTTTTTCTGGGTCTCGATTTCTTCCCTCGTTCAAAAAGAAAAAAAGAAAAATCAAAAGTGATTGATAATATCTGTGTTTCTGCCTCGCATGGTCATTTTATCAGATGAGATAAATTATGGCTTTTTGAGCTGCTGCGTGATGTGCAGAACTGAAGAGGCAGAGCTGCTAGTGACAGAAGTCTGTGACTTTTGGCAAGCCTGTGACCTTTAAGCAGGACATTTCAGTTCTCCGAGCTTTCTTCTCCCCAGTGTACTAGATTGGATTGGGCAATCTCTAATTTTATTTCCATCTCAAACCAAGGTCTTTCAACAGCAACTCTCATGCTATGCAAAACGCCCTTCTAGGAAGAAACGTTTACAAAATTCCACGAGATTTCAAAGAAAAATAAAATGCACTGATTTCTCTAAAATACTTTGTCCGGTTAAATTTTAAATTGAAAAGCAGACCATCAGGGAACAGCACAGGGAGACATGAAAACCAGATTTCATAAGAAAAGTCTTTTGGGAAAATAAAAATGTGAGCTAACTTCTGGTATGCATCGTGTGCAGATCGTTCTGACCTTCCAAACTGCTTGTGTAACAAACTTGGATTTGGCATTTGGTGTTGGCTTTTGCAATCTACCTAATGAGAAAGATTCTTGAGAAAAAGCAAGAGTGTGCTGCATGAAGACACGCAGGGAAACGTGGAGGTTGGAAGCAGTGTAAATACACTATTATGACTTAAACAAGCCACTTCATGTGACTGTCAGCACAACGCAAGGCAATTCCAGGCACACAGAAAGTATAAACACCCTCCAAGCTTTTAGGGGAATGCATTGACTTACAAAGCCAAAAAATTTCTTCCAGAATTCAGCTGAAGGAACCAATCCATCAAAAAGTATCAATGGAGGTAGGCGGATTTCTAAGTTTGAGGCCAGCCTGGTCTACAAAGTGAGTTCCAGGACAGCCAGGGCTACACAGAGAAACCCTGTCTCAAAAAAAAAAAAAAGTACCAATGTGGATAGCAGATACCACCATGAATTAAATGCATAAAACACTTTGCTCTTAGTGTTATTAATAAAATCACATATGATTGGCAATTAAATATCCTTGTAATATGACACTTGCAGATTTAATCTCACGTGCTCAATCTTCATATTTGCTTTTCTTCACTACCATTACTTTGAAAAATTCTGTCTTGTTTTACACACAGAGACAGACAGACATACATACATACAGACAGACAGACAGACAGACAGACAGACAGACAGACACATAGAGACAGAGACGAGAGCTTATCTTGGTTCCTGACAGTTCATTTTCAGTATTTAATGAACTAGTCTTGAGGAAGTCACAGAAGCGCTTCTTAGGACTTAGGGTATCATTTGTGGTAGACTAGGGTCTGCATTAGGCACAAACAAGGTAGGAGATGCCCAAAATTCAATGCCACGGTCTTTACGTATCATTCACTTTGCATTGATGAGATAAACATCTGCAGTGCTCAGTGGTTCTTCTAACCATGATTCTAAGATTCACCTTGCTTCTCTTCTTTAGCTAAAAAATGGGGGATTTATAATGTCTTCTAAATTCATAGCAAAAGAAAAGATAATACAGAATATGTAAGGTTTTTGTTTTGTTTTGTTTTTAGTTCAAGCTTAGGGTATTCATGGGATAGATAGTTCAGTGGGAAAAGGTGCCTGCCATCAAGCCTGAGAAGCTGAGTTCAATCCCCAGCAGCCCCATGGTGGAAGGGAGGAAATAGACTCCCACAAGAAAGACATGATTCAGCTCTTCATTACAAACTTTTACAACTGTTCTCGGTTCCTTGTTACGGAATAAAGGCTTTACTATTCATCTAAGTCTTCCCAACTTCTATACTTCCCTCTGGAACTGTAGAGGTACTAAGACTTAAGTTCAGATGATGTATGGCAGAAGTAAAAATGTAGGTCTCCAAATACTAAAAACCCTGGATGACAACACTGAGGTTGGCCAAGTTTGACTTTCAGATACAATTCAGACAAAATTTACTTGGTCTCCTTAGTATTCTTACCTCCCCAGCACCAGTTACCCCACAACCCCCACACATTCTATGAGATGATCCTAGATAACATTTTTTTCTTGGAAATACTCCGGCTGGACTACAAAGTCTCTTTGGGTACCTGCTTTAGTGGATTTGAGTTTTGACAAATATCCTGTGCCTGTCACCCAGTTTTATAAACATATATTGGTATTGGTGTTCCTCTACCTGAAAGTTCCTTGTCATAGATGGTCATAATTTGTTATGGTATGTCCTCTTATCATAAAACCATACCTGCCCTCAAAATCATATTTGTGGAATGAATGAGTAAGAGAAATTTTGAACTAAGTAGGTTTGTGGCAGCCAAAATAGGGAGACAAGACAACTATTAGCAACCAAAGAATTTCATATGCACCACATCATGCATAGATTGGTCTTGGAAACCTGAATAGGGTGGCAAGGAAATGGAGAAAGGAAAGACACCCAGGGCATACAGACACACATACAGAAAAGCCAGGGTTGGGTGGGTTCTTCTCACTTGGATGGGGCAGCACTAATTATGCAAGCAACCAGGAATCTAAGCATTTATTATGCATAGCACAAGGGAGCGATCAGCTATCATCAATGGGGGCTTCTGTAGACAAACAGTTCCAGGTCTCAGTCATCCTAGAGGAAGAAGCTGCAGTTGCTAGACTTTACACACGTTAGCCAATTATCCTAAACACTCATACTTGGATCAGAGGAAGTCACTCCCATAGGACCCTTGGCATGGCCATTCCTATGCCAACCAATTCACACCGACTCAGGACTTTATTGTCTCTTTCCACATTTAGTCAAGGCTTTTTTGGCTCCCCATACATACGGATGAGAATTAGAGAGTGCTCTGAGGCTCTCTGAAGAGTCACTCTGGAAAGAGATGACTTCCTGCCCAAGCAATGTCACTTTTGTGACAATAGTTCTGGTCATCCCAACTAAACAGCGCTCATGTTTAGAAACTCCACAGTGACTGGGCATATTTTACATTATGAAACATTATTATATGAACTTCAGTCAAAGTTGTCTCTATTTTATGATTTTTACCAACATAGTGAAATCTTGCCAAGCAAAACAATTTACTTTGAATTTAAGTCTCAAGGGCGGTAGGCATAACTCACACAGTCATGATTGTTCAAGCATGAAGAACTGAGTCTAATACCCAAAACCTGCATGAGAAAGATGGCACCCAAGGCTCCCTCTGCCTACATGCATGTGTGCACATTCATGCATGCACACATACACACACACACACACACACACATACTGCAAGTCCACACAGAGAGACAAGCACAAGTGAAAGCATACATATATCCAGATGAGGAGGGGTCATTTGACTAATATCTGAACTCTGTGAAAACTGTGGGAAAAAGAAGTCCTTGTCTTCTTTGAAGTCATTCTAGAAACATCAGTGGAAGTAAGCCCCCTGTCATCCAGTTCACTCCTTTGCTGTTCATATTCTTCCATGCGCATATGAAACCCTGGCGATTCTCCAGCCCCACAATGACCCTGAGTTTGACGTGGATCTAACTTTTCAGCACTGTGGTATGGGAGCAGCATTGCAGGCACAGTAGCTGCCGCCACTGGCCTGGGAGATTTTGCTGTGACACTGTCACAGCAGCTATACTTACCCTCATGGATATGGGTACGCCTCGCCTCATTGATGAAACTTTAAGGCTTTTTGGTTGTTTTAGTCTTTGCTTAAACCCAGTCTGTTGACATTTCAGTGTGGGGAATTCACTTTAATACCTCAGTATTCCACCAGATTGACGTTTATAGCAAAGTCTGGCATCATCTTTAACCCGCTGGCTGTGTTTTCTTTTAGTGTGTCTTTGCCTGGACCACAGTTAATAAACCTTGGGTTTATTCAAGCCCAAAGGTTAGAAAGTTTCCACTGGCTCACAGGCTTGTGGGACACTCTAGATCCATCTCTAGCCCCACTTCACTGGCTAGTGTATCCTTCACATGTCAGGTGAAGTGGGTATAGGGTTTGGCTTCCCTAGGAAGCATTCATCGGTAAGCATGAAGGATGAAGCTACTTAGGAGACTTTTGCCTAATGAATGAGTGGCGGGGAAAGCTGATACATTCCATCCTTGCTGCCTTCCAGTTGCAGCCCACAAGGCTGAGCCATCACTCCTAACTTTTTTATTAATATGTGACTGCCTCACTGAACAACCTCTTTAGATCTATTTACTCTCTTTGCAATCTTGCTACTCACTCTGCCTGAGATTTTACATCCAAGAAAGTATTACATTAAAACCTGCCTCAGATAGAGGAAGCAAGGCTACTTAAAATTGAAAAAAGAAAAACATTTTCTTAAAACAACATTTGAAATGTTGGAATATTATTATGTGTATATTATACTTATCTTTAAGAGAAGATGTTTATGTATGTACAGATAAATAGGCACAGCATGGATGGATGGAAAGATAGATACATACATAGAAGATAGATAGATAAATACATAGATGACAAGATAGATAGATTAGATAGATAGATAGATAGATAGATAGATAGATAGATAGATGATAATGTAGGTATGGAGACTACATAGTCATGTACAGCAGCAATGCAGATTCATAAAATAATATTTTACAAGTATATTTTGCAGCAGCAGATAAATGCTTACATGTGCACCTGATGAAATGTCTGTTAGAGTTCTATAAGTAAAATTATATTTAAAAATGAAATAAATCTGAGAAACCTAAATTATGGAGAGGTACACTGTCCCTGTGGACCAACACCTCCACATTGTTCTATGCTAATTATGGCAGAACTGACCTACAGAGTCAAGGCAATTGAGTCAAAAAACCCAGCAGAACTTCAAAGAAATTTTTATGCTGATTCAAAATTATTGGAAAATAAAAATATCCAGTAAAATCTGAAATGGAGGGAAGAGACCAAACAAGCTGAAGAATTTTTAAGGCTTGGCTTGGGGCTTCTGTCACACTGTAAAACAGTGACAGCAGCATTGTCTCAGAGGATCCAGCCACTCACACATGGCCCACTGAGCTTCACCAGTGAAGTGGAGGCCCTTAGCCAAGCAGAAGTGGTGTCTTCCATGATGTTGAAACAACTAGGTTGTGCTTAAGCCAATAAAGATCCTAGACCCATCCCTTGCATCTTTATAAAACTTACATCATCTGGGCCATAAACAAGAAACAATGATATCTGTTTGTACATACTACGGGACTTCACTATGGGACTTCTAGACATAAGTGAGGCTTCACTTTGGAATAATAAAAAGTATATAATACAAGTAAAATATAATCAATGTTATTGGTTAAATAAAAATAATTAAAATTTGAAAGTGGGCAAAACATCTCAGCAGAATAAAATCCAAATGAGTCTACTTAAAAGCACAATACAATCTTTCTAACAGAATTTAGTGACAGAATTGTTTGTTGAAATGAGGTTCCTCTAAATTGTTCAGTTTGGCCTGAGGCAAGTCAAGTGATCCTCCTGCCTCAGAGTCCTGAGTACCTGTAACTCTAGGTGCACACCATTGTACCCAGAAGAATAACAGTGCTTCAAATGACAACCCAGTAAGGCAACCGATATTTCTCAAAGGCTGCTAAGAATCCAAACTGTTACAGCCACTTTGAAATAGGGTTGACATAATCTCACAAGCCTACATTCACTGCCCAGAGCAGCAACCCCATCCTAGACTTTTACCTAAGCGAAAAGAAAGCTTGCATCTCCACCAAACCCCACATGCTGACATTTCTAACAGCTTCATCTGAAGCTCGCACCCCAGAGCTAAAAACTGTGGTAGAGACACATAATCAAGTACTGGGAAACGAAAGAGTAACAAACTCCTTGAAGAACGCATCAGCGTGGAATAATCACAAATGTCCGTCTGTAAGGAAAAGAAGCTGAACTCAGGAGTGTCACATGCCTGAATCCTTGTGTATGATATCCTTGTGAAGCTCAAACTGCAGATGTGAAACAGACAAAAGTCCACAGAGGAGAGAAAATATCTACATAGGGGTACAGGGGCGTTGGGGCATCAAGAGAATTATTCTGTACTGACAGTACAAGTTTGGACCACAAATCTACATAATTGTGTAGGGATTTTGCTGTATGTAAATGTTACATTATTTTTTTTTAATTGGGGGAGCATGAAGTTGGGTGAGAAGGGAAGCAGGGAGGACCTAGGAGGAATTGGAAAAGGACAGAAACATGCTAAAAGATACACTATATGAAAAATATAAATAAACATATATTTTAAAAGGGAAAGAAGTTAAACTGTCTTTTTGCTGTGAGCAGTTACATCTGTCTGTACACACATCATTTAATTTCATATTATCAATAACTGTTTTTCATATTTTTCCTGGCTCTCTGGTTGTGTGGAAGACAAACAGGCTCAGTCCTTCCTGAGACTCTCCTCCAGCTCATGCTAAATGGAGCCACAATTCCAAGGATGGACAGCCTTAGACCCATTCAGTTGATCCACTGTCCCACATACATGGCACTAATCTGTTTCCATCTCTGCCTGGGGAAACGGAGACCGTGTATCTTTCCACACTGTACATATGGTGCCAGAAAACCCTTTTCTCTTTGGGACCTTGCTTCTGCACTATTGCTGGAAGGAGACAGCAAGATCCTTCTCTAAATCATAAAGCTGTCTTACTTGATTCATTTCTTTCCCATCTCTTCCCTTCTCTCTTTCCCTTCCCTTCCCTTCCCTTCCCTTCCCTTCCCTTCCCTTCCCTTCCCTTCCCTTCCCTTCCCTTCCCTTCCCTTCCCTTCCCTTCCCTTCCCTTCCCTTCCCTTCCCTTCCCTTCCCTTCCCTTCCCTTCCCTTCCCTTCCCTTCCCTTCCCTTCCCTTCCCTTCCCTTCCCTTCCCTTTCCTTCTTCCTTCAGGTTTCCTCCCCTCCTTTCCCTGTCCTTTCCCCTTCTCTTCCTCCTCTACTCCATCATCCCTTTTCTTGCCCCACTACACTCTCCTCCCATCCCCTCTGTTCCTCGCCTCCTCCCCTCCCCTTTTTCTCCTCTCTTGGCTTTCCTCCACTCCCAGCATCCTCTCTACCTCATAGGTCCTGTGCATACATCTTGGAGGAATATTTTATTATCCCAGTGTTTGCTTTTGGTGTAAACATTTTGTCTATATCCTGAATTGTCAACATTTTACCTTCTCCACAAAACTCTGCATTGGCTTAAGGGCACAGGGTTTTTGGATGTGGGGAGCAGAGTTGGGAGAGTGCAGGAGCCTGAAAGAGAGCAGGCTATTTCTGATTTCTGGCTGGTCCATGGATTCCCCAGAGGCAATCAAGATCAAAAATGGACTCTCATGAGGCAGGAAGAGCAAAGCAAGCTGGAAACACTAGTAGAAAAAAAGGATTCCTATCCTGAAATGTAACTTCCACCTCACCTAGGTAAAAACATCCCTAAAACACTGCCTTTATTCTGTTTCTTGGAAGACAAGGGTACCATAAATGTGGACTGTTGACTTGACATTGTTAAATTTATGTTATGAAATTGTTATTCTCCATGAAGCAGAAGCAGATATTATTTTCAGGATGAGAAATTGTGTGAACCAAGACGAAAAGGAATGCACATAAATTATATTTAGGAAAGTTGTGAGTCTACCAGCATCTGTACTATTGTTCTGAAACACACACAAAAAAAGAAAGCATAATTTATTTTTAAACTAAAGGTATGCACGACTGGGAAGAGGGCTTGGTAGCCAAGCATATGAAAGCCCAAGAACTTTCATTTGGACCCTCAGCACCTAAGGTAGATCTCTGGAGACCATTGGACAGCTGGCCTGGCAGAGTGGGTGAGCTCCAAATCCATCGAGAGACCTTGTCTCACAAACTAAGGTGGAGCACAAGAGGATGACACATGAAGACAATAATGACCGACATGCACACACATTCTCACAGTGTCAGGTACATGCACAATACTCCACAGTCCCTCACACATATACACCATACCCACAGTGACATCTACACAGATCACACTCCACACTCATGAACACAAACCCACACCCATGGTGGCATGTACCCACGCCACATTCCATACACTCGAGTGCATGCACCCGGACACACACACATACACGCACACACACACTAAAAGCAAAATAAATTTTATAGAAACATTAGCAAAAGAAACTTTAATGAAAAGGAGTAGTTAATTCACCCATTACTTATGAAAGAGGCATCTGAATACCCAGAGCACCTTGAAACAGTCTCCTTCTAGAAGCAGTCAGCCAGGAATCTCCATGTTCTACAAGTAGCTGTCAGCTTGCCCCTGCCTCCAGCCCCACACAAAGCCAGCCTGCCTGACTACTAGACAGCCTAAACAGTGGCAGATTGGCTCTCATTGCAGAGCTCTCTCTCCAGATGTCCACCATTCAGGAATACTTGGACACACTCTTCAGACATAAATGAAGCCCTGTATTTCACAAGGCAGCAACCTGCTGGATTGTTGGCGGGACCACAGATAGCTGGACAAGAAGCCAGGCTGGTTACCTGTGTGCATGGCAGCAGTGAGGTATCACAGATCATGGATTCTCTGTCGTGCAAATTGTTCAATCAAAAATATGTGATATTAGAGGAAAATGACAGACAAGATTGAAGGGAAATCTTAAATAGCCTATAGAATTTCTTGATGTCATATGAATATAACTATACAAAATAACTCATTTTCAAGGAAGTAAAGAAAAACTGTATGAAAAATTTCTTCCACAAATCAGAATCTGGCCAATTCCTTGTGAGAACACATTCAGGAATTGTATATCCTGGGAGAAAACTCATAGATCAGCTCCAAACTAGAGGTTATTTAAAAACTTATATATACATCAAAATTAAACATTTGTAGGAATGTATATACAGTTACTCGATGCTGTTTTGTGCTACATGAAGGAAGTGAGATGTTACTTTCTGAATTCAGATAAAGTAGACTGGCCTGATTCAGAGGGGTGGGGTGGGGGTAGCGTTATAATGGAATTTCTATAGATTTTTATAGGTGAGGCATTGTTTTCAGGTCTACATGTCAATCCAAGGCAATGTTTACAAAAAATCATAGGAGAAAAGAAAATAATTTGTAATGCATATGTTATAAAGAGAAACATATGTTTAGAAAACTTTCATGTTTTAAGCTACTAGCTTAACAAAAGATTTTTTTCCATTTTGGACAATCTCATAAAAATGTATAGTACGAGTTTTCACAAAGAAACATTTTTGCCTTTAAGCAATGAATTATTACATTATGCTCCCCTCCCTCCCTTCCCTCCCCTCCCTCTCTGCTGTCCCATTCCATCCTATTCTAGCTTCTGCTTTATTTCTGTATAAGACTACATTTTATTTCCCCTCCTTTGGATAAGTCCCTCCTCCTGTAGAGCAGTGTATTCCTCAACTTACAATAGACAGTAAATAGACCCACAACATAGACAATGTGCAGAGACTGAGAGACATTGGAGCACTCAGCCCTAAATGGGGTGTCTCTATAAAATCCCTCCCTCAAGGTTTAAAGATCTGACCAAAAGAGAAGATTGTGAAGTGAGCAGTGGTGGCAGATCGCTGTAAGAAACTGTGTCTTCCAGACACATCACGACGGATATGTTGCAGTTGCCAACTAACTTCTACTCAAATAGGCCCTGAGGCAGCACCACATTCCTCACTACCCACCCCAATGTTCTGGGTTCCCGAATGAAACTCTCTCTCTCTCTCTCTCTCTCTCTCTCTCTCTCTCTCTCTCTCTCTCTCTCTCTCTCTCTCTCTCACACACACACACACACACACACACACACACACACACACACACAACTTCTATTTTAATACACCTTTAACAGGGCCACTCCAAACCTCCAAGCAGCTAGCACACTCTCCCCTCCAATATACCTGAATTATTACTTACTCAAACCTATGTTCCATCCTGAATGCCCCAGACCCACGCCACAACCCTCAAGGGGCACAGTCTCTGACTCTTTCATGTGACAATGTCACTATCCTGCAATTCTCAGGCCTAGTCCTTCTCCTTTTCCCATCATGGGGATTCTAAATCCTTCTTCACTCCATCCCTTTGCCCACAAATCTTAAAGTCTGACCTCTGTATCTTTACCAAGCCATTAGAAACCAGCAACTTTATTTACCAATCAGAACCAACTGGGGGCAGGAACCCTCAGCATCTTACATGTGGATTCTCCTGCAATTTTGGAAACCCAATTAACATATTACAAGAATTGGGCCAAATCTACAACACTAATGCACATATGAACTCACAGAGCCTATACTGGCACACACAAACCCTACACATGTTCAAACAAGACAATATCCCAGCACTGAGAGGAGGAACTAGACACAAAATCCCACCCTTAACCCAGAAGTTAGTTGAAATTGAAGCCTGCTGAGGAAGGGAAAATCATTTTTTTCTCCAAGGGATTGGCTCAACCACACTTGAGGGCAAGCCCATGCCCAGGACTATTTGGCTAACCTCAAATCAGCTGCATGGTGTAGAGAGAGGAGAGGAAGGGAGGGAAGAATTGGAGGAGGAAAGGGATGAGGGAGAGACTCTCTGTCGCTCTGTCTCTGTCGTCTCTGTCTCTCTGTCTCTGTCTCTGTCTCTGTCTCTGTCTGTCTCTGTCTCTGTCTCTCTCTCTCTCTCTCTCTCTCTCTCTCTCTCTCTCTCTCTCTCTGTGTGTGTGTGTGTACACAACATTACTTAAAGTTCCATGAGAACCTAGGTTTGAGCTTCACCACTAGGCAGAAAATAATCAAAACTGTCCATGGAGCTTTGTAGAAGTTTGATCAGACAAGCTCTTAACCTTAGAACCCCCTGAACAAAGCAAGAGAGACCCCCTGGGAGATTTTTTGAATGTGACCCCAATAGCTCAAGAAGGGCATTGCATCAAATTACAAGTCTTCTGCACAGGAATGGAATCAACACAATGAGGAGTCAGTCTGCAGAAGGAGAAAAATATTTACCAGCTCTTCATCCAAGAGAGGATGAATATCCAGAATATATTTAGAAACTTAAACCCCAAAAGAACAAGCAATCCAATTAAAGAGATGGGTAATTTAACACAAAGAAGAAAGAGGGGGAGAGAAAGAGAAGGAAAGGAGGAGGAAGAACAAGAAGGAAGAGGAGAAGGCGAAGTAGAAGCAGCAGCAGAAATAGCTAATAATTTTACAAAAAATAAAATCTTCAGTCAGAAGAGAATCACAACTCAATTCACAATGAGTGGTATAGTATTTATCTTCAATACAAAACCTGGGAGGTAGACATAATTCTCATCTTTCAGATGAGAATTCAACTCAATTCACAACTCAATTCACAATGAGTGGTATAGTATTTATCTTCAATACAAAACCTGGGAGGTAGACATAATTCTCATCTTTCAGAGGAACAAGATACTGAAAGAGAATAATTCCATCACTTTATCTACCAATTCATTTAATAAGTCAGCATACTAGTATATTAAGCACTTTGACTGTGCTACCACAGAGAGTGTCTCTTCTGTGCTATCACAGGGGGTATTATTTAGCCTTCTAGCTAGCTTTTCTATATTATTATTATTATTATTATTATTATTATTATTATTATTAATTTAATCTTCTCCAAAGCCTAGGAACTGTGATGAGCCATTATGATTCCCAGCTTAAGGACATAATAGTGTATGAGAAGAGTGAAGCTGGCACAATGAATATTAGAATGATAAGACAAATACCAGGCCCTCAAGATATCCCTATATCTCTTCCTTTCTCAAGGTACAAATATAGATAGATAGATAGATAGATAGATAGATAGATAGATAGATAGATAGACAGACAGACAGACAGACAGACAGACAGACAGATAGATAGATAGATAGATATGTGTGTATGTATATATATAAATATATGTATGTATGTGTATGTGTATATATATATATATGCTGCTTTTCTTTGGATTTGTTGTTGTTGTTGTTGCTTTGATAAACATCGTGACCAAAAACCACCTGAGAAGGAATGTGTTCATTTCATCTTACAGATTAGTCCATTGCTGAGGGATTTCAAGGCAAGACTCAAAGCAGGAAGCTACAACAGATTCCAAGGAGGAACTCTCCTCACTGACCCTGCTCCCAGGCTTATGTCCAGCTAGCATTTTTTTTCCTCCAATAACTCAAGTTTGTATCCAGTTGACAGCTAAAGCAAACTAGGAACCATACCCCTTGACAATTTGATACACCAACATATCACCTTAAGCTATAACCTTTTCGTTCTTATTAGTCTTCAAGAACGTATGTGAATATCATAACGTAAAACAAGTACATTAAAAGTCCCACACTCTTGACAAACCAGTAACGCCTACAAACTACAACAATGGCCAGAAGAAAAGCAAGATATCCCAAAAGATACAATAGTAGAACTTATATCTTGGGGGTAATTCAAACGCCTCGGACTCAGACTTAAGGCCCACTAACTAGAAGGCAATTCATGCCTGACACTGTAAACTTAGGCAACCAGCCATAGATGATAAGGCCATGGAACCTAAAAACCTGCTGCTACCATTCCCCTAAACCAGTAAACTTTCTCACTGCAGTCTAAATAACATATTCAGTTAACTTACTTTTACCTTACACACACAGATAAGTATTGTTTTCACCCAACATCAAAGAGATCACTACAGAAAAGCCACTACTGGTCAGAGATGCTTCTCACTCCTGATTAATACATTACATCATAGCCCTTCCATCTAACGCTTAGGAGACATCACAGAAGAAATGCAAGGAGATAGTAAGACTACTGCTATCTGCTGTAGGACTACTAAGACTACTGTGACATAACCTCTTCTAAAAAGAAAAGAAAAAGAAGCCCCCGCCGCAGGATTTTGGGACTGCTGGTGAGTGGAACACAGCTTCTGCTCCAATCCAATTGCGCGGGACCTGAGACTGCATTAGTTAGGGAAGCAGAAACCGGCCTGAGTAGGGCCACAGGCCTCATCCGGCCGGATCAGCGCCGGGGTAGCGGGAGCGCAGGGTTGCCTGACACCCGCCAGCTACCCACGACCCCCGCCACAGGATTTTGGGACTGCTGGTGAGTGGAACACAGCTTCTGTTCCAGTCCAATCGCGGGACCTGAGACTGCTCTGGTTGGGGAGAGAGAAATCCGGACTACATAGGGCCACAACCCTCTTCCGGTCAGAAAAGCACTGGGGCAGCTGGGGCGCAGGGTCGGCTGACACTCACCAGCTACCCACAACACCCACCACAGGATCTTAAGACTTCTGGAGAGTGGAACACAGCTTCTGCTCCAATCCAATTGCACGCGGGACCAGAGACTGCATTAGTTAGGGAAGCAGAAAAACGGCCTGTGTAGGACCACAGGCCTCTTCCGGCTAGATATAAAATTAACTCAAACAAATCAATGGCCTTTCTCTACACAAAGAATAAACAGGCTGAGAAAGAAATTAGGGAAACAACACCCTTCTCAATAGTCACAAATAATATAAAATATCTTGGCGTGACTCTAACTAAGGAAGTGAAAGATCTGTATAATAAAAACTTCAAGTCTCTGAAGAAAGAAATTATAGAAGATCTCAGAAGATGGAAAGATCTCCCATGCTCATGGATTGGCAGGATCAACATTGTAAAAATGGCTATCTTGCCAAAAGCAATCTACAGATTCAATGCAATCCCCATCAAAATTCCAAATCAATTCTTCAACGAATTAGAAAGTGCAATCTGCAAATTCATCTGGAATAACAAAAAACCTAGGATAGCAAAAACTCTTCTCAAGGATAAAAGAACCTCTGGTGGAATCACCATGCCGGACCTAAAGCTCTACTACAGAGCAATTGTGATAAAAACTGCATGGTACTGGTATAGTGACAGACAAATAGACCAATGGAATAGAATTGAAGACCCAGAAATGAACCCACACACCTATGGTCACTTGATCTTCGACAAGGGAGCTAAAAACATCCAGTGGAAGAAAGACAGCATTTTGAACAAATGGTGCTGGCACAACTGGTTGTTAACATGTAGAAGAATGCGAATCGATCCATTCCTATCTCCTTGTACTAAGGTCAAGTCTAAGTGGATCAAGGAACTTCACATAAAACCAGAGACACTGAAACTTATAGAGGAGAAAGTGGGGAAAAGCCTTGAAGATATGGGCACAGGGGAAAAATTCCTGAATAGAACAGTAATGGCTTGTGCTGTAAGATCGAGAATTGACAAGTGGGACCTCATGAAACTACAAAGCTTCTGCAAGGCTAAAGACACCATCAATAAGACAAAAAAACCACCAACAGATTGGGAAAGGATCTTCACCTATCCTAAATCAGATAAGGGACTAATATCCAATATATATAAAGAACTCAAGAAGGTGGACTCCAGAAAGTCAAATAACCCCATTAAAAAATGGGGCTCAGAACTGAACAAAGAATTCTCACCTGAGGAATACCGAATGGCAGAGAAGCACCTGAAAAAATGTTCAACATCCTTAATCATCAGGGAAATGCAAATCAAAACAACCCTGAGATTCCACCTCACACCAGTCAGAATGGCTAAGATCAAAAATTCAGGTGACAGCAGATGCTGGCGAGGATGTGGAGAAAGAGGAACACTCCTCCATTGTTGGTGGGATTGCAAGCTTGTACAACCACTCTGGAAATCAGTCTGGCGGTTCCTCAGAAAATTGGACATAGTACTACCGGAGGATCCAGCAATACCTCTCCTGGGCATATATCCAGAAGATGTCCCAACCGGTAAAAAGGACACATGTTCCACTATGTTCATAGCAGCCCTATTTATAATAGCCAGAAGCTGGAAAGAACCCAGATGTCCCTCAACAGAGGAATGGATACAGAAATTATGGTACATTTACACAATGGAGTACTACTCAGCTATTAAAAAGAATGAATTTATGAAATTCCTAGCCAAATGGATGGACCTGGAGGGCATCATCTAGGGTGAAGTAACACAATCACAAAAGAACTCACACAATATGTATTCATTGATAAGTGGATATTAGCCCAAAACTTAGGATACCCAAGATATAAGATACAATTTGATAAACGCATGAAACTCAAGAAGAATGAAGACCAAAGTGTGGACACTGTGCACCTTCTTAGAATTGGGAACAAAACACCCAGGGAAGGAGTTACAGAGACAAAGTTCGTAGCTGTGATGAAAGGATGGACCATTTAGAGACTGCTGTATCCAGGGATCCGTCCCATAATCAGCTTCTAAACGCTGACACCATTGCATACACTAGCAAGATTTTGCTGAAAGGACCCAAATATAGCTGTCTCTTGTGAGACGATGCCGGGGCCTAGCAAACACAGGAGTGGATGTTCACAGTCAGCTATTGGATGTATCACAGGGCTCCCAATGGAGAAGCTAGAGTAAGTACCCAAGGAGCTAAAGGGATCTGCAACCCTATTGTTGGAACAACATGATGTACTAACCAGAACCCTGGAGCTCTTGTCTCTAGCTGCATATGTATCGAAAGATGGCCTAGTCGGCCATCAATGGAAAGAGAGGCCCATTGGACTTGCAAACTTTATATGCCCCAATATAGGGGAATGCCAGGGCCAAAAGAATGGGAATGGGTGTGTAGGGAAGTGGGGGGCGCTATGGGGGACTTTTGGGATAGTATTGGAAATGTAATTGAGGAAAATATGTAATAAAAATATAAAAAAAAAAGAAAAGAAAAAGAAGAGAAAAAAGAGGGGGAGCACAAAGTGAGAGGGCAGGGGGAGGGGGTTCCTCTGGGAAGAGTTGGGGAGAGGACTGAGGAGGTAAATAGGGTGAAGATATAGATATATTCTATGAGATTCCGAAGAATTATTTAAAAAATAACATACTTTTGCTAGTTCAGTGTCTCTTTAAAGTGCTTTAACTGTGACTCCTGTAAAACCAAAAAGAAATTAAATACTTTCTTTTCCAAGAAAGGAGGAGAAGCAGGGCATAATTACAATCAGATCAACATAAAACAGAAGTCCAGTAAGTCACTCTGTGTCACATCTGGGACTCACTCATGACCTAGTTTCAAAAGGCTTTGATAACTCAGCTTCTTCAGCTCTGCCAGCCATAGCTGTCTAAGAGTCTCAGGCCATCTCTGTAAAACAGCAGCCACTCCTCTTGGTGGATGTTCTATGGTTCTCACTCCAGAATTCTGGGGACCTCACTAAAAATGATACTTTCAACAATTCCCTTTCCTCCTCTTTCTTCAGAACTTGTCACATGCCAAATGTCAGCCACTCTCCATATCTCTCCTTGGTCTTGCATCTCTTGTGCCTTCAAAACTAGTGCTAGATGGGTGATCCTTATACAGAATTAAGTTCAGCTTCCAACTTTAGATGTAGAAAGAGCCCCACATCCATAGCCATTACTAGTACAGCAACTACTGTACACTAACCCTGTGGAAATAAAAAGATTTCACCTCAATGATGCTGATCTCTTGTTAATCCTAACTGATTTCTCACCCCCAGATGAGCAGCATCAGTTGTCCAGGAAAGAGATTTTATTCCTAGGTTCTTTCTAGTCTCTGGTCAGTCACAGATGATTCTCCAGCCCCTGCTGACCAAACACCAGATTAATTCAAATATATCACACAGAGATCCTCAACAGAGACTTTTCTTCCCTCTCAAACTTGAGGAGCTGGGCCTTCGTCGTCTTGATTTCTCTCAGCATTCTTATAGTTAAGTTCCCATGGAACAGCCTATTAAGGTCTAAGCACTCAACATCTTTTTCAGCTCAGATCTCCAAATGGTTCTACAGTGCTACCCCCAAAGCAAGTTCATCGAAGCAACAGGCTTTCCCTCGGTACCACTGTAATAAAGCACTGAGAAAAAGCATTTTAGGAATCAATGGGTTTATTTCATTGTGAAGGTTACAGTCCATTGTTGATGGAAGTCAGTGATGAAACTAAAGCAAGGCTTTGCTTATTGCTTTGAAACAGAAACCACAGAGTGAGGAATTCTGCTTACTATCAGGCTGTTGCGTTCGTGTTCAGCTATCTTTCTTGTATCACCAGGATTGACCTGCCCAGTGATGGCACTGTGCACAGTGGTCTGACCCTCCTACAGCAATTGGCAATCAAGAAAAATGCCCCTGGACACACATAGCACTCAATATGATTGAGGCAATCCTTCAGTTAAGAGTCCCTCAGATAAGTAAGCATCCTTTTAAAATGATCTCTATTTTATATCAAGTTTGTGGGGGGTTGGGTACTTATTGATGTATTCCTAGCAATCTGTTACTGTGTTATGTTTTATAGATATAAAGATAAAAAGTTATGCATTCCTGCATTGTGATATCTCAGAGGTATTTCATAAGGGCACAAGTATAGACACAGCGCATTACAGCAGGAATAACTGTCAACAATATAAGGTAGAGACTGGAAGATTTGTACTGGCATCATGCAAACATTCCTTTTCCTTATTGATCCTCTTCTGCACTGGCCTTATCAGTGAGACTCTTCCTGGTTTCTTTCTTGAGCTAGTTTCCTTTTATAAAGTTTCTTAATGAGCTCCTGTTCTAAATTACATATCCCAAATTTCAGTTTCTCTTGGTTCTTAAATAAGGCACTTTGGCTTTCACCAAAGTGGAAGAGTGTCTTACCGACAGATTTTGGTACAATCAGCCAGCCAGTTGACTCATCCCCCAGCAAGGTATCTACCAGGACCAGGCAGTCTCTACCAGTGCAGGGATTGATTCTATCCCTGCAGCTGAATCCTGCTAACTACATCACACACGAAGTCTAAGCTCTGAAGCCAAGAATTAAGTCAGGTTATGAGAGGCCAGGCAGTTGAAGAGAACTTAGAAACCACAAGTAGATAATATATATTTTGCTCATACTAGGGGAAGGCTTGCTGGGCAGGCAGACATCCAGTGAACACTGTTACACACAGGCTACACATAGGGAGGCACACAGGAACAGACCAGCATATAGGTAAAGCCATATGGATACAAAGTTTTGAAAGGTGGCATTCTGTCAGAAATGGTTATATTATAGGTTACATCTATAATACATTTACCCTTTGGTTTCCAGGATTTCTAATGTCCATTATTCATAGACCTTTGGTTGTACAGCCACCTTGGCCCAGGCTGGATATGAGCACCATGCTGTCCAAATGTATACTGTTCTTTATAACCCTCTCTTTCTTCTCATAGACAGGCAAGCTCCAGGAATATGAGGAGGAGAAAAGAAAGGAATTGGTGCATAGGATAAGACAGAGAAGCAGGGTTTACTGGAATAGTTATATCCAAAGAGCTTGGTTGCTAAGAACTGGGATGATAAACCTAGTAGAGAGTATAATCTTCAAGTTTCCCAAAGAAACTTTGCAAAAATAAAAATTGTTTTCATGGAAAAAGAAAACACCACCACCAACAGCAACGAGAACAAACAAACAAACAAAACATGATGGTCTTTTCTCAGGGTTCCAACTGCTATAAAAACATAATGTCTCCAGGGGGTTTTAAAGAGAAATAACTCAGTAGTTAAGAGTACATACTGCTCTCACAGAAGACTGGAGTTTGGCTCCCAACACCCTTCTCAGGCAGCTCACAGTGACTGATAACCCCATCTTCAGGAGTTCCAACACTCTTCTGACCTCTAAAGTTACCTATGTGTGTGCACGCACACAGGTGTGCATTCATGTTCATGTGCACATATGTGTACATGTCCATACACACATACACACGTAAAGAAGCAAAATATTTAATTTTTAAAACTATGATGCTTCTAAATAATATCTTTCTTGATTTCCCAAGCCAGATCTTTGTCTATCAAATCACAGCTCGTTGTGGTAGCCACAAAGTCTCCACCATTCAACAAAAGCGGTGTCTTCAGCAGCACAACTGCTATGTGAATTGGTCAAACCTTGTTCTGTCCCACATAACCAGACCACTACAAGGCTTAACTTCAAACCTAGCCTTGTGAAGATAAAAATCCCATGCTGTCTTCACCATCCTGATGCCTCCTGTAAGCCAAACTATCAGCAATTTTCCTAACCGTTTCTCAGGACCATTACAGAGAACAAACAGGTTAGTATTTTCAAAGGCAATAAACTTCGCAAGTAAAGACTCACTGTACAAACATTAGTCACTATCGTTACCAAATAATTTATTATATAACCATTTGGGACATGCTAGAACCAAAATATTAAGTGTGATTGAACAAGGTGAAGGAGAACCAAAACTACAGAAACATTCTTGGGAGTGAAATTGGACCTGGCCCTTAGACAATGTGTTTGGTTTTCTTAAAAGATTCTGTCCACAACTCTCCACCACACCTTCCATAGCTCCATGGTACCGAAGCTGAGGTGGTTTGGTTTTTAGTAGAGCAAAAGCCAAGACTGCTGTGCTGATGGCAGGTACAGAAGGTAGATGGAGGTCTTCTCTCAATGGCAATGTTCCTCTCTGGCTCCTGGTTGGCTCCTGGGACCTGGCCTCTTTTTTCCAAACCTTAAGTTAGGATGCTTATCAGGCTGACCTCCTCCAGCTGAATCTTGTTTTTGATTTGCCCTCTTTCCTTCCTTCTCATCTTAATTCCATTTGACCCTGTGTTCTTGATTCTCAAAAGTGGATAGAGCCAAGCCCTTGCCTCTGCACTGGAATTGTATTTTGACCTCATACGCCTTGGTGGAATAGAAGAGAACATGGTCAGATTCCTGGTAGAAGCTTCAAGGGGCAACAACTGTTCTTACGTGGGGTGTATATGACCCAGCACCGAGAAACAAGGTGAGGAGACTTCAGAGGAATAAAAAAGAAAGAGTAGTGTTTTCCCAAATAGGATCTGCGGAGCGGATCTGCAGAGCAAACAGACTTGTAGTTAGCAATCCTTCCCTGAGTATGCTTGGTCAGCTTTCTTTCCATTTTGAGTTGCTGAATGTCAGAGGAAGTCAAGTCAAGCCCCACATCTTATACTATATTGGCTCAACAGCGTCCAAGCAGGTATGGAGTTAGAGATCTACCCACCTTGCCACATAAACAACAAAACCACTCTCAAACATTTCCCCAGATATCTCTGCCACTGATTTTAGGCTATGCCTCTACCTCCGTGAGCAAATGGCCTCCTGGAAGGCTACAGAGGATGGGATATGAAAATAAAAGCTGGTTTCCCCCTGCCCGTTTTCACACCCTGTCTGGCCTGACCTGTCTCCCCTCTCCACTTCCACCCACAACTCCTCCTAGTCCCTAAGGGGTGCTGCTTTGGAGCCAAAATCCACTCTGTCAGCACAAGAGAAGCTTTGCCTTCTCTTGCTCCACACGCCATGTGACCCTGGAGAACCTCCAGGGCATATTTCATCTGGCATCAACATCTCGAGGTCACCATGACCCAGAACTTCCTGCACTCTGGGGCCAGCCAGCCAGCCAGCACCTGCCAAAGCCAGTTATGGCAAGGAATGAGCGCTGCTTGGGGAGATCTGACCATGAGTGGTGCCGGCAGCGGCCTTGTCTGCCAGCAGACGGTAGCACTGGTTTTCCACTGTTGTCCATTCACCAGACTTGGCGAGCTTTGTCCCTTCCCTAGGACCAAGTCAACAAACTAAGACCGGAGGAGCTGTGCAGCTCAGGCATGCATCGGAAAGCTGTTACTTTTTGCCTTGATGGGGACAGCTATCTATTCTTAGTGGACCATGGAAACTCTGGTTTTCCAAATGTCCCAGCATTGCACTGTGCCAAACACTGCAATGTCATCATTCAAGAGTTTTTTAATTTTATGGATTCACTGTACGATCTTTTCCCCTCGTGAATAAACGAAACTGTTTTAGAGGCAAAAGACTTCATCTTGAATTTTGCTTGGGTCAAATGATTAAGACCACAAAAGTGATGTTATTTTACAGGATCCCTGTCTATGTAAGGTCCGGATGTTTAAGGCCTATGAAATACTTTAAAGCATAAATACATAAATAAGTAAGACCAGTGGTCCTTCATTATGTATGCTAAGGAGGCCTTTGGGTGTCAATGAAAACAAGCCGCTCCCTGCCCTAGAAAAAAATCACAGCCACTCAAGGTTTCCTCACAATTTTGAGAAAATAGAGACTCTGGAAAACCAACTGTAGATGGTTTTAATTTTGTTTTGTTTTTCATAATACTAGGGACTGAATCTAGGCCCTGTAAGTGCTCAACCACTGAGTTATATCTCCGGCCCGCCTTTTTTTTTTTCTTTAATGCTTTTAACATTAAGGGAGAGTTTTACTAGGCCACTCTGGCTTGCTTTGAGCTCACTCTGCAGACTAGGCAGGCTTGACCTTCTGCCCTTCTCTTTTATCCTTCCCAGAAACTGGGATTACAGGCCGGAGCCACCCAGCCCAATTGTATTATTCTTGTCTAACTCCGGTCCAATTTCTTTACCTTCTAGGACACTCATTTTGCAGGAAGGGAAATGGGAAACCCAGAGAAGATGTTAACTATTGCAAAGAACAAGCTGGTTAGGGCCTGCTAAACCAAGGTCTCCAACCTCATGGAAGACTGTGACATAGCAACTACCCTTGGGAGCTCTCAGTTTTCTTTCTCTTAGGTTCTTTTCTCCATATGTTCCTCTCTGATTCTCTCATTAAATCTTCTTGCTTTTACATACTTCATTTCCTCTTTTATTTTTCTCTATGTCAGCCTTTTTATTTACTTTCTACATCAAGGTTCAGAAGCTCAATCAATAAGTGAGTCTTGGTCCTGTTGTTCTTGGTGAACCAAAGGTCATAAAGTCTAAGTCAAGAGCTTAGAATAAGTTTGCCGAAAGAAGTAAGCTGGGCTCCTGTCTCTCCCACACAATCACATTTACTGCAAATAGGTCTTTTGGAAAATTCCATCTAAAATGGCTTTTTAAGTGACCAGAGAAAGAATTGGAACAGCAAGCAATTGCATAGGTTAGTGTTTCTCCACAAGTGGTCCTAGGAACCCGGGGGTATTTCTGAGACACAATCATGGACCTTATAAGGTCAAAACAATTTCTTAATGGTGCTAAGATTTAATCTGTTTTTTCATATATTTCAGCTTCATTGATATGTAAAGGTCATATCAGATCGAATTTCTGGAGTCTCAGCATACACCAAGGTGGTAAAGCCAAGAGGGTTGGCTTCATCACCAGGAGGAAACGTGAAAACAGAAAATGACCTTCCCTTTAGAATACCCTTAACAAGGCAGTTATTGCTTTTTTATGAAATTTGGAGCCTTCTGTACTCATCCTTTTATATTTCATAATAAAATGGAAAGTATAGAAAGTACATCAGAATACCAAAAGATAAGAGTTATCTCAAAAAGAAATGATGTACAAGTGATCTAAAATTTCATTTTCCTTACATTGATATGGAAGAACAAAGGACAATTGTTCATTTAAACATGAATGGTTTTAGTGTAGTGCAAACATATTCAGCCAATGGAAAGCTGTGTGGCAGTTCCTCAGGAAGCTGGGGGTCCATCTACCTCATGCTCCAGCTATATCGCTCTTGTGCATATACCTACAATCATGTACATCCCACTAAAGAGACATTGCTGTTCTGTTCATAATAGCCAGAAATAGGAAACAACTTAGATTCATCTGTCAAGAGATGAATGAATAAAGAAAATGTGGATATTTGCATGGTGGATTATTACTCAGTGTTACAAAAACAAAATCATGGAGCTGGAGAGATGGCTCAACAGTTAAAAGCCATGACTGCTTTTCTAGAGGTCCTGAGTTTAATTCCCAGCAATCACGTAGTGGCTCACATCCATCTGAAGTGAGATCTGATGCCCTTTTCTGGTATGTCTGAAAACACAGTATACTCATATACATAAAATAAATAAGCCAAGCGTGGTGGTGCATGCCTTTAATCCCAGCACTCGGGAGGCAGAGGCAAGTGGATTTCTGAGTTCAAGGCCAGACTGGTCTACAAGGTGAGTTCCAGGACAGCCAGGGCTATACAGAGAAACCCTGTCTTGAACCACCCCCCAAAAAATAAATAAATAAATAAATAAATAAATAAATAAATAAGTAAGTAAATAAATCCTTGAAAAAAATAATGGTATTTTCAGGAAAATCAATGAAGCTATTAAAAATATATATCCTGAGTGAGGTAACCCAGACCCTGAAAAACAAATATGGTATGTACTTGTTTATATATGTTAGTTGGTTAGTCTTCAATAAGCAGGATAAAATTTGTATTTTTGTGTTATCCCAGAGATTACACATAAAGGAATACATTAGCAGGGAGGAAAAGATATCCTTAGGAAGGAGAAATAGAATAGACAGTGTGGATAGTTAGTAGGGTGGGAGTTGGAGAGCTGGAATGGGAGGATCAACCAGAAAAAAGGAGGGAAGACAGGGATGGAAGAGGAAATATGGGGAGGGATAGCTAAAATTAAGGGCTATTTGAGGGGTCGTAGGATAGGATAGGATAGCATAGCATAGCATAGCATAGCATAGCATAGCATAGCATAGGACAGCATAGGACAGCATAGGATAGCATAGGATAGGGTAGGATAGAAGCTTTACACTCACACACATACACACACACACACACACACACACTCACTCACAAAGGTGCTCTCAATGAAAACGCCAAGTAACAGGGGAGACAGAGCCCAACTAGATAACTCTCATCACAAAATGAAGCTTCAGTTACATCTAGTGAGTTGCTAGCCAGTAAGGTCCCATGTGAATTCCTAAACAACCCCAGCTATTGCCAAGTCTATAGGTTGCTCTCCAGACGACAAGGTCCAATTGCTGAAGACAATACATAACTCCCTGGAAACAGGGAAGTCAAGCTGGTGCCTACTTAAAACCTTCACCCCTGCTGACTAGTGTTCATGATACTAGAAGTTACTCTGAACACTACCAGAGGAAGAAGGCAAATATCAATGTAACTACGAATCCTTCTATCTATACAGTGGTGATTGGCATGCAAGATGCGCTGGCGCAATAGTGGTACAAAAGTAGGAGTAACCAACTCCTGGACTGGAACTAAGGCCCACTCCATGACATGGAAATCATGCCCAACACTTCCTGGATAGCCAAGAACCTGAGACTAGATAGGTTAGAGGAAACCAAAAACTACTGCTCTGCTAAAGGAACATAGCAATAAAATGACTCCTAACAACATTCCAGTATACTGACAGACTCCTAGACTCATAGACTCACTATACCACTATACTCAGATATCATCGTAGAAGCTTCCTCCAGCAGCAGATGGAAATAAATATACAGACCCACACTGGATAGTACAGAGAGATCTTGGAATGCTCGGCCCTAAATGGGATGTCTCATACAATCCTTCCCCTCAGATCTTAGGGAACGCTATGGAAGAGAAGGCAGAAAGAGTGTAAGAGCCAGGGGGGATAGAAAACACTAAGGAAACCTGACCTTCTAAACACAGCTGAACTGATGCACATATGGACTCACAGAGACTGTGGCAGCATGCACAGGGACTATAGGCCAACCAGGGTAGAGAAGAGAACTAGACACAAGCCCTCATTTCTAGTCTAGAAGCTTTCTCCAATTGATAACTGTTCTCAGAGGAAAGAAGAGTAGTTTTCTCCAGTGTAGTCTCATTGGGTATACAAACCACAATTACTGGTAGGACCTCATGTCCGTCAATATATGGACAACATAAAACAAGCTCAATGTTACCTTTGAAGATTGTTTTCCTTTGTTTATAGACCTTTTGCTTGTACATAGTTGCTGCCTTTGTTTTTATGGGCTTTCCATGTGTGTGAATGTGTATGTCTCCGCATCTGTTTGAGATTTTTGTACTTTGGGGGGCTCTTTTTTTCTGTCTAATTTTTATGTTTTAATTTGTTTTATTATTGATATTATTTTAGGTGTCCTTTTTTTATTCTAATGAGTGAAAGAAAGTATGTAGATTTGAGTGGGGGAATGGGGGAGGATCTGGGAGGAGTTGGAAGAGAGAAATCGGTAATCAGAATACACTGTATGGGGAAAATCTATTTTCAATAAAAAATACATAAACTTGAGTGTTCTGTTCTGATGATACTTTTCCCACTATGAACCAAAAATAACAATACTAGATAATTTTAAAAGATTTAATAGCTTTAAACACTTAAACATTTTCTGACAAGATTGGTAATTATAATAAAATGGGGACCATTCGAATATCTGAGTACGTGGTGCCAATAGTTGGAAGACTGGCAGGAAGCAGTGAAATCATATTTTCCAAATGACCAATGCATAGTGCTGTATGTAGAAAAGATTCATTTACAAGGCAAGGTGGACTCGCAAGCTTTGTTAGAGCTGAACAGGAAATGCTTAACAGTCTGGTTTCTCAGTGCAACCAACCTTTAAGCTCCTCTAATAGAGTTTTGATGTTAATAACAAAGAAACCTGCCTACAATTGACCTCAATACATTACGAAGTCCCTACCATTTCCCAACTACAAGTAAGTATAAAGCAAAGGTTCTTGTATCTCCTTAAACTAAACAAAACATTGTTTCGGAGTAGATATCAAAGAAGGCAAGAGAATATGTCTTCAATAACTCAGTTTTAAAGAAGTTTGCAAAATGTAAAATAATGCCATAACTTAAAAAACAAAACAAAACCTTCATGACTAATGCATTTCTCTAATTCTCAAACTTCTGATGCATTAAATATGAATAGGTAGAAGATGGTAAGAAAAAGCCCTTTGGGTTTCATAGTACTTCTTTTTAAATTTATAGAAAGATTGAGGCACAAATACTTGAGTTCTCTTGTTAAACACTACAGATGTAGGGGCTGTAAGGAAAGAACAAGCAGATCTATAGCCAAGAGGAAACAGCCCTGCTCCTGCTGGTCTCAGGACAAGATTTTCAGGGTTTAGACATGCCTCGACCTCACTCTTCCCCAAACTGGCTTTCCCAATTGCACAGCTTTCCAGCCTTCCAATATACCATCCTATATTATTTTGGTTTTGGCTTTATTATTTAAATTTATTTACCTTTATGTGAATGAGACTTTTGCATACATGTATGTATAGGCACTGAGTGTCTACTGGGTGCTCTTGGAGGTCAGAAGAAGGTGCTGAGAAGCCTGGAATTGGAGTCATACATCATTGTAAACGTTTTGTGGATGCTGGGAATTGAACCTGAGTTGTGCAGAACAGCAACAAGCACTCTTAACTGCTAAGCTATCTCTCTAGCTCCTATAGACTGTTTTTAAAAGAAGGAAAGCTGCTCACAGTGATGCTCATTTACTGACAAGCTAGTGCTATACCCGGTGAGGGGACAAGCTCTGAGCTCTCACCATCGGGAGGAAGATAGACCATGCAGATCAGTAGCCTCTCTGTGCATAGGAGTGCTACGGTAGGGAGCAATCTGATTGCTACTAGAAATCTACTCCAGCAGAGGGAAGTGACACTAAAGCAGTCTCCTATAAGGAGTAATAGAGGCTACAGAAATATGAGCATACAATCAACCTCCAGGACACAAAACTAGAGAAGAGACCACAAGGACAGGAAGGAATTGTTAACAACCTAGCAGACTCCATTGGGTGAAGAACAAGCCTTCTGCTGGACCAGTGGGATGCAGCACCGAAGCTCCTGAAGGAAGCCTCACACACAGCTGGGTTTCTGGGAATGTTTGCCAGGTGATTCTGCACATGAAAGCAATGATTTAGTAAGCCAATGATGATATTAGCTCCATCTTGCCCATTCCCTGTGGTATATAAGAAAAAAATCATCTGATTTATGCCAAGTGCAAACCAGATCCAGACTTGGCCCCTGACTAAATGTTATTTCCTGGCTCCAAGTCTTCCCTCACTATACAATCTCTTCTTACGTTCCGTCTGTCCCAACATGAGAAGGACACTGGATGAGAAAAGAGAGAGCAGACAGGAGTGTTGAGATTCCTCCTGTAGGAAACATCTGGATCCCTGCTGGTCTGTGTACCTGATGCTATCTTTGGAGACCTGAGGAGCTCTGGCCAGGCCAGAGCATCCAAGGTATAACACTTTCTAAAAGGGGGGGGGGTGTCAAACTTCCACTGCCATGGCTACTCTGGAGCAGCCGGCCGGCAGGAAAGCAGGAAGTGACCCAGGTAAGTTTGAGTAGTTTGCAGCAGCAAAGCTGTTGGGAGAGAACTCTCTTCCCCAAAAGTATTATAGCTCTTATATGACAGACACTCTCTGACAGTCTTTGATAAAATAACTCTCATGCTTTTTCCTTGTGGACAGGGTCTTATATACATTTTGGGGTGGGTTTGGGGTCTAAAAGTAGATGCTTTCTATTGGCTTGGTCTGAGATGTTCTTGATGCCTCATCTGCATGGGGATGGGCTTCAGGTGCTGCCCCTACATGACTTATTGTCATGTCCTCTCCACAGGATGCTGTGGTCTTGTGTTCCAGGACAGGAACCTGGTCGGGAGTAGATGAAACAGTTAACCATCCTCAGGCGTGAGGGTACCAGGGTTTCTGAGCTCACTCGACCTTACTATGTTTCCTGGCACAGTCCACTGCACCACAAATCCCTTCTCTTTGCTTGGCTCAGTAGGGATTCAGAGCTGAAAAGAGGCCACTTCCCATTCAGGAGAAACCAAGAGCCTGATGTATGGACCACAGGTCTTCCCTGGTGCAGAGCACAGAGCAAGGTCCACCAGTGGTTGTTGAGGCCTATCAGAGGGAAAGGAAAGACAGCTTAGAAGATTGTAAAGAATAGATGCTGATTAAATACGAGACACTGATTCATGGATTCAAAGGCCCCTAAAGAAGGCTTCTTTATTTTCTTCTAGATCTCTAAAAGTCAGCATGGCAAAGATTTTCTGTAAATGTTTGTCTGATAAGCTACTCAGAATGCAAAGACAAGGAACGGATAAACCACCAAGGCACAAACGTCTGTGATCCCCTGCCCTTTTGCCTCAATTAGAAATCAAATCAGTCTGTGCTACAGAACCTGTCTCTCACAGGCAACAGGCTCTTAGAACCTTAAAAGGAGGTAAAGGGAGTCTCATTGCACTGCTGAGAGAGACTTGTAGGCATTCAGGACAAAAGAGACAGCAACCAGTGTAGATCAAGTGTCCATTTCACCTTGATATGGCCTCTCATCCATCACCATCTCTCAGTAGACAGCAGAAAGAATTGCATCAGTGCTGTGATCCAGTCTTTCTGGAAGGAAGGTTACAATTACTATACATGATAAGATTAATTTGATGTCTGAGAAGTAAGAAAGTGTCTCTCCACCCCTGGCAATCCTTTCCTGGGGTGGCACAGGGTGCCCCACTGGAAAGGGTGCAGCTGCACCTGCCTTTAACTGCAAGGGGCAGGGTGATAGGGTGGAGGACAGACTGAGGACTCTCTTCCCTTGCAAGAGGTATTAGGTAGTGCTCACACCTCCCTGCTCTGCAGTACTGCCTATCTTCTCTGAAATTATCTAAATTTAAAGCGCTTCCTCTTTGAGAGATTGGCTGCCAGTACCAGTGACACTGAAAAAAAAATGGATTCTGCCTGGATGATCTTTTGTGCCACAGGGGACAGAGCTGCATTAGACAAATGATGCAAACCAAGGATGCAACAAGGATGCTGAAAAGGTGGCTGGACTTCAGGATGACAAATTGAAAACCCTGCTCCAAGCTCAGGACTTGGGGCACACTTGTCAGCCTCAGACTTCCTGAAGCACCATTTAATGGGGAATCACAGAGCAGGTAGGATTTCCATATACAATGCTTTAAATATTGGATGCAAAGAAGAGGCAAGTCCAAGAAAGGCCAAATGTTACTGGACATAGCTCTTCATTCTGAGTGGTCTGGGATGAGTGCTGTCTCCACCACTGAACCCAGACAGCCAAGTATCAGCTTACTCAGGCCCAGTGAGGTCCACTAATCTCATCCCCTACCCCTTTGAGAGGCCACTGTAGCCCATGCAATGAACTGCAGTGTTCTATTACTCTGATGGTTTCGTGCCCAGGGGTCAGGCCGAGCACAAAGCCCATTAGAGGAGCTCAGCACATTTAGAGGCTAGATTTTTAGAAAGATTCAAGTAATAAATTGAAAAATGAACAAATGACTGATGTTGGAATTAGACTCACAGCTAGGATCCCAGAGCTGTTGGGACCCTATCCTTTCTCCCATTGTGTCTTTTCCAAGAATACATTTGATTCATTTAGAAAAACAAACACCATTTTATTTTGTTTTTTGTTTGTTTGTTTTTGTTATTGTTAGTTTTAGTTTTGTTTGGGGAATTGTTTGGTTTTTTATTAATTTAATTTAATTGATTTTAGCGTATCACTTTATATCCTGCCCCCTTCCCATCATCCCCTCCCCAAATCCTTCCCCATTCTCCATGCCTTTCTCTTCTGAGTGAGTGGGAGCCTCCTAGGTCTCCCCCACACCCTGGCACTTCAAGTCGCTGTGAGGCTAGGTACTTCCTCTCCCATTGAAGCCAGACAAGGCAGCCCAGCTAGAAGAACATATCCCACATACAGGCAACAGCTTTGGGGATAGTTGCCATTCCAGTTGTTTGTGACCCACATGAAGACCAAGCTGCATATCTGCCACACATATATGTGTGTTTGGGGGCAGAGGAGCTAGGTCCACCCCATGTATGCTCTTTGATTGGTGGTTCAGACTCTGAGAGTCTCAAGGTTCCTTGTTTGTTGACTTTGTTGGTCTTCCTTTGGAGTTCCTATCCCCTTCCAGCCGGCAATACTTCTTCCTGTTCTCCTACAAAAGTCCTCAAGCTCCATTCCCTGTTTGGCTATGGGTGTCTGTATCTGTTGAGTCGGCTGCAGGGTAGAGTCTTTGAGAGGTCAGCATGCTCCCACCTGTAAGCATAACAGTATCATTAATTGTGTCAGACACTGGTACTTGCCCATACTATGGGTCTCAAGTTGAGCCAGTTATTGGTTGGCCAATCTCTCAGGCTCTGCTCCATCACCCCTGCCCTGTGCCTGCATTTCTTGTAGACAGGATAAATCTTGGGTTGAAAGTTGTGTGGGTAGGTTGGTGTCTCTATTGCTCCACTGGGGCTCCTGCCTGGCTACAGGAGGTGGCCTCTTTAGGTTCCCTAACCCCAATGTACTGAGTCACAGCTAAGGTAACCTCTGTTGATTCTTGGACACCTTCCTTATCCCAGGTCTCTGCCTTGTCCTGGAGATGCCCTCACCTTCTCAGCCTTCTCAGTTGCAGATTCCATTCATTTTCATTGATATCTGGTCATCTCTCCTGTCCTTCCCCACACCTGATCCTGAACCCCCTCCCTATTTTACTCCCCTTTCCCCCTCCCTCCCAGCTCCCTTCCTTCATCTGCCTCTTATGACTATTTTATTCCCCCTTCTAAGTGGGATTTAAGCTTCCATGCTTGGGCCTTCCTTCTTGTTTAGCTTCTTTGATTTTGTGGAGTGTAACATGATACCTGTATTTTATCATTAATATTCACTTATAGGTGAGTACATACCATGTATGTCATTTGGGGACTGAATTTCCTCACTCAGGATGATATTCTCAAGTTCCATCCATTTGCCTGCAAAATTCATGCTCTCTTTGTTTTTAATAGCTCAATAGCAGTCCTTTGTGTAGATGTACCACATTTTCTTTATCCATTCTTCAGTTGACGGATATCTAGGTTGTTTCCAGTTTCTGGCTATTATGAATAAAACTGCCACAAAGACACTTGTTCAGGAAACACTTTTTTAAAAAGAAGAAATTGATTTGAGAGTCTGAGCTTCTGCTACCCCAGAATGTAACCTATTATAAATTAGTAAGCTGAGCCCCAACAAAGAGAGCTTTGCCTGCCCTCCCGCCATCCACCCACATCTGCAGGATAAGAGATCATATTAAGTTTACTTCTGATTCAAAGATTTAAATGGCTGTTTCTTGGCATCTGAATAAATCTTGTTAATTAAATCCCTGAACACCCACAAAATAAGAGATGGTTTTATTCAGCTCACAGAAACAATGCATACAACAGAGAACATGTTATTTCTTCCACAAACTTAAGAAAATCCACTTCTTTGAAAACTAAAATTAATATTCTTAAGGTTCACTTGGCTCTTATCTATAAATTCACCCCAGCCGGGGCTCCTTGAATGTTGAAGCCTACTCAATTAATCTTGTTTGTAGAGCTCTTAGAGATGTTAAGGAGGGTCAAAAGCTAGCTAAATTTCTCATCCGCAAAATTTACCTTCATTCATTTTCCCACTGTCTCTTTATTCAACTAGCCTTCACCAAGTCTACACTCCCATCTCCCTCGCTCTCCCACTTTCTTTCTCTTCCAGTATGCACAGTGTGGCTCTAAGGTACTGTGCATTTACAGATACTGCAGACAAATATCTGTAACTACATCATCCAACTTACTCACAGATGTAAAGGAAGAGACAGCAATGAACAAACCTGAATTGTCTTCATCTATTTTACAGAACTATCCAATGACTTAGAGAAAGAGAAAATAGGAGTTAGATGTTCAAACACTGACAAAGAACAGCCATTAAATAAATTATGGTGACACATGTAAATTGTGGCCTTGCATGAAGTGTCTATGGAATTGGGAATTTTGTTGTTGTTTTTATATCGTGCTCCTTATGCTCTATGCTGCTTGACCTCCACCTTGGTTATAATTGCCTCGAGCAAAAGCAGTATTGGCTATGAAGTTAACAACAGCTGGAGAATCCCCACACAACACAATGCCCTTGACCTCATCTGCAGAAACAGACAAGCTCAAACACGCAGCCTGGCAGAGCAAGAGCTGCAAGCCAGTTCACATCTCTCTCCTCTGTTCTTCTACTTCTCATTGTAAGCATAGAGTAATTGGTTGCAAAACTGTGAGTTCCCTAATGTTTCAATATAAGTCCCCCGAATGTCAATAGGCAAGCCTGTAAACCAAAAATGTAGAAGAAAAAAAAAACATGGAATTATACCATAAATGGGAAGCATAGACTCAACAAATAGAAGCTTTAAGAGCTCAGAAAATGGCTGCTAAGATGGATCAGTGGGTCACAGTGCTTGCTGCCAAGCTTGATGAGCAGAGTTGCATTCATAGACAGGAAAGGTGCCCTCTGGGACACACACACACACACACACACACACACACACACACACAAATACACAAATACACAGATACACAAATTATTTTTTTTTACTTTAAAAATCACATGAAAATAGTTCTAATAGAAGACTTAAAAAAGAAAACATTTAAAACAAAGCTTGAAGTACTCAGGAAGATTAAAGAGACTATCTCAGGTGTAAGGAAGAGGAGCAGGAGCATGCTGCTCTGAAAGCAGTCTGCAGACCATCACCAAGGGCTAAACATAACAAACCTCCCTTTCAAGAAGACTCACAGGTGAGCAGTACCCATTCGCTCTGGAAAAGCACTGAACAGGGGCTCTGCCTTTGACAGTCAATTTAAAATAATGATAATCAGCAATGCAGAAGCAGATGGTGCTGAATTGAATATCTGAGCGATAGAAGACCCAGTGGGTGTATTTCTCCTTGTAGTCCATCTGAGCTCATAATAGCAAAAGAAAAAAAAAAAAGTCAGAAGAAATGTTTTTCTTAGAACCCTCTGTTCAGCATCTAGACTACCTATCCACTGAGACAGCTTGGCAAAGGTGTGTCAGCGTTAAGTAGTTTCAGAAAATGTACAACCTTCATGACCTCTAGGAAAATATTTACACACAGAGGCACACTTGAAGGTACCTCAGATAGCTGTGTGAAGCAGGAAGAAAATAAGTCAAACGTTAAATAATATGTAAGAGACAAGATTGCAGGTAAATAGGTGAAATCGAAAAATATAGATTATGTATATAGTTCCTGATATGTAATCCTTGCATATTTATACCTAAAATCCCAAGTTTTTCAATGCAGAACCTTCAAAGAGGAAATAGAGAAGGAAAAGGGGGAAAATTAGGTTAGATTTATTTCACTTAATAGGGATTAGAACTATTGGATATATGTAGACAGTTTTGGAAAATATATCACAAAAGGCCACAAGATATGGTACTCTGGTCACACAAAACTCCAGAGAAATCAATTCTAAACCGTATTGACAGGCCCCTGGCAATGCTTACCTGATGCTGAAGAGATGTGGGATGTGAGGAGAGAGGTGTTATTGAATAGGACATGGAATGTGGGATTTTGGATACTGGAAATGCTCTCTGCTTCAAACATGGGGCTCAGTAATTAACTTAGCAGAATTTATTAAAGTATATTATTTTAAATGACATAAATGTTATATATAAATGATGATACAAAGGTGATTTTTTAATATACATTGAAATCAGTAAGACTGACAAACCCTTATCTAAACTAACCAATGTGAAAAAAGAGAAGATACAAATTAATAAATTAGAGATGAAAAGAGGGATATAATAACAGACACTGAGGAAATCCAGAGAATCATAAGAATGTATCTTAAAAACCTATACTCAACAAAATTGGAAATTCTAAAAGAAATTGCTGGTTTTCTTAATATATACCGCCTACCAGAGTTAAATCAAGATCAGAGAAGCAACTTAATCAGACCTGTAACACCTTCAGCAAAGGAACAAGATGTAAAATTAACTCAGAAAAACCAGTAGGCTTCCTATATACAAATAACAAATAGGGTGCAAAAGAAATCAGGAAAACAACTTCACAGTAGTCACAAATAAGAGAAAATATATTGGGGTAACTTAAGAAAGTGAAAGATTTATATAATAAAAAAATTCTTTAAGATTTAAGAAAGATATTGAAGAAGCTATCAGGAGATGAAAAGATCTGCCATGCTCATGGATTGGTAGGAATAATAGAGTAAAAATTCTCCTACCAAAATTATTCTAGAGATTCAATAAAGTCCCCATCAAAATACCAGCATGATTATTAACAGATCTTGAAAGAACCATTTTCAGCTTCTTATGCAAACACAAAATAACAATAGAGCTAAAACAATCCAGAAGAAGAAGAAGAAGAGGAGGAGGAAGGAAGGAGGAAGAGGAGGAAGGAAGGGAGGAGGAGGAGGAAGGAAGGAAGGAGGAGGAGGAAGGGGAGAGGGAAGGGGGAGGGAGAGGGAAGAGGGGAGAGGGAGGAAGGGGAAGAGGGAAGAGGGAAGAGGGAGGAAGGGGGAGAGGGAGAAGGAAGAGGGAGGAAGGGGGAGAGGGAGAGGGAGAAGAAGAAAAATTGCTGCAGTATCACCACCCCGGACCTTAAATTTTATGACAGAACAATCATAATAAAAATAAAATGGTATTGGCAAGAAAACAGACACTTTGATTAATAGAATGAAATTTAAAACCTAGATATAAATACACACACCTATTGACACCAGAATTTTTATAAATTCAGAAATACACACTGGAAAAAAGACAGAATCTTCAGCAAATGATTTTGGTAAAACTGAATGGTCCCATGCAGGAAAATCCAAGTAGATCCATACTTATCATCCTGAACATGACTTAACTCTTAATGGATCAAAAACCTCCACAGGACATCAGATACACTGAATATGGTAGAAAAGAAAGTGGGAAATAGACTTGAATTCACTGGCACAGGAAATGACTTTTTAGACAGAACTTTTTAGGAAATCAGTGTAGCATTTCTTAGATAGAACAGGCACAAAAATCAACAATTAACACATTGGACCTCATGAAACTGAAAACCATCTCCACAGCAAAGGATGTCATCAATAGGGCAAAGTGGCAGTCTACAGAATGAGAAAAGAGTTTTACCAACTGTGCATTCAATAGAGGGATAATATCCCAAATACATACTCAAAAACTAGACACCCCACCACAAACCCCAAATAATCCAATTTTAAAATGAGGTACGGGTATAAACAGAATTCTCCAAAGAGAGGACTCAAATGGCTGAGAAACAATGAAAGAAATGGCCAAGATCCTTAGCCATCATGGAAATGTGAATAAAAAATACTTTGAGATTTCCATCTTGTACTGGTCAATAAAGCCAAGATCAATAAAACATATGACAGCTCATGCTGGTGAAGATGTGGAGCAAGGGAGAAAGAAAGTCTTCCATTGCTGGTAGGAGTGGAAACTCATGCAGCCACTAAAGAAATCAGTGTAGCATTTCTTAGGAATATAGGAATCAATCAGATCCAGCTATACTCTTGGGTATATGCCATGTTTCATCCAACTGCAGAGACACTTACTCAGTCACACTTGTTGCTTCTCTATTCATAATAGCTAAAAACGGAAACAGCCTAGATGTCTGTCAACAGATGAACAGATAAAATATATGGGGTACATTTACACAATGGAATGTTACTCAGCTCTTCAAAACAATAAAATCATGAAATGGGTGGAACTAGAAAACATCATCCTCAGTGAGGTAAGCCAGACCCAGAAGGATAAATATGGTATGCATTTGCTTATATGTGGACATTAGCCATTAAGTCAAAGATAAGCAAGCTATAAACCACAGACCTATGGAGATGAGTATAGAGTAAGGGACCAGATGTGAGGGACAGATCTCTGTTGGAAGGGGAAGTAACATGGATGTGGAGAGATGGGAGCAAGGGCAGAAATGAAAGAAAGGGTCAAATGGAGAGGAAGGGAATATGAGAGGAATAGCAAAAATTAGGGGCCATTTGAGGGGCCACATGGAAACCTAACCCAATAGAAACTTCTTAAATTATATACATATATGAAGATGATCTAAATGGAGCATCAAATAATGAGGGAAGATAGAGCCACAATTAGATATCTCTCATCACCACATGAGGCATCAGCACCAGGAATGGATGGCATCTAATTTCATTGAGTTGTTGGCCAAAGGGGATTCATGTGAACCACCAAACAGTCCAAATTTGCTGTAGCAAAGGCTATAGGTTGCACTCCACATGCTGATGGCAAGACACTACTGTTCAAAATAATATACACCTCACCGAACACAGAGCTGTTAAGCCCTGGAGCCTGTCTAGACACTCACCCCTATGGACTCTTGGTATCAGAAGGTACTCTGCACACTACCCAAGGAGAAACATGAACACTAATCTGGACACAAACCTTTTTATCTACAGGGGTGACCTGCCTGCTAGATAGATTTGCTTGTGCTATGGTAGCACAAAGCTTGTGAGAGTAACCCACCAGAATCTGATTTGATTTAAGGCTCCTTCCATAGTATGTCACCCCTGTCTAACACTACGTAAGTGACCAAGAACTGGAGACTAGATAGCCCCTGTACCTAGAGGAAAGCCAAATACTACTGATCTACAAAAGACTGTAACAATACAGTGACTCCTAATGACATTGATGCACATGTGTAGTCACAGTGACTGGGGCAGTATGCACAGGCCAGCACATATCAGAGACACAACTGCAAAAGGTTACCTATCAAAGGAGAAGAGATTGGAATACATAATCCTATAATAAACCAGACTAAAAATGAATTAATGAAAAGCAAAGTTTAGTTACATGTTATTTACAAAAGATATACCTAAGGCAAAAAGACCCAGAAAATGTTAAAACTGAAAACATTTTAAACATAAGCCTGGCTAATGATAAAAATGGCAGATATGTTAATATTATCACACGCATCAGACTTCATGGTGAAAAGTACCAAGGAGGACTGATTTAACTTAACAATATAATTAACAAAGAAAATAAAACTGTCATTAATGTACATTCATAATTAACACAGATTCTAGACAAAAATAAAAGAGATTAAAATTTTTAATTTATCCCGGTGTGGTGGCACACACCTTTAATCCCAGCACTCAGGAGGCAGAGGCAGGCGGAGTCCTGAGTTCGAGGCCAGCCTGGTCTACAGAGTGAGTTCCAGGACAGCCAGAGCTATACAGAGGAACCCTGTCTCAGAAAAAAAAAATTAATTTATTCCTCCCAATGGCATTTGATGAGTCTCAAATAAGGGCCTGGATAATTTAACTAATTATGTGTGTGTGTGTGTGTGTGTGTGTGTGTGTGTGTGTACATATATGTTTATGTGTCTTATTCTAAGTGCTTTTCACAAAAATTGACCTTTTGTTAAAGAAATGGTAATATATCTTACAAACAGAAAACAGAAAATTACATAAAGTTCAAATTTCTTTAATACTGTTAGTAATTAGTAACAAAGGATAGCTGTCACCTTCAAGATAATTTGCATTTTCTAAGTAATACCTATAGCCAAAAACCATTTATAAATGACTGACATTAACAATTATATTGGCTCCAACACAAGAAATTGTAGGTTGGAGCCAATGTTAAAAAAAAAAATGGGAAGAGCTTTGCATGTCCTTAAAAGTCAAAAATTTTAAACAAGAAATACTGATGGCAAATTAACTATTAAACTTAAAATGCTTTAAGATCACAATGATAAACTAAATCTCTGAATGCATAACAAATAGAAAATAAGCATTAAAAATGCAAAATAATAAAACAAAAGCCATGACAGGTATTTCTTTGTTTTTCTAGTAAGTTGGAAATTTTATGAAGAAAGGGGGAGTAGATGAAATCAGATGAAAAATAATGGATTATTGCCAACAGGGAGGAGATTTGCCAAACTATTAAGAGAATACTATCTATAAGTTCTAAAAATATATTTGGAACTCTGAACACAATGTATAATATCTCAAAGAAATAAAAACAATGAAAAGTCCTTCCAGTAAATCAATTTCATGTGATTTTACAGATGGCTTATACAAAATCTTAAGGAAGTTTTCTCACCTTTAAAGTTTTTTCTTTACTGTTTGTTCTGGTGCTGAGAACTGACTTCAGGTCTGTGGACATGATGGACACGTACTCTACCACTGAGCAACATCCCAGGCTGAAGGCAGTTTTCAATAGACAGCCTCTGATTTGATTCTATAACAGTAGTGAATCCTAAGATCAAGTTAGATGACAGATCTAGGCATGTGTCTCCAACTCACTCATCTGAACTTATGGATGCAGGAAACAGGTACCCTAAGTCTAATACCTACATTATATGTTTTATTAAAACTATTAGGTATATAAATTAATTTCAGTAAGATCAAGCATTGCAGCTCTTCCTAGTAATGGTTTAGAGCCAAGTCCTCTGCTGATTGGCTTCAGATAATGCCATGCATCTAAACACAAGAGGTGGAAGGTTGTAAAAGCTAGACATGGTGGGTGACTCCAAGGAAACAGGATCTCCAGAAACATCAACACAGATACTTATCTGAACTTGCAAAAACTTTGACAGTATGTACAAGCATGGGAAGGTTCAAACAAGACACAATCTCAGCACTGAGAAGGGGAAGCAGACGGAGTCCCACCCCAAACCAAGAAGATATTTGCAGCTGGAACCTGCTGGGAAGTGAGAATCAATTTTCTCCAATGGAGTGTCCCTGTGTATAATCAACCACAGGGCAGGGCAGGCCCTATACCCAGTAGTTGACCAACATAAAAAGGAGTCTATGTTTTTCTTTGTGTAGTTTTTGTTGTTGTTGTTTTGATGAGCTATTTCTCATTCTTTTTCCTTTTTATAAAGTGTCTTTGTTTTAAGTGTGTGTGTGTGTGTGTGTGTGTGTGTGTGTATGGTGTCAGTAGGAAAATAGAGAGGATCAGAGGGAGGAAAAAGAGTACAACAAAAATCTATATGGAAAAATTCTAATAATATTTTAGAAAACATGACAGAGAAAATAGTGTTCAAAGGCCCACATGTGGGGAAAAGGTGACAGTTCTGAGAAGGACTGAAAGCTTAGTTAAGGAATAGCATTCTCTAGGGGCTGATTATGGATGAAAAAAAAAGTTATATTTAGCCTAATTAAAATTAAGCAAAAGCCATTAATTAGGTTGGAATTTTTGAGTTGCAAAGGTAGAGAAGACCTTTGGACTATCTTCAGATTCCTGTCTGGTGTAAAACAAGAGAGGGTACAAGTGCGAATGGGCGTCAGGAAAGAGCACAGTATCTGTGGAACAGCATCCTTTCAGATGCCTCCTGGTTTTACGACAGCAGATACCTTGTGGAGAATTGGTCTCCCATCCTTTTGACAAGCATAGTGGGTATTTCTCAGTGTTTCTATTTGTGTGTTTTATTGAGTCACGTTTTAGGCATGAGTTGTTGGCCTCCTGTTAGAGCCACAGTGAGAGCTGATGCCATCCACCCCGTACCTCCACGTTCTTAAGCTGATGGGAGCCCTCGTGCTCTGTCTCCTCCTCTGCTTCCCTTAGGTCTTCCCTCTGCTCTACACACCCTTAGGAGAAGGCTCTCCTCCCCACTGTTCTTCTCTCCATGGGTAGAAGACAACATTAGGGCTAAAGCTTCAAGCTCGACAGGCCTCAGACACCAAGGCTGAGCTGATCCACGTGGCAGCAGTGAGGAACACTTTCCCTCCCCGACTACGATCATCCTTCGTCACCTGGAGCCCAGTGGTTGTGTATATGCCAAGGAGCTTACAGAATGTTTTTAAATAGATCTGCCACACCTGTACCACTCCTGCTAAAAACAGCCACACCTCAACTGTGGACAAGATGAAATGCAATGATGTTCTCCCTCTCTCTCTTTCTCTCTCCATCTCTCGCTTGTTCTTTCTCATATGCTTAGCCTTCACCCAAACCTTATCTCTTTCCCACAAGTGCAAAAGCTCCGATGTCTGTGAACTGACAAATATAGATATCTGCTGTTCGGGTGTGCATGTGTACACATGTGCAGGCTCATGTGAAGATACAGCAGGGAAGTTCTAAACTGTCAATTATTCTGCTCTGCTTAGAATGGGTTCTCTAGACTTTTCAAATGCCAGTCACAGTTTATGACCACCACAGCTGCATTTATAAAATACTAACCACAGGAATGTGCCTCTCCCGGCTTAAGAAATTCAAGATAAACTGTCAGGTTTGAAATGGAATCAATTTGCTTTGTTGAATTACACTGAGTGGCAGGACACCATAGAGGGGACATTTCTGCTGCTCAAGCCTAAGATGTCACCAATCTTGTCTTGGACACGGAGTTACTTGCAGTTGTGCACAGATGAAAACTGCAAGAATGCATACTGGAATCTGGCAACCCATAATTGTTCCTGTCTGAAAGAACTTCAGGATGGAAATGGAGAGGAGCCTGAGGAAAAGAAGGTCCAGCAACAAGCTCAAAGTGGGATCCAGCAGAAGGGAAGGTCCCAAGGCCTGACACTAGTACTGAGGCTATGGAGCACTCACACAAAGGGACCTAGCATGACCGCATTCTGGAAGACCCAACAAGCATCTGAAAGAGTCAGGTGCAGACATTTACACCCAACCAATGGACAGAAGCTGCTGACCCCCATGATTGAGTTAGGGAAAGGCAGGAAGAAGCTGAGGAGGAGAACGACCCTGTCAGAGGAATCACAGTCTCAATTAACCCGGACCCCTGAGATCTCTCAAACACTGGACCACCAACCAGGCAGCATACAGCAGCTGATATGAGGCCTCCAACACATATACAGCAGAGGACTGTCTGGTCTGGGTTCAGTCAGAGTAGATGGACCTTACCTCAAGAGGCCCCAGGAAGTTTAGAGATCTGGTTGGGTGGGGGATAGGTGTGGGGACATCCTCATGGAGACAGGAGGGTGGGGAGGAGGTATGGGATGTGGAACAGTCAGAGGGTGGAGGGGTGAATAAAATCTGGAGTGTAAACTAAATAATAAATAAATAAGTACCCCCCAAAAAAGAGAGATGACAGAATTCACCACCAGTTTTCTGGCCTCCTGATAAGATGCCAAACATAGTTCTAGATTTTCCTGCCTCCTAGATAAAGCATACTTTAAAACTTAAACCAAGTGCTTCTGTACTGAACCCAGCCCATGTGTGCACACTTTCATTTTCTCTTGGTTAATCTTCCTCAAAACAAGAGGGACTAATTAATGCTCTGTCTAAAATTACACAGCCAGGAAAGGAGAAAGCCAAGCAAGGACCAGGTCTCCTAAACCAAACAGCATGGTTCTCCAGACCAGATGTGCCCACCTCCTTCCCATGCTTTTATGCATCCTTCATGTTTTTACCTGCATGCTTCCTTCTGTCACTCATGGATGATGGTGCACTTGGCAGAGGCAAACTATGTCACTTAATACCAAACAGTCACAAGTCTTTACTGGGAGGTTTACCTCCCCTGAATTCTCCTTCACTCTTGAAGTAAAATTAAGTTGAGCCTGGGGAATTCCAGGCAGATTCCAATGGATACTGCATTACTGGATTACTGCATTACTGGAGATTAATTTACTTAGAAATAAAACCAAGTGGAACTGTAAAAATTTAATTTTACTAATGTCCTTGGGCAGATTTCTGATTACGTTCATATGTGTTGTGTTATTTCCAAAACTTTTATCCTGCCCCTTTCAAAAATCTCAGAATTTAACCTGTCCTTCAAGACTTAGTCCTTTGTCCGTTTTAGGAGCCCACACTGGCCCATCTCCAGTTTGCTCCCCTTCTCCTCCCTCTATAGAACCACCAGGGAAAGATGCTTCTGTGCATTCTAGAGCAGCATGGGAAGTCTCAAGGGGAAGAGAAAGGGGGAGCGCATGTAAGTACATCTGTGTGTGTGTGTGTGTGTGTGTGTATGTGTGCATGTATGTGTACATGTGTGTGTATGTATGCATGTGTCTGTGTGAGTGCCTGTGTGTATTTGTGTGTGTGTCCATGTGTGTATGTGTGCATGTGTGTATGTATCTGTGTGAGTGTCTGTATGTATTTGTGTGTGTGTGTGTGTGCAGGTCTCTGGGTGTGAGTGTGTGTGTGTGTGCATGTGTCTGTGTGTGTGCATGTCTCTGTGTGTGTCTGTATGTGCATGTGTGTATGTCTGCCTGTGTGCATGTCTGTGTGTATCCATGTCTCTGTGTGCATGTGTCTGTGTGTGTGTTCATGTCTCTGTGTGTATGCATGTGTGTATGTCTGTGTATATGTGTGCATGTCTGTGTGTGTGTGTGTGTGTGCACTTGTGTGTGTTCTGCTTGGCTGTGATTTTTGCAGCAATGGTTATGTCTTCTTTATATTGCAGGATACTGGAAGTGTAAGTCTGGCTTCTGAGCTATCTCCACTCTTTTTCTTCAGCCTAGATGCAGTTCTGTTTTTTTAGTTGCTTTAGTTAAAGCTCCCTTTTGGGTTTCTCAGCTCTTTTTTCACAGCTATGAGCATCTTGAGGTTATCTCTATTTAAAAGTCTGTCATAGTTTCTGTTTCCCTGTTAAGACTTAAGGAGTTTGGCACTGATAGCCTTCTCATCTTTTCTAGCTCTGACTGTCTTTGTCTGTTATCTCACCTTTATTACATACTGGTTGCAAGTGGGGGATGATTTTTCTCATTCACTCCTTAATTCAACAGGCATCTTCTTTGCTATACAATGCACACAAAGTCACGGCCAGAGGTAAGCATTGTTGCTAGGAACTTGAGTTGTCAGTCACAGCATTCTAATCCTCCTGCTTTCCAAAGGAAATATATAAAAATAAACAAATAAACAGACAAACAAACAGAATGCATTTTTAAAATGATTTATTTAATTTTATCTTATATGCATTGGTGCTTTGCCTGGATGTATGTCGATGTGAGAGTATTCGATTACTTGGATATATTGGGTTTCAGACAGATGGGAGTTGCCATGTGGGTGCTAAGAATTGATCTTGGGTCCTCTGGGAGAGCAGCCAATGCTCTTAGCCACTCATCTTAGCCAAAAGATTTTAGGCAACGTATTCCTGAGACTAACAGAGCCCTTTTTCACTAATTAATTTATTTATTTACTCTACATTCCCCATCAGAGCTCTTAAAGCAAAATGCGTGGTGCTCAGATCTGTGACTCTGCTGGGGAAAGCCAGTGGGTTTACCTCAGGCACAGTTCAACTGAGCTAAGATAGCCTAGGGTTTGTTTATAGGCAAAGTTAACATATGATTGCTTAGTACTCCAAAGATATAGATACAGATATGGATACTGATACGGATGCAGATGCGGCTGCGGAAGTGGAAGTGGATGTGGATGTGGATGTGGATGTGGATGTGGATGTGAATGTGGCTCTGGATGTGGCTGTGGCTGTGGATGTGGATGTTGATGTGGACAAACAGATAAACAGTGGTTTGTACCAAAAGACTGGCTCAAATAATAAAGGATAGAACAAAAGGTTCATGTGGCCTCCCTTCCCCCAGCCTGGAACCTGCTTGCTCAAGGGTGGAGCTACCAGCTCATTCGTCCTGCCACGCCTACTGCTGGACCCTGCCTTTGCTGCCTGGAGGCACACACGTGTTCGTCCTGCTACTGGACCCTGAGTTACTTGGCGGGAAATTGGGTTCCCTCCCCCTTCCTTTATAACTGAGTGTCTGAAAATAGTAAAATTGAGCTTTGATCAGAATGTTGTCTTAGCTCCATTCTTTCTTCTGCCCCGTCTAGATTCCTCTCTTTTCAGCTCGAACTGCCATTCTCAGTTGAACTGTTCGTGTTGTGGACTGCGGGCAGGCCGCAACAGGTTCAGGTAACCAAGATGGCTGGATTATATCGGGAAGGGTGTCTGGGGGAAGGGCAGCCCAGTCCCTGGGCTGGAGAAGTTTAGAGTAGAAGATGGGGTATACCAGCCATATTCTGTAACAGATAGGGACTGAAGGATGCTAGGCTGTCAGGTCTGGTGTTTTATGTTAAATAGGCACCTCACTTAGCCATTAATCCCAGGATTGGTATCTACCCATTTGTATGCCCATACTTCCTTACCACAGAGGCAGCAATTCCCTAACAGGCTTCTAGCTGTTGGATTAGTTGTCCCTATTCTTGGACTTTTCCATGACTATATTCACAGCGTATATTTCTGTTGCATCTACTTTCCTTCTGTTTGGATATTGTTGAGTCCCTTATCATATGCACATTTACACTGTTTCTAGGCTTTAGCTTTTATTAAGAAGACAACTGAAGACATGTTAGGCCTTCTGTGAGTCTTTCATACATCCTGAGTAAATGGGAGAACTGCTTGGGCCTGAACACATTTGTGTTTATGAGACTGCAGAGCCCTTGTGACTGTGTCACTTCACACTCCTCCCAGCAGTGTGTGAAGCTTCCAGTTGCTCCACGTCACCACCAGCATTTGGTGCTGTCAGTCTTCTTGATCTCTATTATTCATAGTTTACTATCTCATTGCAGATTTTATTTCCAGCGTGAATTCTCTCATATACTCACTCGCTTTTATGAAAGGGTTTGTCCACTTTTGTATATCATACTGTAATTTATTTTCAAATAAACTCATGAAGTGACTATGTTTACCTTCTTATTTGAGAGTCCAGGTGTTTATTCATCAGTACTCACTGTGGTAGATTTGCCAAGATGGTCCAATGCTTTCCTCATGAATGTGGAGGGGCATATTTTCCTGAGTTACAGGGTTTTCACAACTATAGTTGACACATTTCAAGAAAAAATGGGGGTGGGGAGAAAAGACCATCAAGCCCAAGGACTAATAACATCACTTATGGAGCCTCAGACCACTAAACTTGCTAACCAACCACTCATGGCAATAAACCTTTTCCATTCTTACATGTAGGATTAATACTGGTCTTGCAAATATTTAAGATATGATATTTAATCAATAACCAACAGCATCGTGAGAATGGAGCAAACAGAAGTTGCTCTTAGACGGTCAGAGCTGAAAGGGCCCTTAAGACCCATCAAAGCACACAGTGTAATAATGTTCTAGGGAGATGTTGTGTGATAAAACTCTTTCTGGGGAAATGTAACATGCATGTCTACTCACCCCAGATAAAGACCCTGTGACAAACCAAAGTAGAGATGCTACCAAAGTCCAACTAGGTAAACCAATAAGTTTTATTTGAGTTACTTACAGAGGTACAGGTAGGGAATCACTTACAGGAGCAGAAATGACTTTAGCTGCTTCACCAAGGTCCACCCAAACTCACAAAAGCTGGGAAACTTGGACACACTGCACAGCCTGCATGTAGCTCAACACATTGAGGTGAGTCTTTTCCAAGTGACTGTGGTCTAAACTTCTTTCAGGCAGCTCAGCTGATTTCTCCTACTTCCAGGCAGCTGGTTTGTTCTCAGAGACTTTGTTCAGGTCTTCTCCTCTGAGAGTCTCTTTGCAGCTCAGCTTCCTTCTGTCTGAGAGAAAGTCATAGCTTTTATTGTTTACACTGGCTGGGAGGGAGCTTAGTGAATCTTGTCAGTTTCAGGGACTTCCTAAAGGACCTTTTTGTTGGTATCTGCCTGCTTAAGGAGCTTCCCTCCTGGATGGAATGTATCAATCTCTGGAAAGTACTACACAACAGGGGGAAACCCTGAATCCCAGAAATAAAACAAAATAAAAATAAAACTTTCCCACCCATGATCAGAGCTCAGGTCATTTTACTTAGAGCTCAGAACCTCTTTTTTTTAGTATTATTCATTTAAAAAGAAAATGTCTGGCTTAGAGTCTAAATTGAAAGAGAAAAGTTCAAACATAGTTGAACTGTATAGATGTCTGTAAATGTGCTGAACAGATAAATGGAATATAATAGGAAGGCTACCTGGAAGCATGGAAAAACTACAGAAGCTGAAGACAAGAATACCTGCCTGTGAGATCAGCCACTCATTAATTTTGCAGCTTCAGACAAATGATTTAATCTTAATATTTTCATATCCTTGCCTGATAGTTAGAATGAAAACTATGTCTATATACTTAGAAATAGAACACATGCATATACTAGGAAAGGGATTGAGAGAGGGACCTACTGGGCTCCAGGGATAGAAGTCAAGGATGCCAGTGACAGTCTAAGGAGAGAGGGTGCTACGTGCCAGGTGGGCGAGCAAACCGGGGCCACTGCTTGAATAGGGATTTCAACATATGGCTGAATCCCCACCAAGATTATAGACAACGAAAAGGCTTCTACTTTCATCTTTGCAGCTTACATATGGTTTACTGTGGTCTCAAAGAACAAGGATGACAAAAACTGCCTGGCACAGAACTGAGCCAGGCAACCCACAACCTTTAAAATGATTGTGCTTACTATAAAGTTGGGCTCAGGACTTGGTGCATAGGGAGCAAAATGACTATAGGAGTTCATGACTCCGGAGGGATGAAAATAATCCTTCTCACTAACAAAGGACCAATGTTTCAAAGTTCAAAACTCACGAGGAAACCTAGAGTTTAGAATGGCCACCAACACCAGGGAGAGTCAGAGCATAAATTCACTGTTTGTGGAAAGAAACACGAGCACCAGTGTATGCATACATACATACATACATACAGAGAGAGAGAGAGAGAGAGAGAGAGAGAGAGAGAAACACACAAAACTTTTTAAATAGTAAATTTTAAAAGTGAAAAGGCAGGATTCTAAAAGAAGATGAAATTCTACAAATTATAATATATATATATATATATATAATCATCAGCATAATGGGTTCAAAAATAATAGGACCTATTGTTAAAAAAAAAAAAGCTCAATTTACAATTTGAAACACAACAAGAAATCATTAACATTAATGGGAAGGCCTGAAGATAGGGCTCTGTGGTAGGATGCTTACCCAACCTCTGCCTGAGTTTAATTCCCAGCACTTCAAAAAAATAAAAAGTGTATATTGACCCTATATATTTACACACACACACACACATCATGCTTTGTTTTGTGTACCCTTGGGATTAAAAAGAAAGAGAAAGAACACATTTGTATTATTTCTCTAAGAAATACATAGGAAGTATTAAAGAAACTGAAACTGCATATCTGTAGAGAGTGAAAGGCATGGTAGAATATGACAGTTCCAAAAGCACACTCTATTCTAATGTTTTCACATGTGGAAACATGTTAATGATATGTGTGTTCAAAACACAACATTAAATCAGCAAGGAAAGAAAGGGAACACAAACATCAGAACCAAGTATAAACAGAAACAACTGAAAATAGTCTCCATTGTCTAACATAACGCACTCGATATTGCAGAGGACTCCTCCAATAACTCTTGATTCTATTCTTTCTCTGTATACTCTTCATTTAGAGAAAATTGTGAGAGTTGGGAACAAATCCTGATGCTTCTTTGCTGCTCTGCTGCCGGGGTGTTGCAGAGACCTTTGAGTGTGTTGCTAAGCTAATGTTTGCTGGGAACTGGGCTCTTCCAAGGAAAAAAAACTATAAGAAATGGGGAAAAGCAAGGAAAGAACCTAAAGGTCGGACTCCAGTTCAAGAAAACAGTCTGGACTCAAGGTTCCACGTAGGTACCTATTTCTTAGGTCTGTCTACTAAAAGCTCATAAAATGAACAGCTCTCTGCTAAGAAGCAGGTAGCTCTCCCAAAAGTGATTAATTTGAAAACTGGATAGTACAAGAAGAGTATGGGACAGCATCTCTTTGTGCCAGAGAATAACAAAAATTCTTTACACCCTGGACTAGAGAGATGACTCAGCAGTTGAGAGTACTGGCTACTCTTCCAGAAGTCCTGAGCTCAATTCCCAGCAACCACATGGCAAATCACAACCATCTATAATGAGATGTGATGCCCTCTTCTGGCCTGCAGGCATACATGTAGACAGAACACTCACACATAAAATGCATAAATAAAATTTTAAAAATTCTTTATACCCTTGAGAATATGTAAAATACATAAAAGTATGCTTGTAAGGACACACACTTTGATATATGGAACAATGTGAGTATCAAAATTACCAAGGACAATTGCTACTTATTAAGAATTCCTGAGAGACTCTAATGTTGGAAGAAAGAAGGAAAGAAAGGGGAGGGGAGGGCGAGGCCGAGGGCGAAAGAAAGAAAGAAAGAAAGAAAGAAAGAAAGAAAGAAAGAAAGAAAGAAAGAAAGAGGAAGAAAGAGAGAAAGGAAGAAAGAAAGAAAGAAAGAAAGAAAGAAAGAAAGAAAGAAAGAAAGAAAGAGGAAGAAAGAGAGAAAGGAAGAAAGAAAGAAGAGAGGGAGGGAGAAAGGAAGGAAGGAAGGAAGAGAGAGAGTAAGAAAGAAAGAGACAGAGAAAGAAAGAAAGAAAGAAAGAAGAAAAGAAAATAGATGATAGATAGATAGATAGATAGATAGATGATAGAAATGGTTCAAAGGATCTTAGTGGGATACAGTTTCATGATAAACAAGGAAGTTAAAAGAGTATCAGCTAAATTTAAAAGGAAAGATACCAGAGAGCAAGAAGATAAATAGTGCAAGTGAGGAGCAAGTGTGAGCATTATGAGCCTCAGGACGTGGTCCCCCTAAAACATACATTATCACTTCGTGGAATATATAATCCATAAAGGAACATTATGCATTTTATTATGAAAAATATCAGCAAAAGATACAATATTTACTACAACTGGCTTCAGTATGTAAGTCATTGTGAGTGTTCCTTAAAACACTAAATATAGAACTACCAGGAGACCCAGCTATATACCATCTTAGGTATTTTTCTTAATGATTCTAGTCTGCAAACCATAGGGATAAACTTATCAGTTCACTTGGATTGTTTGTGTTGTTCACAGTGGCTAAGAAATGCAACCAATCTAGATGGCCAGCAGCTGATAAATGGTTAAAGCAAATGTGTTACATCTGCACAGTGGAATTTAAAGCAGCTGGGAAGAAAGCATGAAATAGATCATGACTCATTATGTTAAGTGAAATAACCAAGAGTAGGAAAGATAAATATTGCATTTCTTATTTATGTAAATGTGTGTGCATATATGTGTTCATGTGTGTACCTGTGTGTGTGTGTGTGTGTGTGTGTGTGTGTGTGTGTGTGTGTGTGCATGTGTGTGTCATGATAGTAGAAATGGGGGGTAGGAGATGGAAAAGAGGGAAGAGATCTTAAGAGAGGAGAAAAGAAGAAAAGAGGGTAATGTAACACACGCTAAATGAAAGCAAAAACAAGGACTACTTGCAGAGAAGGGAGGACCAGCAAGTGGGAAACAGTGGAGGAAGAAGATGAATACATCATATAGATGACATGTCTATGAAAACATAGTAACAAAACCACCACTTTGTATGGTAATTTAAGAATTAATTTAAAAGATATCTAAAAGGGGAGATGTTTGTTTTCTAAACATCAGTAATATGAAAAGAGAGCATAGCTGTGAGAAAATAGTGAAGAGAAATGACAACACTTCAGTTCATGAGCCACAACTGGATGCGAGTGCAAGCAGTGGGGAGGGCTTTAATGACCATTTCTGGGAAGTTGGCCACAGTGGGTGACAGTCTGTATTGTGATAGGGTTATCTTTCCTCAAGACATGATGAGATAAAGGAAAACCTTGACTGAGGCACCATTTATTATGATTCTCCCTCCATATGTTGGGATCAAGCTTAGAAAGAATATTAAATGCTTCCCCATCACTGTTCAGCTGTTGTGGATTCTCATTCCTGGAAAACCACTCCTCTACTAACTGAGGCTTAGCATCATCCTCCAGGCATATGCCAGGGGGAGAGAAGACACAGGTTTCTAGCAGTCTGAAGCCTGCTGGAATCCAGATCTACTGACTCCATTCCAGGGACCTAGATACAGACTGTTTATGGCAACCAGAACAGCATAGAGCTGAACATAGAAGCCAATAAGTAGATCCTGAACCTTAGAGTCCTCCATTATGTTGCAATCCTACATCATCTCTGACAGCAGAAAATATAGTTCTGTTCATCATTTTTTCCAGAAACCTGTCTTTCCTGCCTTTGAATAGCCTCAGGCCACTGTGCAGTGCACCAAAAGGTGTCAGTCAGGGGATGGTTGACTCATCACAGTTCTTAAGAGATTCTCCATGTGTATGCATAGGCCTCACAAGGAGTTTTCTTTAAGAACTCTCTCTCCTCTCCTCTCCTCTCCTCTCCTCTCCTCTCCTCTCCTCTCCTCTCCTCACCCCCACCCCCTGTCTCATGTAAGCATAGATTTATCCTAGTGTTCCCAGGTATGAGTTTGTGCCTCTGAGGTATGTAGACACCCCTGTAAACTGTGTGGATAGGCCTCCCTCCACTGGTGTGCCACTGCATACATACATTCAGTGGCTTTACACTGACAACCATAAAATAGATGAACAATGAATCTATTCCTTACTAGATTAACTTATTTAACTGCAAAAAAGTTGTCCTTTTGTCTAAACAATTTGAAAATGTATTGGTTCATCTAGCTGAAATTTTCACAGTTAACTTAATATTCTCATTTGGAAAGAGAAAATTAGGCATCCATGTATGGTGGAAACTGGACTTCAACATGTTCTTCAATGGTACCTATAGTTACCATTTATTAACTTTGTGATCAAAGTCAGCTTATATTGCTGATTGGGGAATTTTCTACTCAAGAAGATCGCCTTTAAAAGAATTGGGGCAGAGGTGTCTCTGATTCTGAACAAGTACTGTTGTACTGTGGATATACTGTGTTCCTGTTTGTTTATATTTAAAGCCTTCATGTTTAAAAGCCGGGATCTTTTCAAGTCATTCTAGTAAGTGGCTTTCTTTTACACCTTAACATTCAGCTTCCTGCCTGTCATGGTCAAAGGATGATTTATACCCAAGGATGCTCTCAAACCCTAGTCGTATGTCTTCTTAGTGTCTTCAGCCAGTATCTTTAACTGAACTCTCTTTAGATCAGGGAGGCTGTTTTTTCAATAACATAAAGTTCTAGACTGTTGATAATCAGCTATTTTAGATTTCAAGTCATAAACATATAGATTGTCTAGTAAAACTATTTTCTCTGTGTGTGTGTCTCTCTCTCTTCCCTGCTTCCCCCACCTCCCTCCCTCATTAAATATCTCTTCACTTTAAAATTGTTACCTAGGCTACTGTAGACTCACTTGCAATCATAAGAAATAATATCACATATCTCTGTGTCACTTGCCCACGTCCTCCATCTTAGTTTTTTGAAAGCTATATCATAATCTGGATATTTACTTTAGGACATTATACTGAGCTTAATTAAATATACTAATAAACAATATCTTCAATATAAAAGAAATCAATTGACTTATTTTGCACTCATCTGTGTGTATACTCATTTTGCTCACATATATATGTATGTATGTGTTTATTTCTATTTATTTTATCACTGAAAATTTATAAACCTACTACCTTACACAAGATACTCTACAGTTACATCCCAAAGTATTCATTGTGTTGATAGCCAAAGCATACCCTTTATAAAGTACCTTCCTGCCCACCTCATTTTGAGAAAGAACACCTATAGAAATCTGTAGCTAACATCATCAATAATAAATCATCAATATCAAGAAAACTCATGAACAACATCATGAACAACGCAAAAATAACTCATCTCACCATTGTGTGTTTTATCATTTTGCCAGATATCACAGTTTAATTCAACAAGACAAAAAAAATAAATCAAAGGAATACAGCCCAGAGGCCAGGCATGGTACCAAAGGTCTGTGATACTGGTATTTGGGAAGCTGAGGTAAGAGATAAGAAGTTCAAGGTCAACCTGAGTTATATAATAGGAGTCTACCAGAAAGCAAGAAGGGGAGGGAGGAGGGAAGGAAGGAAGGAAGGAAGGAAGGAAGGAAGGAAGGAAGGAAGGAAGGAAGGAAGGAAGGAAAGAAGGAAGGAAGGAAAAAGATTCATAATAAACAGACTGGAGGGAAGATACTATCATACTTATGGATGGCATGATCATCTGTGTAAAAAAAAAAAAGTAAAAATTATCCTGTAACTGATAATAAACAATGAAGCAAGGTTGTAGGATATAAAGTTAACATATAATAGACATATAATATTAATATAGTGAACACCATCAATGAGCTAGTGAAATTTAAACCATATAATATGATTTCATTTGGGCCCTAAAAAGAAAATACTTAAGTATAAATCTAACAAACTATATACTAAATATTTATGATATAAAACCACAGAAGCTGATGAATCACAGATCTCTCTTGAAAGAAATTGAAAAAACTGAAGAGATGGTTTCCCCATATTCATGGCTAAAAGATTCAATACTTGTGAAACTTGATTTCTTTCTGCTTTGGTTTATAGATTCAAGATTTCTTCAGGTCTTCCTGGGAAAAGCAACAACCTTTCTAAAGCTTCTATGAAGACACAGAAGACCCAAAGTAGCCAGCATAGTCTTGAAGGATGAAGTTGGAGAATGACTCCGCCTGGTTTCAATACTTATCAAAAGGCTATAGTGATCAAGGTGGAGATAGATAGTGGTAAGAGAGAAAACTTGAGTGCTTATCATGGTGGAGAGCTTCAAAGTAGACCCACTCAAATGTGTTCAACTGGTGTTCAAAAAATAGCAAAGGCACTATAATCAGGAATGTCGACTTCTCAAGGAGGTAGTGATTAGACATCTAAATGCCTAAATGCCAGGAGGAAAGATAGGAGAAGGGAAGGGAAAGTGAACTTAGAACAGACCTTGCACTGTCACTAATATTAACTCAAAGTAGATAATAAACCTAAATGATAAATGTAAAACTATACAAGCCAATAATATTATAGGAAACATTTCAAATGGTTGGTGGTGAGTACCAGATTGTTGTTGGTGTTTGAATTTTAGATATGACACTAACAACAACATCCATGGATGTTATAATGAAGTAATTAATACAGTAGACATCTTAAAATTGAAAAGTTATAATGATGGAAGACTGTCAGAAGAATGAAAAAACAAGACTAGGCTAGGAGAGACTATTTGTGAAAATGATACTTCATACAAGATTATTATGCAATATATACAAAGAATGCTTAAAATCCAACAGCAAAAACAAAACAAAACTAACTTTAAAATGGGGAAAAAGTATTTGAACGAACTCCCAGTCACAAAGACACACATCTGGCAAGGATGCCCACCAAAAAGCATTCAGCATCATATATTATTAGGGAGTTACAAAATAGAAATGCAATGTGAAGCCATGGCACATCTACTATAATGACCAAGCTCCAAAAAGCTGATAAGACATACTGGTGGGGATGTGGAGCCACAGGATTCTCGTTTGTTGCTTGTAGGAAAACAAAATGGCGCAGCCTCTCTGAAAGACAGCTTGGTGCTTCCTCTACAAAACGCAATGTACTCTACTGTTAGCTCCAGCCAGCATCCTCCTTGGCACTTCCTCAAATGAGTCGGAAACATATGCGCATACAAATGCCTGCACACAAATGTTCATAATCGCTGTAGTCATCATTGCCAATCCTCGGAAACAAGGGAGATAGTCTACAGTAGGTGGATCAGTGAGTAAACTGTGCTACTCCATGCAAAGGAATATAACACAGGTTACGAAGAAATTAACAACTGAGCCATGGGAAGGGGAGAAAAAACAGGTGCATTGTACTGAGGGAAAGAAGCCATCACTATGAAACACTGAGTAGCCTAATTCCAGAGAGTATGGCAAAGTCAAAGATGGAAAGATCAGTGCTGCCCAGAGGATGTTCAACAGCAGCAAACTACTCATCATGACATGCCTGTAGAGACTTAAAAAGTAAACTCCTAGACAACTCCCTATCATAAAGAATGCATATTGAATGGTAAGGATGTACCAAGTTACTGGTCATTTAGTTGTGTTGATTGAAGCCAATGTGCTTTAGTGGTTTGGAAGGTTGAGTTTAGCATAGTCTTCAAGCATGTGCCAGGCAGAAGAAATGTAGAGACTTCTCTCTTCTGCTCTGTCGGTATTTGGTAGTTTGTTTCTAATTCTCTGTTCCTTATTTTGTTCTAATTTCATCACCAATCCCACACAACTATGATTGCTAGAGCCCATATAAAATTAATAGATCTGACAACTGTTTTCAGTTTCCTAGTCTCAATTTTTCATACAATTTTACAGGTCCATTATTTGCCATATAACTTTTAGAATGAGCTTATCTGTGTCCACAAAGCAACTGTTAAGAGAGTTTGGATCAAGTGGCGATTTATGAATCCTACCTGTCCCTGAAAGACTATTTTCAGTTAACAGCTGGTTGGGAGGAGGTGCCCTATTCTTCCATGGTGTCTCCGTTGATAAGATGCCCTTCTTCTAGTAAGTAGCCTCCCACCCACCCTCCTGCATGAAACTTTAATTCAACTCAGTAAACCACACACAAAAAGAATACATGATACTAGGAGGGAGCCTTATTGAGAGGACGGGCTCCATTGGTATTAGATTATGAGAACAACTAAAAATTAGGAGTGTAAAAATGGTCAAAAAACTTAATGTGTCATAAAATATTTGATATGCTTTCAACATTTGTATTAAAATACTTTTACATATGGAATTGAAAAAACAACTGGTGTGGTTGACACTGATGTTTGTGTATGCATGTGGGTCTGAATTTGAAATCCCAACACAGAAGCAAATGCCAGCTGTGGTAGTGACTCACCTGTGAGCCTCACACTGAGGTTGAAAGGGCAGCCTTCCACACTACTGATGATGCCAAGAAGTACTTGCTGACAAGAGCCTGGTCTGGCTGTTCCCTGAGAGGTTCAACTGCATCTGACCAATATAGATGCAGATACTCCCAGTCAACTATCAGACTGAGCCTGGGGACTGCAATGAAAGATCTAGGGGAAGGACTGAACGATGTGAATGAGATCACAATCTCATAGGAAGAACAATATCAACTAACTGGACCACATAGAGCTCTCAGGGACTAAACCACCAACTAAAGAGTACCCATGGCTCCAGATACATATGTATCAAAGGATGGCCTTATCCAGCATCAATGGGAGGGGAGGGAGGCTTGATGCCTCAGCGTAGGGGGGATACTAGAGCAGCCAAGCAGGTGTGGGTGAGTGTGTGGAAGAGCACTCTCATAGAGGCACAGGGGAGGAGGAGAGGGGGATGGGGTGAGGGTTTGTGGAGGGAGAGGGGAAAGGGGGGAGAGGAAAGGAAAGGAAAGGAAAGGAAAGGAAAGGAAAGGAAAGGAAAGGAAAGGAAAGGAAAGGAAAGGAAAGGAAAGGAAAGGAAAGGAAAGGAAAGGAAAGGAAAGGAAAGGAAAGGAAAGGAAAGGCAAGCTCCAGGTTCAATAGTGAGAGACTGTGTCTCAAAAAGACATATGATTAAGTGGATGGGTAGATGATTCCATGTTTAAAGTGCTAACTGTGCATGCATGTGGACTTGAATTCTGGTCTTCAGAACTTATGAAATGATGGGAAGATGCAATGGACAACTCAAGTTTATTATTTTCCATATAACTTGTATAATGAGTGCATCTGTGTGCACATGGTAATTGCTGAGATACTGATAGAAATGATACTAAGTCTACAGATGAACTTGGGTGAACTGGGATCCTTAGCATGCTGGAAATCTGAAGAAATGTCTTCTGCATATGACATCACTGTTGCACTGGAAATCAGAGACAGTGGAATTTCCAGAGCAATCTCTTTACTGAGACTAGCCAAATCAGAGAGCACTGGGTTCAGTGAGAGATTCTGGTTGGAAGAATGATTACGGAAGATCCCTGATGTCAACTTCACATCCTATCCTAGTTTGCTTTTTAGGATTATTATGAAAACCACAATCAAAAGCAATTTGGGGGAGAAAAGGGTTTGCAAGTCTGGATTGCAGCCCATCTTTGAGGGAAGCTTGCTGTCAATGGAAGCACCACCCAGAGTGAGCTGGGGCACCATGTTAATCATTAATCAAGAAAGTGGCCATACAGACTGATCTGATGTAAGCATTTTCTCAGTTGAATTTTCCTATTCCCAGATGACCCTAGCTTGTGTCAAATTGACTAAACCTAGCCAATACAGGCATCCATATGCATATAGACACAAATACTCATGTACCCCTCACATATGAGCACCCACACATACATCTAGACATACCACACACATGAGAAAATAAAAACTTAATACACAAATAAAATCAGGTGTAGAGTGATTGAGGAAGACATCTAATGCGTCCATGTATACATGAGCAAACATTCATGTACCCACAAGTTCAGATGCATAAATAACACAGACAATAGGTTTAAAATAAGAAAATAAATTAATATGACCTCCTCCTAGCCCCTCCCACTCCTTTAGGGACTTATCAGATCGAAGACTCTTCCCTACCTGGGACCTTCTAGCCTTGTAGCATAGAAACACAGGTAAATCGCCTCTGCTCCTCAGTAACAACCCCTCCCAACTCTAGTCCCTACAGCTGCATGTGACAAATCCATCCTCCAGACCCAGCAAGGCCTCCACATCCTGTGCTCTGGCCTTGCCTACTGAGTCTACCCTGACTGCCCTCTCCTCACCCCTAAATGAAGTTCCTGATAAGAGAGGAATAGTCTTCCCCAGATCTAACCAAGCAGTTAGCACTGAAAACATAAACATGCAAGCAAGACTAAATGGACTCATTTGTAAGTTTATATTACTTCCACATATGTGTAATACCCACATATGTGAGTGTTGCAATATATGCATGTGTGCAATATATGTGATAATATATGCAAGCAACAGTAATAATTAAAGAAATAAAGGCCACTCCAGAGGAGGAAACATGGGTCTGTTACTGAAAATTTGGTCAATAATACATGGTAAGGGAGCTCACAGGCTGAAAATGGGAACCTACTACTATTCTTTTGCTAAATCAACATAGTATCAAACTACGCTGGACTTGGATCTTTCTGCCTGTAGATTGGTGCACTTATCAGACCATATCAGAGAAGTTTCTGAAGTTTATGCAGCGGGTAGTGGTTAGCACAGAAACTCACAGCTGTTCAAACTGAAGAGAAAAGCAACTTTGAAGTGCCCAGCCACAAATGGGCTATCTTTAGCACACCCGTCCCCAAGGCTGCTGGATCAGTACAGAAGAGGGTGTGCAAAGACTGTAATATTTACAGGGCAAGGAGGAAAAGACAGTTGATGGCTCCAGGATCTGGGTGAGTCCATTTTCTTTAAAGATACGGAGCATGGTAGAGCAAACATACTTCCATGGATGACGCCACACTCAGATAAATAGGTGTCTTTTGAAAAAGGACATAGATGGAGCTGGGGGGTTGGCAGGGAGGTGTGTGGATCTGGGAGGAGTTAAAGGGGGCATTACGAGATGAAAATTACCAAAATGATTGTATAAAATTCTCAAAAATTAATAAAATATTTTAATTGGTGTTAATCTACCTTTCAGTGTTTTATATTATCTTGAACTGAAATCACTCTGGCTTAGCGATTCCTTTATATTTAGTCTTATTTTTTTTTTTTAACTAGAAATGCAATTTTTCAGTGACTTGAAAGCAGACTGACCATCTCATTTTGATTACGTTTTGGCAGTGTCCAGGGTTTTAGGAACTGGTTTTTAGTTTGGAATTTGTTTTTAGCTGTTGAACAACTTAGGATCATAAGGTTTCTTCGAGTGTCCTGCCTAATATCTCAATAACTGCCGGGTCTTTCGTGGTGCCTCCTCTGGTGTCAGGAATGCCTATTGCCTTTAGATGCTTCATCGGTATTTGTAGGGATTCCTTCGTTCTGTTGACTTTCTTGGAGAATCTGATTTTAGTTCATTGTGGGGTCTTTGTTTTCTTTGTTGTGTGCAGTCCCTTCATCCATTTTTATTTTGTAGTACTGAGGATCAGGCAGACCTTGATCCTTAACCTACCACTGAGCCACTGCCCTGGGCCCTCACTTCTTGTTTTAAATTTCAGTGGATTCTACTGTGTTCTCTGTTTCCTTTCTTCTATTTTATTTTGTTGTTTTCCCCTAATCTCCTTACATGGGAATTTACAATAGTGACTCAAATTCTTTCCCTCTGTATAGGAACTAGTTAACTGAATAAGCTTCAGTTGCTTAAACTTCACACACTTCATTAAAACCCCCTATTGTGGTATGGCTGTCACCAGCTCTTGGGGGTTGATTTTGTAATAACTGTTAAGAATGTTCTGAGCTCTCAGGACTTCGAAACACACTGTGCCAGTTTATCTAGTCACTTTGTACAAACAATGCCATTTGTGATGAACTACTGTCTTTCTCCTGGGGCTGTGGAGCTGCCTCCATGACTTACCCCAAGAGAGCCTTGGACTCCTGGGCTCAGGCAAGATAACACTTGACTACATGTCACAGTTTATTGCTGGATAAATTAAGCACATACTGTGTCCCTCTAATCGTAGGCATGTCCTTTAAGCTTTTGTCTCATACCTCTAGACTTTCATCTATTATTTTTTCTCTTTACTAATTTTGCTTAAGACCTTTTCATCACAATAAACCATGACTATGTACATAATAATCCCTAAATTCTATAAGTACTTCTAATAAATCACTAAATCAAACATGCACTCAAGGACCACCAATACATGTCGTTTCATTGCATTTAATGCACTAGATTTACCACTCGAAACTGCTAATACAAAAAGCTTATAAATCTAATGTACCACATATATATATATATATATATATATATATATATATACACATATCTTTATATGCACTATATAGTATTACATGGGATACTTTAATATTTCTATCTAATTTGGATTAATATATTTTATATTTCCTTTGAAGTTTCCTTTTTGAAAAATTATATATTTAGAAATGTGTCAAGTACTTACCTCATATTTAATGATTTTCCTATTGACTATCTGCTCTGTATCCCTAGCTAGTAATTGTGATCTACGAGCATGCCTTAGATGATTTCAATTCTTATAAATGTGTTAGAGTTCATTATACAGGCTTGATGTAGCATGTTGACTAGCTGCATATATTATCTATTTATAAAGATAGATAGATAGATAGATAGAGAATAGGTAGTAGATACAGAGATAGATCATGATAGATGATAGGTAGATAGATGATGATAGATGATGATAGATAGATAGATAGATAGATAGATAGATAGATAGATAGATAGATAGATGATACAGGGATAGACAGTATTGGTTAATTGTGTATTCTATATCCTTTTTTTTTGCTCTATATCATTCTATTAACACATTTTTCTCATTTCCAAGAGCAGATATTAAGGTCTTGAACTATAATTTAGTACTTATCTATTTCTTCTTCCAACTCTATGCCATGTATTTGTAAGATCTGTTCTGCATTTTATACACAGTGAAAGTCACCGTATCTACCTAATGAATTGGTCTCTTTTATCATTAAGTAGTGAATATTTTTCCCTAGCAATGAAGCCTGTTATTACACATCAATATATCCATTCACTTTTTTTAGTTTAATGTTTACACAGAAACTTTTTCCATTCTTTCACTTTTAAAATAATATATCATTGAGTTTGAAGTGAATTTCTTCTAAACAGTGCCTCAGTGTAGCTTATTATTTTCTACTCTGCCAATCTCAGCCTTTGCTTGCTGTGTTCAGAACAAGAGAATTATTGCTTTCATCGCAACTGATCTGTTAAACTCATAATGAGTCTAGTGTGTCACATGTCCTCATACTTCTGATTTTTGCTGTTTTTTTTCTCTTGTCATTACCAAGTTTTTAAAAACATCTCCCTGTGATTTAAGGATCATCTTTAGCTGGTATTTAATAATAGATCCATTTTAAAAAGTTACTCCCCATTCCCTCTATCCAAAGATGCCCTGGGGTCTTATTCTTCCCTGTAGAGGTTATTCTTAGAGGCTATAATGACAGGAGTCCTTGACAGGTGTTTCCTTTAATACTTGAAGGACTTGGTGCTTCTTTCTTGTGATCTCAGATGGACAATTTACTACCATTCAAATTACTGTCTCCCTATGAGATATACTCAATCTCATTCTGACTGCTTCCAAGAACATTCTTTTGGCTGCAACTTAACATTAGAGGACTTACCTACCAATGCAAAGCCATGTGTTTGACAAAAGTGTTCTATAGACACACAAACACACACACACGTACATGTGAAAAAGCACCTAGCACAGACTATTTATCAAGCACATATTCATTTAGCTACTTTGGATTTTGATTTGGTTTGTGTACTGGAAAATATACTGATGTTCCTCAGACTGGACTCCAGCTTGCTTTGTACATGACAATGACCTTAAACTCCAAATCCTCATCTTTAATTTGACAGTGTTGTTTTCTAAGGGTTTTTGTGGACTGGTGAGAAGATTCAGTAGTTAAGAATACTAGTTTCTCAGTCATTAATAGTCTCCCAACCAAAAAAAAGCCCAGGACTAGATGGGTTTAGTGCAGAGTTCTATCAGACCTTCAAAGAAGATGTAATTCCAGTTCTTCACAAACTATTCCACAAAATAGAAGCAGAATGTGCTCAACCCAACTCATTCTATGAAGCCACAATTACTCTGATACCTAAACCACAGAAAGACCCAACAAAGATAGAGAACTTCAGACCAATTTCCCTTATGAATATCGATGCAAAAATATTCAATAAAATTCTCACTAACCGAATCCAAGAACACATCAAAACAATCACCCATCCTGACCAAGTAGGTTTTATTCCAGGGATGTAGGGATGGTTTAATATAAGGAAATCCATCAACGTAATCCACTATATAAACAAACTCAAAGACAAAAACCACATAAACATCTCGTTAGATGCGGAGAAAGCATTTGACAAAATCCAACACCCCTTCATGATAAAAGTCTTGGAAAGATCAGGAATTCAAGGCCCATACCTAAACATGATAAAAGCAATCTACAGCAAAGCAGTAGCCAACATCAAAGTAAATGGTGGGAAGCTGGAAGCAATCCCAGTAAAATCAGGGACTAGACAAGACTGCCAACTTTCTCCCTACCTATTCAACATAGTACTTGAAGTCCTAGCGAGAGCAATTCGACAACAAAAGGAGATAAAGGGGATACAAATTGGAAAAGAAGAAGTCAAAATATCACTTTTTGCAGATGATATGGTAGTATATATAAGTGACCCTTAAAAATTCCACCAGAGAACTCCTAAACCTGATAAACAGCTTCAATGAAGTAGCTGGATATAAAATTAACTCAAGCAAGTCAATGGCCTTTCTGTACACAAAGGATAAACAGGCTGAGAAAGAAATTAGGGAAACAACACCCTTCACAATAGTCACAAATAATATAAAATACCTTGACGTGACTCTAACTAAAGAAGTGAAATATCTGTATGATAAGAACTTCAAGTCTCTGAAGAAAGAAATTAAAGAAGATCTCAGAAGATGGAAAGATCTCCCATGCTCATGGATTGGCAGGAGCAATATAGTAAAAATGGCTATCTTGCCAAAAGCAAGCTACAGATTCAAAGCAATCCCCATCAAAATTCCAACTCAATTCTTCAACCAATTAGAAAGGGCAATTTGCAAATTCATCTGGAACAACAAAAAACCTAGGATAGCAAAAACTCTTCTCAATGATAAAAGAACCTCTGGTGGAATCACCATGCCTGACCTAAAGCTGTACTACAGAGCAATTGTGATAAAAAACTGCATGGTACTGGCATATCGACATTCAAGTAGACCAATGGAATAGAATTGAAGACCCAGAGATGAACCCACACACCTATGGTCTATTGATCTTTGACCAGGGAGCAAAAACCATCCAGTGGAGAAAAGACAGCATTTTCAACAAATGGTGCTGGCACAACTGGCAGTTATCATGTAGAAGAATGCAAATTGATCCATTCCTATCTCCTTATACTAAGGTCAAATCTAAGTGGATCAAGTAACTCCACATAAAACCAGAGACACTGGAACTTATAGAGAAGAAAGTGGGGGAAAGCCTTGAAGATATGGGCACAGGGGGAAAATTTTCTGAATAGAACAGCAATGGCTTGTGCTGTAAGATTGAGAATCGACAAATGGAACCTCATAAAATTGCAAAGCTTCTGTAAGGCAAAAGACACCGTCAATAAGACCAAAAGGTCACCAACAGATTGGGAAAGGATCTTTACCAAAATCAGATAGGAGACTAATATCCAATATATATAAAGAACTCAAGAAGGTAGACTCCAGAAAAATCAAATAACTCCATTAAAAATGCGGCTCAGAGTTAAACAAAGAATTCTCACCTGAGGAATACTGAATGTCTAAGAAGCACCTGAAAAAATGTTCAGCATCCTTAATCATCAGGGAAATGCAAATCAAAACAACCCTGAGATTCCACCTCATACCAGTCAGAATGGCTAAGATAAAAAATTCACGTGACATCAGATGCTGGCAAGGATGTGGAAAAAGAGGGACACTCCTCCATTGTTGTTGGGATTGCAAGCTTGTACAACCACTCTGGAAATCAGTCTGGTGGTTCTTCAGAAAACTGGACATAGTACTACCGGAGGATCCTGAAACACCTCTCCTGGGCATATATCCAGAAGATGTTCCAACCGGTTAAGAAGGACACATGCCGCACTATGTTCATAGCAGCCTTATATATAATAGCCAGAAGCTGGAAAGAATCCATTTGCCCCTCAACAGAGGAATGGATACAGAAAAGGTGGTACATTTACACAATGGAGTACTACTCAGCTACTAAAAATAATCAATTCATGAAATTCCTAGGTAAATGGATGGACCTGGCGGGCATCATCTTGAGTGAGGTAACCCAAACACAAAAGAACTCATTAGATATGTACTCACTGATAAGTGGATATTAGCCCAGAAACTTAGAATACCCAAGATACAAGATACAATTTGCAAAATACATGAAACTTAAGAAGAACGAAGACCAAAGTGTGGACACTTTGCCCTTTCTTAGAATTGGGAACAAAACACCCATTGAAGGAGTTACAGAGACAAAATTTGGAGCTGTGACGAAAGGATGGACCATCTAGAGACTGCCATACCCAGGGATCCATCCCATAATCAGCTTCCAAATGCTGACACCATTGCACACACTAGCAAGATTTTGCTGAAAGGACCCTCATATAGCTATGTCTTGTGAGACTATGCCGGGGCCTAGCAAACACAGAAGTGGATGCTCACAGTCAGTTATTGGATTGATCACAGGTCTCCCCAATGGAGGAGCTAGAGAACTAAAGGGGTCTGCTACCCTATAGGTGGAAGAACAATATGTAGTAACCAGTACCCCCCGGAGCTCGTGTCTCTAGCTGCATATGTATCAGAAGATGGCGTAGTTGGCCATCATTGGAATGAGAGGCCCCTTGGTCTTGGAAACTTTATATGCCTCAGTACGGGGGAAAGCCAGGGCCAAGAAGTGGGAGTGGGTGGGTAGGTGAGTGGGGGGGAGGATATGGGGGACTTTTGGGATAGCATTGGAAATGTGAATGAAGAAAATACCTAATAAATTAAAAAAAAAAAAAAAAGAATACTAGCTTCTCTTCCAGAGAACTGGGGTTTGATTCTCAGAACCCAAATGGCATCTCACAACATTGTGTCTATAACTCCAATCATAGACACACTTTTTCTGGTCTCTAGATTAATCAAGCACACACATGCAGACAAAACCCCATACAGCTAAAAGTAAGTACAAATATAAAAGTGTTTATATCTGATATTCTACTTTTGAATTTTATAATTCTATTTCATTTCTTTTCTGAAAAATCTGCAAAAAACATTTTGCTTCGAGAAGAATTTTTCCTCTTTTAAAATTTATTTCAAGAGAATTTGTCGTTGGTTGTTGAATCATTTTTATGTGGCTTCTTTAAAACCCTTGACAGATATTCCAAATGTGATTCATCTCATTGTCATTGAGAATTAACTATCTTTCCTCATACAAGTTGTGATTTTCTTAATTCTTGCTATAACTGATTTATTGTCATACCCCAGGCATTTCTCTTTTGTGTTAGAAGAATCTGTGTCTTGTTTTATGACTTTGTTTGGATTTAGCATACTCATAGACTTTGATTCTGAGCTGTGATTCAGTGGCAGGTTAATGTTCTGAGTCTTGCAGGATTATGTTCATCAGTTTGGTTTATGTGGAGTTACAGAGGCTCCTACCTGTCCCTGCTACTGCCACTTGAGGTTACAGGCCACTGAGTATCTCAGTTGGAGAGAGGAGTCAGTTGTGGGCCTGTGGGCACAGAGAAACTCCCCTAGGAATGCACTTGCAATGAATCCACTATTTTTCTAGGATATAGAAAGTGTCTGACAAGCTGGGGGTAGTTGAGATAGGGTACCTTTCCTCATTAACACTCTCTAGTTCACTTGAAATCTCCAGAGACACCAGAGAAGCTTTCTAAGTTGGGCCCCCTTTTTACATCAGGTGTTCTTGCTGTCCCATCCACCCACGTGTCTCTCAGAGTAGGAACAGAAATGCTCAAATGCAACAAGGAAGAAAAAACATGTCTCCAGCCTAGCAGTTTGTCCTGTCGATTCCTTAATCCTCTTCCTCCTCCTTTTGTTCTTTTATTAATTTTCTGTACCTAGTGTATGGAATCGTGAGTTTCCTTGTGACATTTTCATATATTAGCTGGTCCCTTCCTGAATAATACCTCCCTCCTGATTTCACACCGCATGTATTTAAATATGTAGCTAAGTCTAGAATCCTTACATCAGAGAAAATTTGATGTTTGCCTTCTTATTTTCCTACCATCCTCACTCAGTCCCCTTCTCCCAGCTTCTATCTTCATGTCTTACACTTTTTAAATTGAGATTCCTCATATGGAAGGACATACATACTATTTTCCATCTGTGCCTGGATTATTTCATTTAATGCGATGAGCATTTCAACTTGCCAATGCTTTCACGCCTTTTAGAGCTCTTCCTTGCCTCTCTTGTCTTATTTATGTGGTCTATAGCTATTCTTAAAGTGTCCAGGCATCATTCTCATTTCAACCAGTTTTAAACTCAGCTGCTATTCTTTCTTACTGTGCCCGAATAAAGGCCACATGAAAGAACCTGATTCATTCAAGTATTGTATATATCTCAAAACAGTAAAAGGACCTTCTCTGCTTTTCATGAAAGCTACTAGTTTGATGTTGTGGTAGGTCAATTGCAACATCTAACTTCCCGGATTATTTCAATATCCCCTAAAATTATTAACTGTAATTATAATAACTACCTAATTATTTAGAAATCTTATTGTAATGAAATGGATTATTCACAGACTTGAAGAGTGGTATATTAAACAAAGAATTCCAGAAGTCTAATGACTGTCTTAAAAGATACATAAGTCTTGCCCCTGAAATGAATAGACAAGAAACATTTTTTCCATACTGGAGTCACAGTAAAACTCAAATTTTATTTAATTTATCAAGAATGCACCTCTCAGCCAAAAGAAGGAATGTCTCTTTGATTGACAACCTTCAGAAGATTGTAAATGGTGAAGATCTAATTCCCAATAATAATTTCTCAGTGCTCTATCAGTCTCTTCTCTTGCAGTCTTCATCTATACCACAACTGCTCTAAGTCACACCTTCATCTTCTCATACCTAAAGTAAAACAGTATTCCAATTGATGGCAACTGTCAACTTTCTATTGGCAGTAATAGTAGCCCAAGTCAAATTATTATAAACAAAAGGAACCACCAACTTAGACCACAAAGAAATTCTAGTTCTAGGTCTCCAAATGGTGTGCTTGAGACGTAGCCTTCTTCTCGTCTCTAGCCGCTACTTAACTCATGGCCAGTCAGTAGCATAAGAACGGAGTATGTTTCTAGTTTCATCTTCTGCACTTTGTGACTCTGACTTCACACACACACACACACACACACACACACACACACACACACACATACATACATACATTTAAGATTCTGAGCTTGGAACAAGATGTCCACCTACTCCCCTTACACATTCATTTAACATCACTTCTCTTCTAAAGCTAAATGAGGCTTCCTGTTATTATTTACTAAGTAAATTTGTTTCCCTTTGACTTGTTCTAAGAATTTCATTATAGTAAAAGCTATGCCCTCTAAAGCACGCTTCAAAGTTTGAGTCCCATGTACAAAACTGCCAGCTTACAGGAATTTAGGCAAATTAGTAAAGTCTCCTTTTGTCTTGAGTTTTTTACCTTCATGATTAAAACAAAGATATTGTGTGTTACAGGTTTTACTATTAAATTAAGTTAATGCATATGAAATATTTGGAACTATGCTGGTAAATAGAAAGTACAAAGTGAATATTTGTTATTATTACTGTGAACATCTAAAGACTTTCATATAACCAGACACTTGAGACTACTTAACAACCTCATGTAAACCTCACAACAATTCTATAAAGTAGATATTATTGTCTATATATTCAACACAAGGAAGCTGAAATTTCAAAGATTAAATAACTTGTCCAAGACCACTAAAGTAATAAGTAACAGAAACAAAACTGGTACATATTTGTCATGAGACACATTAATGACTATTGGAGACTTTCTGCTATTACTCCAGGGCATAAAACTAGAAATACTTACCAAAAGAACATTGCACGACAAGCCCTCAGGCTGAGTTTGCTTAATCTTGCTTGAGAACTTATTTCTGATCACGGGCTTCCTTATCCTTCTGAGGATGATTTCTAGTCAATATATTTGAGGTGCATTTTATCAGTTCAACATGGATAACAAAAGCATAAATCACCATCTCCCCAGCTTCTAGATAATGACCAATGTGTACTTTGAACACAGCTTGCCTCATCCTGAACAAATAAGCCCACAAACAACCTACTGCTTTCCCATAAAAGCAGCACTCAATCCAATATTAAGGATCATTTGTCTTAAACACATTTTCCATGCAAGCCAGTTAGTTAGACCTTATTTACAGAGACTATATTAGTCCTGTGTGCCTTAGCCCTTCTAAATATATTGATTCATCCATGGAAGCCTCTCCCCATAGATTCAGCTACAGGGTCATAAAAAAAGAATAGGGTCAGAAATGTGGCTCAGTAGGCAAAGGGTGATTTCCACCAATCTTGATAACCTGAGTTGGATCTCCCACATGGTGGGAGGAGATAACCTACAAGTTGTCTTCTGACCTCCACTGAGCTCCATATAAATATACATGTGTGCACACATACATACACTAAATATATATATACTTGTATGTATATAAAATACATATATATATTTGTATGTATATATTTATACAATACACAAATATATATATTTGTATGTATATATTTATACAATACACAAATATATATATTTGTATGTATATATTTATATATATATAAATATATATTTGTATCATATATATATATGTGATACAAATTTTAGAGAATATGGGATAATCAGTAAATTTTTATTTGGTGCGTGTTACAAAAACCAACTGTGTTGGTTTGAATAAGAATGGTTCCCTATGCTCGTATATTTGAATGTTTGGCTCTCAGTTGGTGGTACTGTTTCAGAAGGATCAGGTTAGGAGGTGTGGTCCTATTGGAATAGGTGATTCACTGAGGGTAGTCACTTTGAGGTTTCAAAGACCCAAGCCAAGTCTAGTCTGCACTCTGACCACTTCCTGCAGATCAGAATGTAAGCTCTTAGCTACAGTTCCAGCACCTTGTCTGCCTGCCTGCTGCCACCCTCCCTGCTGTGATGGCCATAGACTAACCCTCTGAAGCTATAAGCAAGATTCAATGAAATGATTTATTTTACAAGTTGCCTTGGTCATGGTGTTTCATCACAGTAATAGAAGAGTAACCAAGATGCCACATTTAAAAATAAAAAATCCTATTATGGAGTCAGTTATGAGGACTTACTATGTACCCAATATATAGTCATTGATTACACAAAAGGATAAATTTGTAGAAGATAGAGTTAAGATGGCAAAACAGGATAAGAGAAAGACCTAAAGAGGCTACTACAAAGGCCAGTCTGTACCAAGTACTTAATTACTTGCCATCTTTGAGTCATTCTTCCATCATGGGACATGTGGTAAGCATGTAAGAATGCTCTATGGCCCTTTCTCTTATTGTACATTTATATGAGAGGTGCATAACTTATTATGAAGGACAGGTAGCCCAGCCCAAACTGGCTTCAATTAACACAATGTCTAAGAATATTGTAAAGACATGAAAAAATATTCCTAATATACATATGTTGACATAGTAACATATAGAGAAGCATACAAAGTGTATTTCAAGGATACATATTTCACCTCCATTGTGTCTCCCATGAGAAGGGCATTTTCTTCTGATAGTTTATTTACTATTTTGCTTTAGTGATAACTTTGCCCACAACTGTCAATATTTTCTACCCTGGGCCAGTAATAAGAAAAAGACTGGATGGAGAGTTTACAAAAGATGACAGGGTTAGAGAAATCAGGCTAGAATGCGCTTCTAAAAAGCAATCAAGGCTCTGTAAGAAGTACATCCTTAGCACGAGCTTTCTTATTATCATCTCTGATGATTCCTCTCCTTTTTATTGCCTTGTGTCTAGACAAAGTAAAATTTCTAAGGGCTTACAAAATGATTTCCAATCCAAAAATCTTCTTTTGCATGTTACAGCCCAGAGGGGTTATTTTCCACTTTAGTGATTTAGACCTGAAGAGATCGGGTACCAATATAGATGCAAGCAGGCGTTTCGTGGCTGAAGCATACATCATGTGCTAGCAACATGAACAGGAATAAGCCCAGGGCCTCAAGTGCTGCTATGTATGAAATATTTTTGGATTCACTCAGTGAGTCCCAAGGAGGATTTTCTTTCACAGCCTGTCCTGATCTTCTTGCAACTCCCCAATCCTAATGGGCCTTAGAAAGCTTAGAGAAAGCATGATAGATGAGATGTCAAGCTATGAGTCTATGGGTGCTTCAAGGGGCATTGATTAATTCTGATATGTCAAGATTTTCCCCCAGCAATGACGGGGAACCTCAAGATACATTTAGATGAATAAGAACAAAAAGAAACTTGGGATTATATATTCATATAGTTCTGTTGCATCCCAACATTTTAGCCATCATTTGAATGAGTGTTATAAAACAGTGTAGCCACAACCCACAATGGAGCAGTTAGGAACAAGAGGAGAATCTGAAGACTCCACCCTATATCAGTACTGTATGGTCAAGTAGCTGATAGGTCAGTATTGAAAGATTGTCTCATGAACTGCAATTAGCATCATCACCTGAGCCCCCACACTTGCTCAAAGCTCACACTAATCCCTATCATGGGGAATCTAACATTATTCTTGACCTTACATATGACTGATGAAGAGAATTAGCATGTATGTAATTATTATTCAAGACAAATGATGGAACTCGGGAGACAGGGATGGCAGCCTTGAAGTTCTTTTCATTCATTTACTCAATATTAACTAAAGCCTATTTAATGGGCCCAGTGTTCTGACTGGGAGGAGTCAGATATGACTGATAGGTCACATACAGCAAAAAAATCTCTGACAATAGCATAATAAAGGTATGTGTGGGGTCTTCCAGGAGCCAACGGATGAAGGAGAAGTCATAGTGGAGATGCTCTTACATACAAGGTATGTAAGAGAGAAGGTATGTATGAGAGAACCAAAAAGTAAAGGGCAGGATGGAGGGAAAGGAACACATTGCACACAGATGAAACAGCTCCTGTGGAGGCAGGAGGCAGGCAGGCAAGGGTTCAGCAGAGTAACCAGTGTTGGACCAAATCCCAGTGGCTTTATTTCACCACTGGACAACATCAAGACATTCTACATAACCACTTTCAATCTCTCCATCTCTATGAACTCAAGCTTCCTGATGGCCACAATAGCACCTACCACCTCTCTGTTGGAAGAACTGTGGAAATCAGTAAGAAATTGTTTGGCTATGAGACAAATCAGAAATGGCAGGCATCACCATCCTCTATCTTCACCCTGCTCTGATTGGGAAGTGAGGACTGTATTTAAGAAATGACTGATGGGCCAGGCAGTGGTGGCACACACCTTTAATCCCAGCACTTGGGAGGCAGAGGCAGGCAGATTTCTGAGTTCGAGGACAGCCTGTTCTACAAAGTGAGTTCCAGGACAGCCAGGGCTATACAGAGAAACCCTGTCTTGAAGAAGAAAAAAAAAGAAAAAAGAAATGACTGCTGGGTCTAGATGTATCGTGCATCTCTTTTATACCCTGGGCAGACAACTCTGAGGATCTGTCTATAGTCTTCCCAAGGCACTCCTGTATAAATGAACTTAAACTCTTCTGCAAGGCTCTCTTGATAAGATATCTAGCTTGTCCGTTCCTCCAGAGTCCTACTTCCCTGCTCTACTTGCATGCTTTTCCTTAAGATGGTTTCAGTTTGGTGTCTCACAGTCTACTTCTGGGAAACTCAACCTGAGTAACAAGCAGTAGACTTCCATAAAGAAGACAGAATGAAGCCATGAACACAACAGACTGGGCACTGCAAGATTGCTCCCTTCAGATAATAGGAAATTTTAGAAAAATACTTTGTTCCTAAATAAGCCTAAATGTGTACCTGAGGGTACAAAAACAATTTAATACAGAGAAAATATGTAACAATTATATTTCACATGTAAAATAAGTAAGAATAAATATATTATATAAAATAAAATGATAGGCCAATGGTTACACATACATAGAAAAATACATACATATTGATAGATATGAATACATATATAAATAGTAGAAAATACATAAAGTCTATCTCTTATTTTGGTTTCTATCTTTATAAAATTGTCTTGTCTACTTGGCCTGGGTAGGAACCACTTGTATATTTTTAGGAAAACAAAACATAAAGCTGATTAGATGCCAAGATCTTTGTCTGCATTAGACAGGAACTTTTTTTTATATATCCAATATGTTTCCTCCTTCCTTCTGAGTCTAATAAAAACATACATATGTTCATATCAATTTTTAAGGTGGACTGAATAGTGAGTTCAAGGAGAGAGTTGAAAAAGTTGAAAAAGTTGACGAGCCAGCATCACCCCAAAACTGTCTTCTTTATCTGGGCAATTTCCACTACAGGAAAGCATCATGGAAAAGTATCTTCAATCTTAAAGCTTTACAAAACAGTGGTTTTTATTTTTATTTTACATATATATTTAAACGCTATGTGTATGTATTTTGCCTGAATGTATGCATGGGTACCATGTGTGTGACTGGTGCTCTTGAAGTTCAGAAGATGTTCTGGAACTGGAGCCTGTAAGCCACCATAATGATACTAGGAACCGAACCTGAGTCTTCAGTAAGGCCAAGTGCTAACTCCTAAGTCATCTCCCCAGCTCTGCTGGTAAAACTCACACACCAGGGTACAACTGAAACGCTTAATGCTTTTGTGTCTCTGGCTGGGTCCAATATCCCTTCACAAAGCTAATCCATTAAGCAGCAGCCCAGTCTTACTGCTAGCTTCTATTTATTGTTAATGCTCAGTCCATTACTTAAGATGCTGGAATCCCAGTGGAATGTATCTGTAGAGCACACAGTCCCTAACAAAGTCAATACTTACTGACAAGTTGTGGGCATGGTCCTACATGGTCCATCTTCTCATGGTCCTTGGGGGAAACCCTTGAACCTCTCTTCCACAACACCCAGTTTCCTTCTGAATGTCCCACAATGATGACCAAAGCCCACTGCAAAGTGGGAAAGTTTTATCTGGATATTTTGCAGGAATAGTGATAAATACTCTGGTCCCCAGATTTTTCATTTTCTTTCTCCCAGGATAAGCAATACATTTACCAAAAGAGCTAAGCACTCATTAATCTATACAAGTGGTCCTCAACCTTCCCGATGCTGTTACCCTTTAATACAGTTTCTCACAGTGTGGTGGCACACCCCCCCCCCAAGTATAAAATTATTTTTGTTGCTACTTTATAACTGTAATTTTGCTACTGCTATGAATCATAATATAAATATCTGTGTTTTCAGATGATCTTAGGTGATCACTAAAGGGTTCATAACCCACAGGTTGAGAACCACGGCCTCTAAACCAGGATCCAGCAGCCCTTTCACATTGTACTGTCATAGGTTAAGTAAATAAATGTCAGCCCCTTGCTCTTACCATAGCATGCCCCTCAGAAATACCAGTGGTTGTCTATTTTTTGTAGTTATCAAACCTTCTACAAGTCAAGTGTCTTCCTGAGAATGTTTTTCCCCAAATTTCTCCCTCACTTTCTACAGCCTAGACCACTCCTCTTTGAAAGCGAACTTTTGTCTGTCTGCATTTGCTAATGTGCTTCTTAACCTTCCCATCCTCCCCATTCTTCAACAGTAATATTAAAGACAGCTGTCTTTGGCAACACTGCTGACATTCTTACTTGTTCATGGTGACCCTGTCTGACCTGGAGATCTCCCAAGTCCCTAGAGCACCTCTTTTGCATAATACAGGCCATGGTCTCCATTCTGTTTACCAATGAAAGCCCTTGTTCCCTCCTCTTCCCCCTACCCCTACCCCTCTTCCTCCCACCCCCTTCTTTCTCTCTCTCTGTCTTCCTACCTGCACTTATGCCTGTATAGCAAACACAATGCCACTAAAATATTTGTATCAAATTAGTAGAGAAAAAATGAAATGTGGAAAATGTTAAGTTCTGTGTCTCTGCCTCAGGCAGAGCTTAACTACTGTAAACAGCACTTGTGATTCCAAAGCCTCATTGTCTCACCAGACCCAGTAATGAAAGTCACTTCTCCTAATGACATCCTTGTGGAAACTTTTGTGACCAGCCAGTTGACATCTTTGGATCATAACCCAACTGCTAGTTTCAAAGGGTGACTCAACCACTAGCCTTAGGCAAAAATGTCAGTGTCACCATGCCCTCAATCAGTTCAAAGACTGGGAGTCAAAGAATTTCGGCACGTCACAGTGTGTGAGCTGAGGCGATGAAAAGGGTGCTCTCCACAAGCCAGACCCTGGGGGTAGTTGTCACCCAAAACATTCAAAAGAATAACCAGAAGGTTGACTTTGGTCACAGTCTGCTTCCTAGGAAATCATAAAATTATTCTACCCAAGGGTGACAAACGGAAAGAGAACACTCAGTCATGGAAACCCTAATGCTATAAAGAGCCTGCATAATATTATCAAGATTATTATTATTATTATTATCTTGATTGCCAATTGGAATCAACTAAGAGACACCTCTGGGTAAGGGAGTTCCCAGAAAGGATTGCCTGGGTGAGGAAGAGGCTTCTTGCTGTTCTCTGTTGCCATTGCCACTGATTCCAGTATCTTCCATTTTCGTTTTAACTATGTGCATTTCTGTGTGTTGGGAACTGGATGTGTGCAGTTGAAGGCATGTGCCTATAGAGTCTGGAAGAGTAGCTAGATCTCATAGAAATGTTGTTACTGGTGGTTGAGAACCACCCAATATGGGTGCTGAGAAACAAACTTGGCTTCTTTGCAAGAGGAACTAAATCATCTCTCCAACCCCAGTCTCCAGCTTCTTTGGTCTTCCAAAGTGGTCTGAAGACAAAAAACTCTCCAAGACTCTTCTAGGTCTTTCTTCAGCACCAGATTGGGACTACTAAAAAATCCAGCTTCAAGGACTGGATTTTTGTCTGCTCCCGCATTTGGGTGGTCATTGTTGGACTGACTACCCAGCCTCTATCCTGTAAGCCAATCTAGTGAACTCCGTTTTATAATATGGATATATTCCATCAGTTATCTTCCTTTATATAACTGCCCAATTCCAGGGGCAGTTCTAGAGAAACTGAATTATAAGGATGAATTTCTCTATAGGGCTTGGTGGTAACTGTATCTGGCTTTCCAATTTAAAGGATGTGATCTTGTTCCTTGGGGTGGAGATGGGGAGAGCCTTAATGAGATAGAGAAGACTGAACTGTCAGACTCTAATGGTTTTATTTAACCTTAGTCTCCCCACTCTTAATGGCAGATGCCTCTCTCAACCCTACCCCTTGCAGTATTGCCCTGTCTATTCTTGCCTGGGGCACTTAATTCCGCACAGTCAACAAAATTGACAGTGACAGTCTTTGCAAAACATGCCATGCAAGACAATGATGATGTCCCTCAGAAACCATGCTCTTCACCCAACTAGAACTACAGCTGGTCTTCAACCTTTGTATGTCCTACAAGTCACCAATGACAAGGTATATTATATCTCTAAAGAACTTATTTAGTGTTCTAATCTACAGAAGCAGATTTTTTGAGAGTTTGTGGGGGAATGTAACTAGTGGTAGGGAATAGTGTTAGAGGGAACATAAAACTGTAACAATATGAATGCATTGATAAGAGATTCTTGGTTTAGTTGCAGATCACACGGTTTCAATGGATACTAACTGTTTAGTTGACAGATTCGCTGAAGTATAGAGTAAAGAATAGCCTTCTAAGAACAAGCAAAGAAAGGCTCATATCCCTTGGCTTAATGTTGATGAAGATTTAAAGGCTTGAGGAAAACTTGAATGGTAGAACAGATTTGTAATATAACACCTCTAGAAGATGTGCCATTCAATAATTAATACCCTAAGGAATAAGTTTAGCTCTGATTCACAAAAGGCAAGATGAGCATACTGACTATGGTGGACAGCAAAGGCTAAATAATGGCTAAAAAGGTCTGACTCATGTTGACCCATGATGTTGATTAATCAATCATATCATCCTCAGAAGTGAAATAGACAAGAAACTTACTGAATTCATACTTAATGTGTATACGCAGAAATTCCAGAGTGAATGAAAAAGGCGAACTTGAATCATGGCAGCAAAAAAATCACAGCCCTCAACTACTATCCACACTTGTGCCATATTTTAGGACCAGAATCACCTGAATGAAGGTGAAGCCACATCTCCTTAAGGAAAGACCTTCCTGTAATACCAAAAGGCTTTGCTGTCAATGTTTCCCTCACCCATCCCCAAAGCAAACTCCATTTATTTTTAAACCAGAATAACTAAACAGTAGGGAAAGGGAATGATCACCCAGCAGATGCTTTCTTCTATAAGTTGCCTTGGAAATGGCATCTTATCACAGCAATAAGAAAGAAAGAAAGAAAGAAAGAAAGAAAGAAAGAAAGAAAGAAAGAAAGAAAGAAAGAAAGAAAGAAAGAAAGAAAAGAAAAGAAAGAGAGAGGGGGAGGGAGGGAGGGAGAAAGAGAGAAAGGAAGGAAGGGAGAGAGGGAAGGAAAGAGAGAGAAGGAAGAAAGGAAGAGAGAAAGAAAGAGAGAGGGAGGGAAGGAAGGAAGAGGAAAGGAGGGAGGAAGGAAGGAAGGAGGGAAGAAGAGAGGAGGGAGGGAGGGAGGGAGGGAGGGAGGAAGGAAGGAAGGAAGGAAGGAAGGAAGGAAGGAAGGAAGGAAGGAAGGAAGGAAGGAAGGAAGGAACTAAGACAGGGCCCAAATAGGTTCTGAAGGCAAAAAATGTTACATGAAGAAAAAACCCAGATGTTTATAGTTCCTAAACCTGCTCCAATGCTATCTGTCTCCAGGAATGTGCTTGAGGCCTCATGGAGTAGACCCTATATTAGAATAACTAAACTAAAAAAGAATAGTAAAATTTGCTTTATTGATGGTTCTGCATGCTGTGCCAACACTACCCAGGAGAGTGCAGTTCCTGAAGGATAATCCTTTTCTAGAATAACCTTGGTGAACAGAAATAGACATCTTTACTATGTGTACAACTTTGTGGAGAGCACATTGTCCTACAGTTTTCTTAAGGAGTATATTCCATGTGCAGTTATGTACTAATTCACCAATGATTTGTATAAATAACCAGAGTCTTATAAGGAGCATGATTGGAAAATTGATTAGAAAGACATTGGAAAGGTTATTTTATAGATGTCTGCAAATGGATAAAGGTTGTGAAAAAATAATCATTTTTCATGTTAATAGTCACAAAAAAAGTGACTTCAGTTAAGGATTTCATAATCAAGATAAAAAAATGACTCTCTTATTCTGTTCATTCTGTGCCAGACATGCCTCTCATTGACAACTGGGACCATGAACAAAGTGAAAGTTGTATGTGTTTCAACAACATAGACTCACCAATATGGACCTGACTCTTGCTGCTGCTGAGTTCTAAATTGGCCTGCAGTACAAACCAACACTAGTCCCTGATATGACATCATTCTCTAGGGAGATAGTCAAGGATCTAGTGACAAATTGGCCATTTTAAACCAATTCTATTGTGAAAAGAGTGATGCATCATCTCTACTAGGATAAATACTTATTCTGGGTTTTGAGTTTATTTTCCCTGCATGTAGTATTTCTGCCAAACTACCATTCATGGGTTTACATAATGCCTTATTACTATTATTGATTCCAAAAATCATTTCTTATGACCAAGGAAATCATCTGAAAGCCAAAGGCATGTGGCAGTGGGCTCATGCTCATGAGACTCACTTGTCTTACCATGTTCCTCACAATTTAGAAGCATCCTGATTTAAATTCACAATTACAGAACCAAGTGGGTGGCAATGGCCTGAAATGTTTGGACAGAATTTTCCAGAAATCGTTATTTACTCTGTATCAGCATTTAATGCTAATATTCAGACTCACAGGTCTAAGTATTAAGGAATAGAAAAGTTAGTGGCACTATCTTCCCTAGTAACCCACTAGCACAATATTTGCTTCCTATTACAGTACATTTGTGCTCTGGTTTTTGCTCTTTACGTAGTCTTGGTTCCAGAGGGGAGAGTGTTCTTGCCACAACGCACAGCAAACCTTCCATTAAGCTATCACCTAAGGTTCTTCTTGGCTACACTGAGTTCCTAATGTCCTTAAATCACCCAGCTTTTTTTTAAGAGAGAGAGAGAGAGAGAGAGAGAGAGAGAGAGAGAGAGAGAGAGAGAGAGAGAGAGTTAGTTGCAATGTTACCACGAGTAATATTGTTATGCTATGATTTCCATGAAAACTGGAGTAATGCTTCCAGAGATGTAAAACAGGGGTTTCTGTAATAAGAAAATCTTTTATGCTGCCTTGAAATTAACATATCCTGTGACTTAGATCAGTGGAAAACTACAACCTAATTCAGGCACAATGATACATGTCCCAGACATTTCGGAAATGAAATGTATTGAGTCACCCTCTATGTAAAAAGCCTAGATCTGCCTTACTAGTTATTGAAGAGAAGGTAAAGATAGAACTACCTTCTTCTACTACATATACTGAATGGGTAGTATAAGAAGGTAGCTATAAATACTAGCAACAGCCATGTGGTCATTCATTTACAGAAATGAAGATTTTATTGGCATGAATATTTCTTCTCTATTCTGTTAAGAATGTGTCTGTGTACATATGTACATATATTAAGCAAATATTTGTGTTTTCTTTCCCCTTCCATTCTTACCATGCAGTGTAAAAATAGGACTATCCTTCAGACCCAAGCACACATTATTAAGAAATATCAGAAAATGCTTGGGTAGGAGGACAAGTCTTGACATTGCCTTGCCTGGGGCCTAAATAACTGTTCTAAGACTGCATTTCACCTGAAGGCATCACTGCTCTTCATTCAAGACTCCTTCTGTAAAGCTATAATAGATTCAGGCTGGTATGAAGTTTGTAAAATGTGACAGACATCTACAAATCACAAAACCCCTTACAGATGGGAAATAATAGGGACAATTTTATCCACCTCTGACTTACAATGTCTTATATATCTAATAGCTCTTGTATTCATTTCCCCTCTGTTACTGTGATAAAACTCTGACCAATAGTAAGTTTGTGGGAGAGGCATTTATTCCAGCTTACAGGCTACAAGCTATTATCAAGGGAAATCCAAGCAGGAACTCAAACAGGAGTTTGAGTCAGAAACTATGTCTAGCTTTCTTATATGAACGAGCATGCCACTTCTTATGTGAACAGCACCACCATTAGAATGGGCCCTCCTATATAAATAAAACCATCACAACCCCTTACAGATATGCCCGGAGGCCAATCTGATCTGGGTGCCCTTCTCGGGTGACCCAAGGTTGTGCTGACAGTTAAAAGTAAGTAGGACAGGTTTCTATGCTTCCAAAGAATATAAAACACATTCTAATGAAGTAGAAAATAGTACAAATCCGAAGGGAGAAATGAGAAAGATATTTATTTATGACAATTCAAAAGTATTAAAATATAGTACAGTTATCACCATAGGGAAATACCCATCTTTCTTTCTGATACTAATTTAATAATTTAGCATTTTTTCAATTTTTAAGGATGCTATTTTAATTTTTCAATATTTGGGGGCTTCTTGTGGATTCAGAAAGCCTTGATATCCAGTAGATAATTCACTTTAATATTTTTGTGTAGAGTTCTCCACTGGTTCAAAAGAGCCTCAGAAGTTAGTTTTAAACATCTAAGATGCCAAGAAAAAAGGAAAGTAGATTATTGCCTCAAAATCCTAGGTGAGGTCAAGGCCTGTGTCATTTCTGATATCCAACACTGGGCATCCTGAGGAAGACATGGACCTACACGCCCCAGAGTGCTTAGCATGTGAATCTGAGACCTCCCGGTATGAGAACTGCACAATCTGTTGGGGTGCCTCCATCCTTCTCCTCATTTGAAGACAAATCTAACAGATTTCTCAGAAGAAACTAGTCTACTGCTACCAGAGGACCAGGCAACCAGATCAAAAGTTGTTGACACTTAGTATGCAGACACAAATTGTCCTGGTTTTATAAGGAGGCAGTGGTATGTTCCTCTGGGGCCCATGACCATGGGGAGTTGCGAGTTTTACAGTACTAAGTATGGAGCTCTTCCTGTTGAATGCCTTAAGCACAATTAAACATTTGTCGACTACCACAAGTTCTGAAGACTTGGACCCTTAGGGATATCTTGAAGGGCTGGTCATTGTGCTTCCTAGCCTTAATAGCTGGGTAGAACTATCGATTGCTTTTTCCATCCTTGACACTTTCAGATAATCATGAAAGCTACTCCAAAGGGAAAAAGCTTTCAGCTCAGTTCCAGCTTGATTCCTCCCAGTCCTCATCCCAAAGTGTACGATGTGTTCAGAAATAGTCCTACTTTCAAGTTATTATAGGCAAGCCAAAGGAGTGGTAACAGCCTACACGGTTGAGGAGTCTCCTGGAATTCCCTGACCAGAAACTTTAAAGGTTTCCCATGGCTGGAAGTGGGATTTTTCTAAGATAGTCTATGGCTACTAGTGGTATAACATCATTGAAACATACACACTACATATAATTAAACAAACAGATTATGTGCTACATGATGAGTTTTTCAAACATCCTTAGAGTTACATACCCTTTCTCTTTCCCTCTTCCTGTTACCCACCCTGCCCCCCCCAGTTGAAATCCACCCCCAAATTTCCCAGGTACATGTTCATAGTGCCTGTGACTTACTTTGCTCCTTTCTACAGCTTCTTCTCCCTGTCTTTACCCACACACCCTCTTTTATCCTTTCTGGGTTTCATAGGTATTCCATGGTATATACTCTCGTTTAACACTTAAGATTTATTCCTAGATTTTTTTTATTTCTTATTTTTTGGCTACTGTGAATGGGAGTGTTCCCACGAACTCTAAGCATGTATGATATTGGGTATATAGAAAGACTACTGATTTTTATAATTGATTTTGTAGTGTGCCTCTTTACTAAATGTGGTGATCACTTCTAAAAGATTTCCAGTAGAGTTTTGGAGATAGCATGTTATAATGTCATCTGGAAGTAGGGATAATTTGACTTCTGGTTTTCCAGTTTGTATCCCTTCTATTTCCTTCTCTTGTCTCATTGCTGCTGTTTCATGCATTATATTGAAAATGAGTGGCAACACTACGCAGCTGCAACTATGTATCACTTCCAAATGTTAATGGCATTGTTTTGAGTGTTTCTCTGTTTAGAATAATGTTGGCTGTGGCTTTGTCATGTACTGCTTTTATTTTGTTAAGGTATGCTCTCTCTACATCTACTCTTTTTAGGACTTCTATAATAAAAGCATTTTGGGCTTTGTAAAAGTCCATTTGTGTATCTATTGACATAACTGTGTGATATTTGTCTTTAAGTTCATTTATATGATTTATTACATATATATGCTGACTTATGTATATTGAACCATCCCTATATTGCCTGGATATATACATATATTTACAGATCCTCGGATAAATGTATCTCTCAACCTCATCAAAAAGATTATTTTGCAGAAGAAAGAGACCATTACAGAAGTTCAAAACCAGTCAAACTGTAGCAAAAAACTGACTCTTGGGTACAACCCTAACTGATACAGCCACAATTTAATCCCTACAACCAAGGCTCAAGGAACTTCACAGAATGGAGACCAAAAGATTGTAAGAACCAAAGGGCAGAGATGTCTGCTACATGACAGTGTGTTCTATATATGATAGAGAAGTTACATCAATAAAATCCCAACAATATGGTCACATAATGAGACCAGGACAATGACAATACTAACTGACATGACATGGCATGAATGGGAAAATCTCTCAAAGCCCCATTCCTACGTGAGGAGATACAGGCAATTAATGGAGGCAGGGAACATCAGCTTTATCCAGGGACAAGACCTCTCATAGCTTATCCTATGCCAAGCAATCAGCCCTCAGCACATGCACATACAAAAAGCACTAAATGGACTTGGAAGAGTGTGTGTGTGTGTGTGTGTGTGTGTGTGTGTGTGTGTGTGTGTGTGACAATAATGAAGAAGAAGAGTTTAAGAGGGAGTGAGGAAGACACAAGAGAGGTTGAGAGGAGTGAAAAAGGCATAGAATTTAGGTAAATATAATATTCATGTGTGAGTTCTCAAAGAACTAAAATATAAAAATAATTAAGAACAATCTTAATCTATAAACGGAGTATTCAATTGTTGATCAATATGCAATGAAGCTAAGTTGCAGACCACATAGTCAATTTTCATAATAAATTAAAACTTAATCTTTGTTTTCAGTGTACTCTTGTGGGCCTTACATATTAAGCAATGAGTAGAATAAATTTCTGTTGACTAATAAACTAACATCAGCATGCATTAAAAGTTATTATTATTTTATTATATTTTATTAATTTATTTTTTACACTCCATATTCCATCCCCCACCCCCATCCACCATCTGCCTGCTCTACATCCTACACCTCCTCACCATCCCTCTGTCTCCATGTAGATGACCCCACCCCACACCCCACCTTACCTCTAAACTCCCTGGGGCCTCCAGTCTCTTGAGAGTTTGGTGCATCATCTCTGAATGAACACAGACCCAAAAGTCCTCTACTGTATGAGTTTTGGGGGCCTCATATCACCGGGTATATGCTTTCTGTTCGGTGGCCCAGTGTTTGAGAGATCTTGGGGATCCAGATTAATTGAGACTGCTGGTCCTTCTACAGGATCGCCCTTCTCCTCAAGTTCTCTCAGCCTTTGCTCATTCAACAACAGGGGTCAGCAGCTTATGTCCATTGGTTGGGTGCAAATATCTGCATCTGACTCTTTCAACTGCTTGTTGAGTCTTTCAGAGAGCAATCATGATAGATCCCTTTTTGTGAGCATTCCATAGCCTCAGTAATAGTGTCAGGCCTTGAGACCTCCCTTTGAGCTGGATCTCACTTTGGGCCTGTCACTGGATCTTCTTTTCCTCAGGCTTCTCTTCATTTCCATCCCTGCAATTCTTTCAGACAGGAACAATTGTGGGTCAGGGATGTAACTGGGATGGCAACTCCATCCCTCAATTGATTCCCTGTCTTCTTTGAACTTCTTATTCATAATCTTTGCCAGATTTGTAATCTCCTTGTTGATTTGCATGTTGATTTATTGAGAGCTGAATATAGTCACTGATTCTCATCATTCTAACCAGTTATGAATATCTCCATTAACTACTGCCATCAGATGATTTGCTCTGACTAAGGCTGATATTAGTACTATTCTATGGGTTAAAAATAAATACTCAAAGAACACGAAGCATTCAATTTAACAAAACATTAAAAATTAGTAGTAGACTCACCCAGGCATATGTTTCTGACCAATTTGGTGTAACAAGTGTATATTCTGCCCTATGAAGAAGGCCTCAAACCCAGTCAGGAAGTGGTTGGCTATCTCCCAAAGAGTCATACCACTATCACATACTAGTAGGCATATCACTCCTGGCAGGTGAGTATTGTACCATCCCAGGTCAACAGCTGGGTAAGAATAACAATAATGCTATCTCTCCCACATCAGCTGCTTAGAGGTGGCAGAAAGGTTATAGGGGCTGGAGGATAGAAGCAGAGATATGAAACGAAGTCTTCTTGATACAACCCAGACCTTGCAATCGTGAACTAGTAGTAACAGTGGCCACCTACCCAAGAACTGAAAACACACACACACATGTAGAAAAGGGACTTGTTGGGAAGGTCATCATACCTGGAGTGGGCTGGAGAATTATAGGAGTGATGGGAGGTGACTATCACAACAATTTACACTATATAAATATATGCAATTATAAAGAAAAAAGAGATAAATTACACTCATTTTATATGACATAGCATAGAAGATTGCATTCATTTCCATAAATGATTATATCATTTCACTTTCCCCTTCCAATATTAATACCACATTGTGTTTCTTAATTATAGCAATTATGCCTTCTATTAGGTTAATTAGAAGTAGTGATACAAGGCTTCTTGTCTTATATGAGATATACCTACATTTGTTCTTTTAAAACAATGCTTGGAAGTGTTTTACACATATATTTTAGTTAATGAGATTCTCTCCTAAGTCTGGTTGTGTGAATACTTGGATAAAGGTAGCAACATTTTATCCAACAACTTCCTGCCTCTATTAATTTAAACACAGGATTTATTTCCTTGGTGAACTAACATGTTTAAATTATATTGTCTGATATGGAAACCTTCTGTATAACAGGAAGAACTAACTCATACGTGATTATAGTTTTCTGCCACTGACTTCCTTAAGATTTTCATAAATACGTTGGTACATAATATAGTCCTGTCATTTTTCTTCAGAAAGACTATTTTGTATAGTTAAAAAAAATCAATGTGATAAAATGTTTAGGTATGTTGACTTTTCAATTTTCCACTGTCTTGGACAATGTGTATAAAGAAAGGATCAATCAGCGCCAGGGTAGCTGGAGAGCAGGGTTGCCTGACACCCGCCAGCTACCCACGACCCCCGCCGCAGGATTTTGGGACTGCTGGTGAGTGGAACACAGCTTCTGCTCCAGTCCAATCACGCGGGACCTGAGACTGCTCTGGTTGGGGAGAGAGAAATCCGGCATACATAGGGACACAACCCTCTTCTGGTCAGAAAAGCACCGGGGCAGCTGGGGCGCAGGGTCAGCTGACACTCGCCAGCTACCCACAACACCCTCCACAGGATCTTAAGACTTCTGGTGAGTGGAGCACAGCTTCTGCTCCAATCCAATTGCGCGGGACCTGAGACTGCATTAGTTAGGGAAGCAGAAACCGGCCTGAGTAGGGCCAAAGGCCTCATCCGGCCGGATCAGCGCCGGGGTAGCGGGAGAGCAGGGTTGCCTGACACCCACCAGCTACCCACGACCCCCGCCGCAGGATTTTGGGACTGCTGGTGAGTGGAACACAGCTTCTGCTCCAATCTTTAAACAGTGACAACGATAACAACTAACCCCAGAGATTACCAGATGGCGAAAGGTAAACGTAATAATCTTACTAACAGAAACCAAGACCACTCACCATAATCAGAACCCAGCACCCCCACTTCGCCCAGTCCAGGGCACCCCAACACACCGGAAAAGCTAGACACGGATTTAAAAGCATATCTCCTGATGATGATAGAGGACTTCAAGAAGGACTTTAATAACACACTTAAAGAAATGCAGGAGAACACTGCTAAACAGGCAGAAGACAATAAAGAGGAAGCACAAAAATCCCTTAAAGAATTGCAGGAGAACACTGCTAAAGAGTTACAAATCCTTAAAGAAAAACAGGATAACATAATCAAACAGGTAGCAGTCCTTACAGAAAAACAGGAAAACACATCCAAACAGATGATGGAAATGAACAAAACCATACTAGACCTAAAAAGGGAAGTAGACACAATAAAGAAAACCCAAAATGAGGCAACAGTGGAGATAGAAACCCTAGGAAAGAAATCTGGAACCATAGATACGAGCATCAGCAACAGAATACAAGAGATGGAAGAGAGAATCTCAGGTGCAGAAGATTCCATAGAGAACATCGGCACAACAATCAAGGAAAATGTAAAATGCAAAAAGATCCTAACTCAAAACATCCAAGAAATACAGGACACAATGAAAAGACCAAACCTACGGATAATAGGAGTGGAAGAGAATGAAGATTTTCAACTCAAAGGACCAGCAAACATCTTCAACAAAATTATAGAAGAAAACTTCCCAAATCTAAAGAAAGAGATGCCCATGAACATACAAGAAGCCTACAGAACTCCAAATAGACTGGACCAGAAAAGAAATACCTCCCGACACATTATAATCAGAACAACAAATGCTCTAAATAAAGATAGAATACTAAAAGCAGTAAGAGAAAAAGGCCAAGTAACATATAAAGGCAAGCCTATCAGAATTACACCAGATTTTTCACCAGAGACTATGAAAGCCAGAAGATCCTGGACGGATGTTATACAGACACTAAAAGAACACAAATTCCAGCCCAGGCTACTATACCCAGCCAAACTCTCAATTAACATAGATGGAGAAACCAAAGTATTCCACGACAAAACCAAATTCACACATTATCTCTCCACGAATCCAGCCCTTCAAAGGATAATAACAGAAAAAAACCAATACAAGGACAGGAACCATGCCCTAGAAACAACAAGAAGGTAATCCCTCAACAAACCTAAAAGAAGACAGCCACAAGAACAAAATGCCAACTTTAACAACAAAAATAACAGGAAACAACAATTACTTTTCCTTAATATCTCTTAATATCAATGGACTCAACTCCCCGATAAAAAGACATAGACTAACAAACTGGCTACACAAACAAGACCCAACATTTTGCTGCTTACAGGAAACTCATCTCAGAGAAAAGGATAGACACTACCTCAGAATGAAAGGCTGGAAAACAATTTTCCAAGCAAATGGCATGAAGAAACAAGCTGGAGTAGCCATTCTAATATCTGATAAGATTGACTTCCAACCCAAAGTCATTAAAAAAGACAGGGAGGGACACTTCATACTCATCAAAGGTAAAATCCTCCAAGAGGAACTATCAATCCTGAATATCTATGCTCCAAATACAAAGGCAGCCACATTCATTAAAGAAACTTTAGTAAATCTCAAAGCACACATTGCACCTCATACAATAATAGTGGGAGACTTCAACACACCACTTTCACCAATGGACAGATCATGGAAACAGAAACTAAACAGGGACACAGTGAAACTAAGAGAAATTATGAATCAAATGGATCTGGCAGATATCTACAGAACATTCTATCCTAAAACAAAAGGATATACCTTCTTCTCAGCACCTCATGGTACCTTCTCCAAAATTGACCACATAATTGGTCACAAAGCAGGCCTCAACAGATACAAAAATATTGAAATTGTCCCATGCATCCTATCAGATCACCATGGACTAAGGCTGATCTTCAATAACAAAATAAATAATAGAAAGCCAACCTTCACGTGGAAACTGAACAACACTCTTCTCAATGATACCTTGGTCAAGGAGGGAATAAAGAAAGAAATTAAGGACTTTTTAGAGTTCAATGAAAATGAAGCCACAACATACCCAAACTTATGGGACGCAATGAAAGCATTTCTAAGAGGAAAACTCATAGCTCTGAGTGCCTCCAAAAGGAAACTAGAGAGAGCACACATTAGCAGCTTGACAACACACCTAAAAGCACTAGAACAAAAGGAAGCAAATTCACCCAAGAGGAGTAGACAGCAGGAAATAATCAAACTCAGGGGTGAAATCAACCAAGTGGAAACAAGAAAAACTATTCAAAGAATCAACCAATCAAGGAGCTGGTTCTTTGAGAAAATCAACAAGATAGATAAACCCTTAGCCAGACTCACTAGAGGGCACAGGGAAAGCATCCTAATTAACAAAATCAGAAATGAAAAAGGAGACATAACAACAGATCCTGAAGACATCCAAAACACCATCAGATCCTTCTACCAAAGGCTATACTCAACAAAACTGGAGAACCTGGATGAAATGGAGAAGTTCTTAGACAGATACCAGGTACCAAAGTTGAATCAAGATCAGGTTAATGATCTAAACAGCCCTATATCCCCCAAAGAAATAGAAGCAGTCATTAATAGTCTCCCAACTAAAAAAAGCCCAGGACCATATGGGTTTAGTGCAGAGTTCTATCAGACCTTCAATGAAGATCTAATCCCAGTTCTTCACAAACTATTCCACAAAATAGAAACAGAAGGTACTCTACCCAACTCATTCTATGAAGCCACAATTACTCTGATAGCTAAACCACAAAAAGACCCAACAAAGATAGAAAACTTCAGACCAATATCCCTTATGAATATTGATGCAAAAATCCTCAATAAAGTTCTTGCTAACCGAATCCAAGAACACATCAAAACAATCATCCATCCTGACCAAGTAGGTTTCATCCCAGGGATGCAGGGATGGTTCAATATACGGAAATCCATCAACGTAGTCCAGTATATAAACAAACTCAAAGACAAAAACCACATGGTCATCTCGTTAGATGCGGAAAAAGCATTTGACAAGATCCAACACCCATTCATGATAAAAGTCTTGGAAAGATCAGGAATTCAAGGCCCATACCTAAACATGATAAAAGCAATCTACAGCAAACCAGTAGCCAACATCAAAGTAAATGGTGAGAAGCTTGAAGCAATCCCTCTAAAATCAGGGACTAGACAAGGCTGTCCACTTTCTCCATACCTATTCAACATTGTACTTGAAGTCCTAGCCAGAGCAATTCGACAACAAAAGGAAATCAAAGGGATACAAATTGGAAAAGATGAAGTCAAAATATCACTTTTTGCAGATGATATGATAGTATATATAAGTGACCCTAAAAATTCCACCAGAGAACTCCTAAGCCTGATAAACAGCTTCGGTGAAGTAGCTGGATATAAAATTAACTCAAACAAATCAATGGCCTTTCTCTACACAAAGAATAAACAGGCTGAGAAAGAAATTAGGGAAACAACACCCTTCTCAATAGTCACAAATAATATAAAATATCTTGGCGTGACTCTAACTAAGGAAGTGAAAGATCTGTATAATAAAAACTTCAAGTCTCTGAAGAAAGAAATTATAGAAGATCTCAGAAGATGGAAAGATCTCCCATGCTCATGGATTGGCAGGATCAACATTGTAAAAATGGCTATCTTGCCAAAAGCAATCTACAGATTCAATGCAATCCCCATCAAAATTCCAAATCAATTCTTCAACGAATTAGAAAGTGCAATCTGCAAATTCATCTGGAATAACAAAAAACCTAGGATAGCAAAAACTCTTCTCAAGGATAAAAGAACCTCTGGTGGAATCACCATGCCGGACCTAAAGCTCTACTACAGAGCAATTGTGATAAAAACTGCATGGTACTGGTATAGTGACAGACAAATAGACCAATGGAATAGAATTGAAGACCCAGAAATGAACCCACACACCTATGGTCACTTGATCTTCGACAAGGGAGCTAAAAACATCCAGTGGAAGAAAGACAGCATTTTCAACAAATGGTGCTGGCACAACTGGTTGTTAACATGTAGAAGAATGCGAATCGATCCATTCCTATCTCCTTGTACTAAGGTCAAGTCTAAGTGGATCAAGGAACTTCACATAAAACCAGAGACACTGAAACTTATAGAGGAGAAAGTGGGGAAAAGCCTTGAAGATATGGGCACAGGGGAAAAATTCCTGAATAGAACAGTAATGGCTTGTGCTGTAAGATCGAGAATTGACAAGTGGGACCTCATGAAACTACAAAGCTTCTGCAAGGCTAAAGACACCATCAATAAGACAAAAAAACCACCAACAGATTGGGAAAGGATCTTCACCTATCCTAAATCAGATAAGGGACTAATATCCAATATATATAAAGAACTCAAGAAGGTGGACTCCAGAAAGTCAAATAACCCCATTAAAAAATGGGGCTCAGAACTGAACAAAGAATTCTCACCTGAGGAATACCGAATGGCAGAGAAACACCTGAAAAAATGTTCAACATCCATAATCATCAGGGAAATGCAAATCAAAACAACCCTGAGATTCCACCTCACACCAGCCAGAATGGCTAAGATCAAAAATTCAGGTGACAGCAGATGCTGGCGAGGATGTGGAGAAAGAGGAACACTCCTCCATTGTTGGTGGGATTGCAAGCTTGTACAACCACTCTGGAAATCAGTCTGGCGGTTCCTCAGAATATTGGACATAGTACTACCGGAGGATCCAGCAATACCTCTCCTGGGCATATATCCAGAAGATGTCCCAACCGGTAAAAGGACACATGCTCCACTATGTTCATAGCAGCCCTATTTATAATAGCCAGAAGCTGGAAAGAACCCAGATGTCCCTCAACAGAGGAATGGATACAGAAATTATGGTACATTTACACAATGGAGTACTACTCAGCTATTAAAAAGAATGAATTTATGAAATTCCTAGCCAAATGGATGGACCTGGAGGGCATCATCTTGAGTGAAGTAACACAATCACAAAAGAACTCACACAATATGTATTCATTGATAAGTGGATATTAGCCCAAAACTTAGGATACCCAAGATATAAGATACAATTTGATAAACGCATGAAACTCAAGAAGAATGAAGACCAAAGTGTGGACACTGTGCACCTTCTTAGAATTGGGAACAAAATACCCAGGGAAGGAGTTACAGAGACAAAGTTCGTAGCTGTGATGAAAGGATGGACCATTTAGAGACTGCCGTATCCAGGGATCCATCCCATAATCAGCTTCTAAACGCTGACACCATTGCATACACTAGCAAGATTTTGCTGAACGGACCCAAATATAGCTGTCTCTTGTGAGACGATGCCGGGGCCTTGCAAACACAGGAGTGGATGTTCACAGTCAGCTATTGGATGTATCACAGGGCTCCCAATGGAGAAGCTAGAGAAAGTACCCAAGGAGCTAAAGGGATCTGCAACCCTATTGTTGGAACAACATGATGTACTAACCAGAACCCCGGAGCTCTTGTCTCTAGCTGCATATGTATCGAAAGATGGCCTAGTCGGCCATCAATGGAAAGAGAGGCCCATTGGACTTGCAAACTTTATATGCCCCAATATAGGGGAATGCCAGGGCCAAAAGAATGGGAATGGGTAGGTAGGGAAGTGGGGGGCGCTATGGGGGACTTTTGGGATAGCATTGGAAATGTAATTGAGGAAAATATGTAATAAAAATATTAAAAATCAAAAAAAAATAAAAAATAATAATAATAAAATATATACAGTTCTAAAGAATAAAAAATGAAAAAAAAAAAAGAAAGGATCACTGAGGTGCACATGACTGAAACACATCATATGTGTGCATGACACTGTCAACATGTATTTCACTTTAATTTTTTATAATCTGTCAAATACAGAATTTCTTATGAATATTGATATATTCCATTTAGTTGTATTGGCTTACAAATGCCATTAATAGCATGTACCGTCCTCTATAACAACTGTAATTGCTACCTATTGTTACTCCTTCTCATTGCTTTTATTTTCCCTAAACAGTTTGAAATAGTGCTGTACTGTTGATGTCTTCCACTGGAAGTTCCTTTACTTTTATTCTTGAAGATTCATTTAAAGCCCCAAACACCCTTCTAAATACTTTCATTCAAACCTTTAATGTTTTTACTGTTGAGTATCTATTTGAACCATAGTTTTTAAGTCTCCTTGATTTTAACTATTGACTTATTTTTATCATAGTTCTGTTGGTTGCTGTGTCATATATTTTAAACTTTAAAAATATATACTGATGTGTTGAAAAATATTTGTGATTGACCAACATAGTTGATAAGTTGTTTACACATTTTTTAAAGAAAGGAGATAAAAATAGCATTGATCTTTGTTCCTTATGATGATGATTTATAATCTTGTCAACTTTAAGTGTCTTACTGTCTGATTACTTCAGTCTCTGCTCTGTTGCTATTTGCTTTATTTGTATTTACAGTAATGACTAGTTTGCTAGAACTCCTTTACTGTGGTATTTGGATGGGATCCAGGGCATGACACGGCCCAGCCAGTGACTCTACTACTAAGCTATTCCCTAGGTCTCGTTAGAACTTGTTTCTACCAACATATTTTGTGTTTCCTTTCATAAGACTTCTACCTTTTTTAAATCCTCATACAGCTTTCATTTGAAAACAAAAACTAAATATTCTCTAGCTATTTGGAAATCATTCATTCTCTCATTAATATTCTACAGTGATGCTAACATTATTAATATTTGTATCGATGTTTAAATCACTGAAAATTTAAAAGTAAATAAATGTCCCAACCTTTTGTCAACCAGGCATTTGTCATTGTGTGACTTTTATCCTTTCCATCTCCCAGGCCTTGGCATTATCAGGATTCTATAGCATAATGCTATGCATAAATGCTATGCCTTTAGTTTTCAATAACTTGAGTACCAAGTTGTTAAGATACTTGCTTAGCTGTCTCCAGGATTGTCTCTCAGTCCTTCATTGAGCAACAGGGCTCCTGGCTTTTAGTTTGACAGGATGCCACCCAAAGGTGAAATTTTCCAGCTTTTCCAGTGGCATGGCCATGTGAAAAAGATTCTGATCAATGTGTGTGTGTGTGTGTGTGTGTGTGTGTGTGTGTGTGTGTGTGTGTGTCTGTGTCTGTGTCTGTGTCTGTGTCTCTGTGTGTGTGTGTCTGTGTGTGTGTGTCTGTGTGTGTGTCTGTGTGTGTGTGTGTGTGTGTGTCTGTGTGTCTGTGTGTGTGTAGTGATGTGTGCAATCTCTGGACTATTTCTTAAAGAGATCAAACTTTTCTTTTTGTCTTCCTTCATCCATCTGGTAGAAACATGTGTGCTTGTGAGACATTATGGACCACAGATGAAAGCAACACCTTCCCAGGGGAAGTCTGCCAAATACAAACAGTCGGGATTCTTGGAACCTAGTGAAGCAAGCCCTCTCACCAGTCAAGGACCACCTACAATTCCATTCACATGTAAGAGAGAAACACACCGTTTCATGCATATTTGATCTCCATGTTTCTGTAACAGCTCAATATTAGTGGCCTAAGCCAACCTAAATTAATTTCACACAGTTTGAGAGGAGTCTTAAATTCAAGGTGGTAAGTAAAATTTCATTTGTTCTCAGTCCCCAGGGAGAATCTCTTCCTCTTTTTATCGCATAAAAAAGTCACCTTCATCCTTCGTAGAATAAGGTCAACCTCTAATCAGCATCAGGAATCCATTTTGGACTCTGACTGCTCCCTCTGTCCTAAAGACTCTTGTGATTACATTATGCCCATTGGATAGTCCAGGGCAAATTTCTTATCTTAACATTTTTAAACATTTTTATGAAATAATATGCTTTTATTTTTTATTTATGACTTTTACTTATTCTCTTTACATCCTACTCACTACCCCCCTTCATCCCTTCCCATAATCCTACCCCCCTTCCCCTCCCCCTCCTCTGATCTGGTGGAGGCCCCTTGAGTATCACCTCCATCCTGGTATTTCAGGTCTCTGGGAGGCTTGGTGCTTTCTCTCCCACTGAGGCCAGACAAGGCAGCCCAGCTAGTAGAACATGCCCCATGTACAGGCAACAGCTTTTGGGATAGCCCCCATTCCAGTTGTTCGGGACCTACATGAATGCTGTTTCACATTGGCTACATATGAGCAGAAAGGCCTATGTCCAGCTTGTGTATGTTCTTTGGTTGGTGGTTCAGACTCTGAGAGCCCCCAAGAGTCCATGTTAGTTGACACTGTTGATCTTCCTGTGAAGTTCCTATCCCTGTCCGGGTCAGCAATCCTTCTTCCTATTCTCCCATAAGAGTCTGCGAAACTCCATCCACTGTTCGTCTGTGGGTGTCTTGTATCTGTCTGAGTCAGCTGCTGGATGTAGCACTTCATAAGACAACTTGCTCCCGTCTTCAAGTGTAACAGAGTATCATTAATAGTGTCAGTGACTGGTGCTTTTCCATGGTATGGGTCTCAAGTTGGGCCAGTTATTGATTGGCCATTTCCTCCGTCCCTGCTCCAGTCCCTGTGCCTGCATTTCTTGATACATAAAATGTAATCACATCAGCAAATTTCCTCTTGCCACATAAAGCCACGTATTTCTAGGTTCCAGAGTTTAGGAAGTGTCTGAGGAGGAGTGGCTCTATTCTATTTGCTCCACCTTGCTTTAGTAATGTTTACCTCACTATTCCTTTCAGTGAGTCTTATTAGTAGCTGTTCCTAACACAACAATAGTCCCCTGTTTCCCATGGGCCACTATTTTCTTTTTATTGCTCATTTTATTATTGTTATTGCTGCTGTTCTCATAAATACAGTTTTTTGAAGAGTGTTTTCAAAGAATGTCTTGAAAAACATTTTAACATGCTGTCTATATTCTCTGCCTTCTTGGTTTGCAAATAAGGATTATGTTGGATTCCTTTTCTTGTTTTCGCAGACTCTTCCACATACACTCAGCACAGTGCCTGGAACACAGTGGGCATTCATCAGAAGCTGGCCCAATGAAGCCCTTCATTGGCATTTGTGTGATTCCTACAATAAAAATAGTTCAGCCAACCAGAGAAGGGTATGGAGAAAAGGAAAACTAAACAAAATGTTCAACCTACAACAAAGTATTGCACATCTTGACTCCAGAGATGTCCACGTCTTTTTAAGTTTGTCCTAAATTTGTAACAGTTATAAACAAACATATATAACATGTGTCATACATATATCATGTGTCGAGATGGCATATATTCTGCAAGGTACATAGAAATAACTGCCCAGTTTTCAATTTTACAATTTTGATAGTTCCTTTTAAGTTTTTATTGACTATTTCTTCCAGGAATTGCTGAGAGAGCTTGACACTGGAGCCAAACCCTTTCATACTATGGCAAAGCATACACACTGCAACTGAGCAGTTGGTCTTTTGGTACTGTCTCTGCTCTTTATATGGCTACATGATCTTACACAAATTATTAAATAGGCCTATGCCTTTATTTCCTCATCTGTAAAATACTATGATGATAATATAGGCTGTTCAGAAGATTTGATGAGTAGAAGAAATGACTTATTAAGAATAAAATATGTAAATAATGTCCAGTAATTGCAAAACTGTAAATGTGCTACCTATTATGTAAAACAGACTTAATTTCTAAAGCCTAGCAACTAATATTAAATAATGAATTAAACATTATTTTTCCTTTATGTTACTGACATGTATCTAAGCAATAGATATATTAAATACATTCTTTCGTAATAAAGAGGGTCACCAATGATGGAGGCCTGACATTGCTTTTAGCTTAGGACCATCAATGATGAAAAACCTGGCATTGCCCCAGTGAAAGATGACTAATGGTGATCTGAGACTGATTCTTTCTTGGTTCTGAGAAGGGATGTCTTCTCTCTCCTTGAGAGAATAGATAGCTATAGAGTAAAATTTTTCCATGGCTTATTTTATCTTTGAGTTGATTACCTTCAACATTGCTTATAGTCAACTCCATTGGAAGTAATGCTAGGAAGAATGGGAAAATGAATTTGGCTTTACCTGAAAGCGAATTATTACCTGATCTTAATTAACTAGGCTGGAAAATTTAATATCCTGATTTTTGATTCCAGAGACTACTTAGAACTTCTGAGATTTGTGTGTGCATAAAACCTCAACAATAATATTACCAGAAAAAAAACACAGGATTCCCAGTCATCTTAATTTCTTCTTTCTGTGATACAATACACTGTCAAAAGAAAATTAGAGGGGAGGCAGGGTTTATTTCCACTCACAGTTCCAGGTTACAGTCTATCACAGCATGGAAAGACAAATAGCAGAATCTTGAGAGATATGGTCACATAACATACATAATCAGGCACAGAGAACAATGAATGTATTTGTGCTTGTGGTCTGTTTGTCTTCTCTATCCCTATACAGTTCATACTTTCCCTCCTATAGAATGGTATCACCTATAGTGGGCAGGACTTTCCATGTCAATTAATTTAATCAAGATGATCCTTGTGGTGGTTTGGAGGGACCCTAAGGGCTTTTCCAGTCCCACACCCTCCTTACAAACTTCCCTCTCCTGCCTGAGGTCTAGGCTAGGCCAAGTTCCATTCTCCACCCACAGGAACATTCTTGAGTAAAAGATTCTCAGAACATTGACTGGTAGTTACCTGACCCTCTGGAAAGTCCCAGGTAGAGTTCAGAAGCATATCATGCTTGCTAGCCAATAGATTTAAATGTCAATATGCTTAGTCAATAAGCTTGAACTGTAACCTTGATGATGTAACCTGTGTCCCTAAAAAGTATAAAAACTGCTTGTAATAGTCATTCAGGGTCGCCTTCATTCACTTTGAGGGACTGATTGAGGGTTGACCCCAATGCACCAGAAAATAAACCTCTTGCTTTTATATTAATCTGCATTTTGGTATCTCACTTCCAGGCATCTCGAAGTAAGTACTGCTGAGAGAGGGTCAGGGTCTTAAAGAGTGAATAGGTATGACCAGTGCTGAGTCCTGAATAGCCATATGGAAGGGAGGGTAAGGCATGGTTTTCCATCTCTGACACAAAACCAGCAGGGGATGGGCCTCCAGAGTACTAATGGTTGCTGGATGTGAGGTTTGTTTATATATATATATATATATATATATATATATATATATATATATATATATATATTTCATGTTCCTCCTTCAGGAAATATTCTCTCTGCCAAGGTTATCATAGAATGTTCTCCCTGCCAACATTAATGACTCCATCATAATTAAAAACATCATGAGTCTGGGAGATCAGGGTGTGTCTATGTCCTTAGTAAAAAATGGTAAACAATGTGACTTTCAAGACACCCCTTAAGGCTGTAGGAAAGAACTCAGAAAACATGAGTTCAAGAATATATAATTTCTCAACTATTTGAAATCTAAGGATGCAATACAAATTGTATTAGGAGCTTCATGGACCTAAAAGAACAAAGGCAGCTGTACTATGAGTCAGATTGTGAAAAAGATAAGAAGGAAAAAAGATAAAGAGATTTCAGAGAATGGTGATCAAGGGTGAGATCCCACCCAGCTAAATTTATTGTTTGTGAATACAAAGGCAGGCAGATGCCTGAGTTCAAGGTCAGTCTGGGACAGAGCTAGTTTAGGCCCAGGCATGGTGAGAATGGTAATCTCAGGAGAAAATCCCACCCAGATATCTTATTGTCTCTGTCTGCTTACAAGTTAGGTAGACCTCTAAATTCATTTGCAATGGTTTTTTTTGTTGTTGTTGTTGTTGTTGTTGTTTTTTCGTTTTTTTTTTTTTTTTTTTTTTTTTTTAATGTGCTTGCAGTCTCTTACTAAGAATCAAGGGGCTGAGGTCATGGAATGCTTATTGTGGGATAATCAAAGGAGAACCTAGATTAAACAACTGAATTGATATATAAATAAAAGGTTTGGCTTTTCTTTTACAAGTTATGAGCTATCCAGAGAGTTTTTAAAATTGTTTTTCTAGCAAGAGAAAGCTGTTTCACACAGGGGTCTGTCTACAAAGCTGTCTCAAGCAGAACATAGGCCATCAGCTTGTACCCCACAATTGACTTTGAGTCACTTTTTGCTGTTGTCAAACATTCCTTCTCTCAGGAACCACTCTCCAAGCCAAGGCTGTGTTTGAAAGCTTGGCCCATAGAAAGCAGCACTATTAGGAGGTGTGACCTTGTTGGAGGAAGTGTATCACTGTAAGAATGGGCTTTGAAGTCTCCTATACTAAAGTTCTGCCCAGTGTGGAAGTTCAGTATCCTTTTGCTGCCTTCAGATAAGAATATAAAACCTGCTATTCCTCCTGCACCTTGTCTGACTGCAGGCTGCCATGCTTCCTGCCATGATGATAATGAACTGAACTTCTGAAACTATAAGCCAATCCCAATTAAATATTTGCCTTTGTAAGATTTGCCTATGTCATGGTGTCTCTTCATAGCAATAAAATCCTAAGACAATCTCCTATAGGCATGTCCTCAAATTACTCCAATGTATAATTCCTCACTGAGACCCCTTTGCCAGGGATTCTAGGTTGTGTCAACAATGAAAGCTAAGCCAATACAACTCTACCGCTTGTTGACAAAACATATAAGCACATCACTTCTATACTGAAATGTTCCATCTCTTGTTCCCCAAGTCTCACATTTATCTCCTAATATACAATATAGTATAACTCTAAAAATCACCATCATCTCTAAAAACCCAACCCTTGAGAGTTTACTATGTTTTATATGACTCTATATAGTCCTTACTAATCTTACAGAGGACTTGGGTTCATTTCCTAGCATCTACATGGTGACTCAATGTAACTCCAGTTCAAAGGTGTCCAATGCCTTCTTATTGCCTCCATAGACTCCTTGAAGCATGTATTGCACGTACTGACAAGCAGAAACACACACATAAAGGTAATGCTTGCTTTTTTTAATTCCAATACTTGAAAAGTTCAAAATCTTTTACTTGTGAGATCCTATAAAATGTAAAATAAGTTGCATACTCCCAACATACAATAACACACTAGATTTTATTATTTCAAAAGAGAAGAGTCGGAGACAAAAAAAACACAAAAAACAAAAAACCTCACACTAATGCAAATTCAAAACTCAGCAGTGAAAACACTAAATGCTAGCTCTAGGTCCAGCACCTGGGGCTCATAATTAAAGAGGCTGTGCTCCAAAGGGCTTGGATAGCTTCACCCCTTCAGCTCTGCCATGAACAGTACACACAGCTTTTCTCTTTGGTTTGGCTGACTCTCCTCCACCTCTACAGCTCTTCTTGAAAGATGACTCATGGTCCTAACATCTTTAGTATCCTGGAACCTCCACTGCAACTGAAGCTTCATCTTTGTAGCCTAATACGATGACCTCCCAGAGTCGTCAGAGACTCAGAGCCTTCTGCACAGTACTTGGCCTCAGCTACTCTCCTTGACCCCCACAGTCTTGCTTCTTCATTTTCAAAATCAGTGTCATGTAGATGAAGCTTTTGGGACTGTCAAGTTTTGCTACCAATTCTAAAACATTTCCAAAAATAGGGGAGGAAACATGATTAGGTTTACCACAGTAATGGCTCTATTTCTTGGTACCAACTTCTACCTTAGTTCTGTTTCCTGTTGTTGTGATAAAACACCTTAAGAAAAGCAGATTAGGGGATAAACTGGTATTTTAGCTTGCAATTATTTCAATGGCAGGCAAGTCAAAGTAGCAAAAGATTCAATGAATTGTTACATCACATCCATAATCAGAAAGAGAGCAATAAATGATTGCATGTATGCTTATGCTCAAATGTCTCCATTTTGCAGTCAAAGATCCTCCAGCTGTGGAATAGTGCCTCCCACTCTGGGTGAACTTTTTTTCCTCTTTGGCAGTTGTAATCAACATAAGTCTCCACAAACTTGGCCTCAGACCAATCTGATCTGGAAAATTGCCCAACCGTTAAGACTCTGTTACTAAGTGATTCTAAATGTGGGCCATTGCACCAGTTGATATATATTTAAACGTATATTTAACAGTGTGTTTTCAATGTAGTTAAGTTAAGGCTTTAGTTGTCTTTTGCTAAATTTGGAAGAAGCCTCAATAATTCTCGCACCTAATTCTCACTTAATGATGGGAAACTGAAATAAATGATGACATATAGCCCCCTTCATTTAGAAAACAAAATTCAGAATTCTTTTCTTGAGTGAAGCACAGAACATATCAGAAGCCTCAGATAAAGTGAAAGAAAGAAAGAAAGAAAGAAAGAAAGAAAGAAAGAAAGAAAGAAAGAAAGAAAGAAAGAAAGAAAGAAAGAAAGAAGGAGAGGGAGGGAGGGAGGGAGGGAGGGAGGGAGGAAGGAAGGAAGGAAGGAAAGGAAGGAAGGAAGGAAGGAAGGAAGGAAGGAAGGAAGAGAAGAAAGAAAGAAAGAAAGAAAGAAAGAAAGAAAGAAAGAAAGAAAGAAAGAAAGAAAGAAAGAAAGAAAGAAAGAAAGAAAGAAAAGGCAAGAATGGAAATTCCTCTGGTTTCTTCTCCTATACCTAGTGCAAAAGCAAACAAATAAACAAACAAAACTTCCCCAAATTTAGATTGCAGCTTCCAACTCATTTGTACACTCTTCATCACCTTTTTGTTTCTCTTCTGAAAACCATTAACCCATAAATTAAGGTTGTATATGCCTGTCAGGAAAAGATATAGAATTGCTTTTGTCTGTTCTACACTAAACACCATCAGGGAGACAGGTTGACATTAATTATGCTGAGGCCTTGTTGGTCTCTGTTGATGTCAGTTCATACTGGCTGCTTTCTAATATCAACATCCTATACTATTTATTCCCTGTTCTGTTCATCAGAAGCAACAGCAGCATGAACTATCACATCTCAGACGGTACCACAGTTCCAGTTGCCTGTGTTTGTCTTAACATCTTGGCTGTTGATATGATTTTTAAAAATTGGATAGTTTTATTTACTTACATTTCAAATGTTATCCCCTTTCTCAGTTTCCCCTCTGAAAATCCCCTATCTCATCCTCCCTCTCCCTGCTTCTATGAGGGTACTCTCCCACCCACCCACTCACTTCGGCCTCCCGACCCTGGCATTCCCCTACAATGAGGCAACAGGACCAAAGGCCTTTCCTCCCATTGATGTCTGACAAGGCTATCCTCTTCTACATATGTGACTGGAGCAGTGGGTGACTATATGTATACCCTTCAGTTGGTGGTTTAGTCCATGGGAGTTCTGGGGGATCTGGTTGGTTGATATTTTTGTTCTTCCTACAGGATTTCAAATCCTTCAGTTCCTTCAATGCTTTCTCTAACTCCTCCATTGGGGTGCCCATGCTCAGTCCAATGGTTGGCTGTGAGCATCCTTCTCTGTATTTGTCAGGCTCTGGCAGAGTCTCTATGGAGACAGCTATATCAGGCTCCTGTAACAAGCACTTCTTGCCATCCACAATAGTGTCTGGGTTTGGTGTATGTATATGGGATGGATTTCCAGCTGGGGCAGTCTCTGGATGGCCTTTCCTTCAATCTCTGCTCTACACTTTGTCTATGTATTTCCTCCAGTGAGTATTTTATTCCCCTTTTTGAGAAGGACTGAAGCATCAACACTTTGGTTTTCCTTCTTCTTGAGCTTCAAGTGGTCTGAGAATTGTATCTTGGGTGTTCTGAGATTTTATGCTAAAATCCACTTATCACTGAGTGCATACAATGTGTGTACTTTTGTGTCTGGGTTACCTCACTAAGAATGATATTTTCCAATTCCATCCATTTGCCTAAGAATTTCATGAATTCAATATTTTTAATAGCTGAGTAGTACTCCATTGTGTAAATGCACCACATTTTCTGTATCCATTCCTCTGTTGCAGTACACATGGGTGCTTTCCAGCTTCTGGCTGTTATAGATAAAGCTGCTAGGAACATAGTGGAGCATGTGTCGGGCTGAAATCAACCAAGTAGAAACAAAAAGAACTATACAAAGAATTAACCAAAGCAGGAGCTGGTTCTTTGAGAAAATCAAAAGGATAGATAAACCCTTAGCCAAACTAACTAGAAAACATAGGGACAGCATTCTAATTAACATCAGAAATGAAAAGGGAGACATAGCAACAGCAACTGAGGAAATCCAAAAAATCATCAGATCCTGCTACAAAGGCCTATATTCAACAAAACTGGAAAATCTGGATGAAATGGAAAATTCTCGACACAGATACCAAAGTTAAATCATGATCAGTTAAACCATCTAAACACTCCCATAACCCCTAATGAAATAAAAGCAGTCATTGAAAGTCTCCCAACCAAAAAAAAAAAAAAAAAGCCCAGGACCAGATGGATTTGATGCAGAGTTATATCAGACCTTCAAAGAAGACCTAATACTAATACTCTTCAAACTATTCCACAAAATAGAAGCAAAAGGAACACTACCCAATACGTTCTATAAAGCCACAGTTACACTGACATCTAAACCACACAAAGACCCAACAAAGAAAGAGAACATCAGATCAATTTTCCTTATGAATATCAATGCAAAAATACTCAATAAAATTCTCACAAACCGAATCCAAGAACACATCAAAACTATCACCCATCATGATCAAGTAGGTTTCATCCCAGGGGTGCAGGGATGGTTCAATATATGGATATTCATCAACTTAATCCACTACATAAACAAACTCAAAGGAAAAAAAAAACCCACATGATCATTTCATGCTGAGAAAGCATTTGACAAAACTCAACACTCCTTCATGGTAAAAGTCTTGGAAAGATCAGGAATTACCATACCTAAACATAGTAAAAGCAATATATAGCAAACCAGTAGCCAACATCAAACTAAATGGAGAGAAACCTGAAGCAATCCACTAAAATCAGTGACTAGACAACACTGCCCACTTTCTCCCTACCTATTCAATATAGTACTCGAAGATCTTAGAAGAAGGAATGATCTCCCATTTTCATGGACTTCCAGGATTAATATAGTAAAAATGGCCATCTTGCCGAAAGCAATCTACAGACTCAATGCAATCCCCATCAAAATTCCAACTCAGTTCTTTACAAAGTTAGAAAAAGCAATTCTCAAATTCATTTGGAATAACAAAAAACCCAGAATAGCAAAGTCTGCAATCCTATAGGTAGAACAACAATATGAACTAACCAGTACCCCCCAGAGCTCATATCTCTAGCTGCATATGGAGCAGGTGATGGCCTAGTCGGCCATCACTGGGAAGAGAGACTCCTTGGTATTGCAAATTTTATATGCCCCAATACAGGGGAATGCCAGGACCAAGAAGTGGGAGTGGGTGGGTAGGGGAGCAGGGCAGAGGGAGGGTATAGGGAACTTTTGGGATAGCATTTGAGATATATATAAAGAAAATATCTAATAAAAAATAAATAAAACTATTCTCAACAATAAAAGAACTTCTCGGGGAATCACAATCCCTGACCTCAAGCCCAGAACAACAGTGATAAAAACTGCATGGTACTGGTACAGAGACAGGCAGGTAGATCAACGGAACAGAAATGAAGACCCAGAAATGAACCCACACACCTATGGTCACTTGATCTTTGACAAAGGAGCTAAAACCACCCAGTGGAAAAAAGACAGCATTTTCAACAAATGGTGCTGGTTCAACTGGAGGTCAGCATGTAGAAGAACACAAATGGATCCATTCTTATCTCCCTGTACAAAACTCAAGTCCAAGTGAATCAAGGACCTCCACATAAAACCAGATACACTGAAACTAATATAAGAGAAAGTGGGGAAGAGCCTCGAGCACATGGGCACAGGGGAAATTTTTCTGAACAGAACACCAATGACTTATGCTTTAAGATTAAAAATCGACAAATAGAACCTCATAAAATTGCAAAGCTTCTGTAAGGCAAAGGACACTGTCAATAGGACAAAATGGCAACCAAAAGACTGGGAAAAGATCTTTACCAACCATACCTCTGATGGAGGGCTAATATCCAACATATACAAAGAACTCAAGAAGGTAGACTCCAGAGAAGCAAATAACCCTATTTTTAAAATGGGGAACAGGGATAGACAAAGAGTTCTCAACTGAGGAAACTCAAATGGCTGAGAAGCACCTAAAGAAATGTTCAACATCCTTAGTCATCAGGGAAATGCAAGTCAAAACAACCCTGAGATTCTACCTCACACAAGTCAGAATGGCTAAGTTCAAAAATTCAGGTGTCAGCAGATGCTGGTGAGGATGTGAAGAAAGAAGAACACTCCTCCACTGCTTGTGGAAATGCAAGCTGGTACTACCACTCTGGAAATCAGTCTGGCAGTTACTCAGACAATTGGATATAGTACTACCTGAGGACCCAGCTATACCACTCCTAGGCATATACCTAAAAGATGCTCCAACATATAACAAGGACACATTCTCCACTATGTTCAGAGCTTAATTTTTTAACCCCTTTAAATCAAATTAAATTTCCAAAGTGGTGGCAGGAGTGGTAGGAATATTGTTTCACTATGTCTCTTGTTATGGGGAGTAGAAATTATATTAACAGTTGTAGAATAAACAACAACAAAAAAGCTGTTTTCATTATGCTTATTCTCATACTTTTTACTTTGCTTTTAAATCCTCTCATCCAGCTCACAAAGTCCAGGGGAAAATGTTTACTCTGTTCCACCTTCAGTAAGAAGTAGACCATGACTAGAAACAGGGAGAAAGGTAAATCTCTTCCTGGCTGGCTCCTCTGATCCCAGACACTTGGGTCATTCATTTAAATGCTTAACATAATCTTCTCTGGGGGCCTGGTGTTTATGCATATCCAGCACTGCCGCTGGTTACAGAATTCCTTAAGGGTGGGTCCAGTGTTGTACCGTGGATAATGCAGGCATAAGTGACTACCATTCATCCCTGCCTACAGATGCTATTGATCATGCTACCATTTGCTGGCCTTGTCATTCTTCAGGCAATATGCTCAGCACCATATCCCAATACCAGACATCAATGATGCTGTGTAGGACATATTAACACACCCCATTTATGGGTGAAGCACAAACACAAATGAGACTCTAAGGGGACGGAGTCTATAATCACAAATAGTTAGGAGTTGCTTGAGAAGGGGGAAGCTAGGTATTGCCTCCTTAGCTTTGAGTTATAATTATGAAGGTCAACAAAACCACAGTCATAATCTTTTCTCCTGATTAAGACACACCTCTGAGGGCTTAACTAGTGCCCTTCTGTGGTTCTTCCCACGTCTGTATGTTGAGGAAGGGATGTTAAAGTCTGATGATGATGCTATGACTTCCTGACTCTGGACATGTAAAGACACGGGATTGAGTTTTATAAGCAAACCTCTCAGCTGTCGTACGTGATGCTCCTGAGATACTGTGGAATCAGCATTCATCGGGTTCTTAGTTATAAATATTTAATAAAATGATGAATAAACAAAAATTAAATGGTCCTTTCTCTAGTTCTCAGGAGCCAGAAAAGGGTAATCCTTCATTTTAAGACAGGAGAGAGGATGCAAGCTTACTGTTCACAATGCTAGCATTTTACGCCTTCCAACACACATCCATCTGGCCCTGATTTTCCATTTTCCCAATTTGGAACAACTCTTCCCATCCATTGGAATCACTTTTTTTTCATGTTTACAAAACACACGATTTGGGGATTTTACATAATTCATCCAAACACAGACTAACTCAAACTGAATCCAAACACCCACCATCCACCAAAAACATGGATCATTGCAGTGATTATATAGAAATGTGAGTATGTACATTGAAAGCCTAGCAAAGAACTTCAACTTGACAATATTTTCAATCACAATAATAACACCTCCAATGGCTTATCTTGCATTCACCATGAATGTTTTTATGTTCATGCTTAGATTTTATAGTGTTTTGGTTCATTATAGTGTAGTTGTTCAAGGGAATATACAAAATGAGACTTTTGGTATAGTTTCAGCTTTCTAATTAAATACCTTATTTGGTATAGATGCAAATGTGTTGAACAGCTACATGCCCTAGTCAAAAATATTTTATTGATTACCTGTAGGTGTTTTCAATAATGGAGGGATATTCTGGTTTCTCTTGTCAGGGTCAAAAAGCGTCATAGCAGGGCAGACTGTGGAAATTCAATTGCTGACCAGAAGGGGTATGTGAAAGACAGAAATACAGTGGAAACCACAAGAATCATTAGTAAAAATGTTTATTTTCAAGTTGGTCAAGACAAAAAAGAGCATGCATATTTGGGACTTTTCTCTCTTGATTTTTCCACCCTCTAGGATCAAACAACTCCACTCTGCTGCAGGGCCACTATTTTCTAAATACCCTAGGCATGTTCACTCACTTGATACTCAGCCATCAAACTTTCACCAGCCTATATGACTCCAACAGGTTCAAAGGCCCAGAGATAGATAGTCATTCCCCTGAAGTTATTTGTGGATACAAGTGACACAAATGTTTAAACTCACACAACCTGGACGTGAAAACAATTCATCTAGGAACCATTCTGCCTCTGAGAACACATCATTGATCACTTGGTGACCTCCTCACTGGCCTCTTTGCCTCTCATCTTGACTCCCTTCCCTCCATCATATCCTTCACCCTCATGATCTGTCCATAGGGCAGCTTTGGTCCGTGTCATGCCCTAGACTATCTCTTAATTTGCTTTCAAGTCATGTGATACGGCATCATCCCACTTCTTTAGCCATCATCTGTGACTTAATTTCTCTTCTCAACTTGGCTTCCTAAATCTCTCCATGAATCGCTTGCCCTGGCTGAGATTAAACACTACTCACCCTTCCCAAAACATGGATTTGACTTTCTTGTCCCCATGGTTTTGACCACATGATTGAAAACAATTTTTTCCTGATACCAGAGCTTCTATAAACCTCACTTGCCTCCAAAGGGCAACACTTGTTCCATATGCTCCCAAAATTTGTATGATAAAACTGAATATCACTGTGTCTATATGTGGAGTTGACCTTTTAAGGAATTTAATGTTGAATATGGTCAGAAAGAGGGTCAGTCAATCTGATAGGACTGATGCCCTTATAAGTAGAGGAACCACGTGAATGTTGGCTTTCTATCAGATTGACTCAAGAAGAATGAAGAATGAAGTGTGGACACTATGCCCCTCCTTAGAATTGGGAACAAAACACCCATGGAAGGAGTTACAGAGACAAAGTTTGGAGCTGTGACGAAAGGATGGACCATCTAGAGACTGCCATATCCAGGGATCCACCCCATAATCAGCTTCCAAACGCTGACACCATTGCATACACTAGCAAGATTTTGCTGAAAGGACCCAAATATAGCTGTCTCTTGTGAGACGATGCCGGGGCCTAGCAAACACAGGAGTGGATGCTCACAGTCAGCTATTGGATGTATCACAGGGCTCCCAATGGAGAAGCTAGAGAAAGTACCCAAGGAGCTAAAGGGATCTGCAATCCTATAGTTGGAACAACATGATGAACTAACCAGAACCCCGGAGCTCTTGTCTCTAGCTGCATATGTATGGAAAGATGGCCTAGTCGGCCATCACTGGAAAGAGAGGCCCATTGGACTTGCAAACTTTATATGCCCCAATATAGGGGAATGCCAGGGCCAAAAGAATGGGAATGGGTGGGTAGGGAAGTGGGGGGTGCTATGGGGGACTTTTGGGATAGCATTGGAAATGTAATTGAGGAAAATATGTAATAAAAAATATTAAAAATTAAAAAAAATACATTTGAAAACTAAAAAAAAAAAAAAAAAAAAAAGTAGAGGAACCACCTCATGAAGGAAGGAAAGCTGGGAAGAGCCCCACAGGGGGATGGAAAGTCATAATCCAGAACGGCAGGCCTCACTAGAAACAAACTCAGTCAGGGCTAAGCCTTCACTTCTAGATTCCAAAGTCTGAGAAAATTAATCACAACTGCATCAGTCATCCTATCTGGTATTTTATGAGAGCTGACTGACACACCCTTCCTTGCTGTTTGATGTAGGGCTTCTCAGTCTTGTGTTTGATAACTATTGGGGGGCTGGGGTAAAGACCAAGTAGAAATTGAGGCAATGTCCAACCAATGACTGGCCCAGCTTGAGACCATTGCCGTAAGAGACAACATACTCCTGACACTATTAGTGATATTCTGCTATACTTCCAGACAGGAGCCTAGCATAACTGTTGTCTGAAAGCCTTCACCAGAAACTGATTGAAACAGCTGCAGAGACCCAAGGTCAAACACTGGGTAGAGCCTAAGGAATACTATGGAAGAGGGAGATGAAGAATTGAAGGAGCCAGAGAAATCATGCACACCACATGAAAACATTCAAAAATCAATTAAATTGGGCCCAGAAGGGGCTGTGCCCTCAGAAACTGAGCCAACAAACAGCAGAAACGGGGTGGACATAGGCCCTCAGCTTATGTGTAACAGTTGTAAACTCAGTCTCCATTTGCAATTCCTAACGGCAGGAGCAGGAGCTGTATCTGACTCTGTTGCCTGCCTTCGACTCCCTTTCCACCAACTGGGCTGCCTTGTCAAGCCACAATGGAAGAGGTACCTAATCCTACTGCAACTTGATATGCCTAAGTAAGTTGATATCCCTTTTTCTGAGCCTTTTCTGAGGTGAAATGCAGAATGGGATGATGGGTGGGAAGGGGAGATGAGAAGGAGGGACTTGGAGAAGAGGAGCGAGGAGAAGCTATGATCAGGATATGAAGTAGATAAATTAATTAATAAAAAAGAAACAGAAAAGGGAGGAGGAGGAGGAGATCAAAATAGGACTACCTTCTTCTGCTAGTGTCAGTCTTATTATCTTCATTCATCTAGCACCCACCCCCTCCTAAGCATCATTTAAATCTATATATATGTCAATGTCTCTTTCCTTTGAGGAGCCAAATAAATTAAACATATTAATAGAAGCTAATAAGCTAATAGGGCTATTTACTCTTCAATTTTGCAACAGTATACTTGGACTTTAACCAAGCTGCAAGAAAACCTGAAATTTATTGAACTCTTCATCCCTAGTAACTAGCCAATAGGCAATGAAAGATGACTGGCCAGACTAGTCTTGCAGTTTCTATCTAAAATGCCACTGCTGATTTGGCGGCCTTACACTGCATACTGCCGTAAAAAAAAAATTACTCTGGAGGTATCAAATGGAAATCCACAGCTCAAAACCAAATGACGACAGCCTCTTGATTTCTATATTCCTCTCTTCACCACTTTTGGCAGCCCTCTCATTCTCTACCCAGGAAGAAAAAACAGGTATTTATCCTATAAATCCAAGCTGGTCATGCAAGGGAAACAGAGGATAGTAGGCAGTAATGTCTGTGGACACCACTCAGACAGACCTGGTCTTTTGATTTGTGGACTTGCCCCAGGACTATTCTCTTTTTGTTATCTTTTTGTTTTCCCTAGTTCACACACTCTATACCTCACTGAGAATAGAGCCTCCCACAGCAGTCTCCTGTGCCAAGTTAGAAATCAATTCCCTTTAGAGACCTCCAGCCATTTCTCCCAACCCAGGACACACATGAAGGAAACAGACAGCACCGATGATAGCCCATTGAAACATTCCATCATTTACTTCAATAATGCCAGAACTTGAATTTGCAATTATATTTCAAACAATCATTCTTTCCACTACTTATTTGGGATCACTGGTAATACTTTAGAAATTACTAATGTCCAGTTGGACCCATAAATTTTTATTCGATGAGTTGGGTATTGCCTGGACATCAAGAATTTTTGAAAGATTTCCCAGTGATTTCAGTACACAACCATGCAGGCAAACTGCTAACCACCTTTTGTTGCCTCTCATTTCCTAATGATTACTGGCAACAAGTGAGGCTCTACCACCAGAGAGAGAAGGAGTAGATGGCCTCCTCTCCCCAACCTACACATGTGGTAACATACACTTAACACAATTACTAGGGAGCTAGTGGTTGCTACCATTGAGAATGATAGTACTTATGTATTAACAGTCTGAGAGTCATAGAAACATTATTTTTAATATTTAAAATAAATATTCAGTGCATTTCTGTTAACAAGGAAGTCTGCATTATAGTTGAATGGAAACATGGGCCAGTGAAGCTCAAGTCTGTAACTCTAGGAAAGGTAAAAGGAGAGAAACAGTTTCACAAAGTTGTCTTCTGACCTGCACAGCTCTTGCATTCTAGCATGTGCACACACGCAAATAAGTATGTTTTAGATGATCAGAAAGAAGAACTAGGGAGAATTAACGATAAGAGTAAAGACTCCAGTGGTTTTAGATTAGTTATTCCTTTCTGCTTTCTCAAATTTTCACTAATGATACAGCATTATTTTTAGAAGTGATTAGGGAATAATTGAGAATTTCTCCTCATGAATTATCTTTAAAAGGAATTATCTAATCTAATTTTCCTCTACCTTCAGAGATATTTTCATTACTAAAAACATACAAAATCAGTCAGTTCATTAAATTTGCTCAGTTTTAATCCAGTGCCTATTAAATTAAAGGCTCTATGCGATATGAGGAAGAGAGTAACAGGGAGTAGACTTATCATGTTGGAGAGAACCATCACACACATGCACAGATGCAAAGGATCCTGGGGAAACAGCAGCAGCACTCATGTTAAAGTAACAAGACAAGATTCTAACCCATGTTCATAAAACAGAGGCAGTAAAGATTGGGTGGGAGGGGAAGTTAAACCATGTAGTCTGTGGCTAGTATTCAATTTCTGTTGTGGCAGAAAAGAAGCTATTGAAAATGTGGAAACAATGTTCATGGCTGCAGTCCAATAAAGTATTATTTAAAAAAAAAAAAGACTACACTTATAGCCATGGTTCTCAACCTGTGGGTCATGACCCCTATAAGGGGTTGAACAATCTTTTCACAAGGGTCTCATATCAGATATTTACATTACAGTTCATAACAGCAGAAAATTACAGTTATGAAGTAGCAACAAGACTAATTTTATGGTTGGAGCCATGACTACATAAGGAAATGTATTAAAGGGTTAAAGAGTTAGGAAGGTCAAGACCCACTGTCTTACAGGCTTACATTTCCTGACCTCCAGTGTACATTCACCAAAGCACATAAAGCAATTATAATTGGTTTGTAAACTGGGCACCATGAGATTCCTGGTTCAGTCACCTTGAAAATGTCACTGGACTGTCTGCCCTTCAGTACAGGCTATTCATGCAGAATACTTTTTCTCATCTCCTGCTGAACAAATCTGTTTTTGAGGTACAGAACCTCCAGAATGGACCTGGCTACTCTCCAAGTCCATTTTCACAAATGTTTAGTTCTGTCCTAAGTTTCCAGAGCTAATGCCATTCCCTGTGGGTACCTTCAGTTCTTCTGCTCTCGATGTGCGTTGTCACCGTTTCTTTACTTGGAACTGTCATCATGATCACCACCCACACGTTCAAATGGAAGCACTGAGACTTAGGAAACACCACAAAGCACATTCAAAAATCTCGCCTAGACCCTGTGATGCACAAGTGTCCACAGGCTGTGTATGAATCCGGAGAAAGCAAATATTCGAATCACACTGTAGCCTGTCCTACGGTTTTGAACAAGTCATTTGATGGCGCAGAATTTTTATTTCCTTAACTGTAAAGGTGTCCGAAATTGCTTCATTTTCAGGGTATTTTTAAAAGCATTGGGTATGATAGAGTTAATGTTCTGGACATTAATGACTGCTCAATAATGGCAGTTGTGCTCACTTCCCTTATAGCTGCTATGACAGTGTCTCCAGGACTCTCCATTTCCCACATGCTTCTGTTCTACTGTTACATGCTTCATCCTACTTATCACAGCACAGGAATTAAATTAATGTTGAATTAACTTAATCATCTGTATTTAGAAGTTCTGTATGTATGTATGTATGTATGTATGTATGTATGTATGTATGTATGTATATTACATCTCTACCAGTTTTCTTTCCTTCCTCTCATCCCAGCTCCTCCTCCCACCTCCTCTTCACACCACCTCTATCCACTCCTCCCCAGTTTCTCTTCAAAAAATGGGCAGGCCTCCCATTGCTATCAACCAGTCATAGCATATCAAGATTCTAGGCACCTCCTGTCCTATTAAAACTAGTTGAGGCAACCCAGTAGAGGGAAAGGGTCCAAAAGGCAGGCAACAGAATCAGAGACAACACCTGCCTCCACTGTTAGGAGTCCCATGAAAAAGCAAAGCCACACAACTGTACGTGTGCAAAGAGCCTACCTAGGACAGCTCCATGCAGGCTCCCTCCCTGGTTGGTGGTTCAGTATCTGTGAGCAGCTTTGAGCCCAAGTTGATTGATTCTGTAGGTTTTCTTGTGGTGTCCTTCAATCCTCTCACTCCTACAATCCTTCCTCCCCTTCTTCCACAGGTTTCCCCAAGCTCTCCAAAACTTTTGGCTGTGAGTTTCTGCATCTGTTTTCATCACTCGCTGGGTGAAGCCATTCTGATGACAACTGAGCTAGGCACCAAACTATGAGCATAGCAGAATATCAGTAGGAATTATTTTCTCTTCTAGATCTTTGAGCTATCCAGCCTCTGGGTCCTAGTCCTTTGGGCAATGTTCTGAGTGGGCCACCTCTCATGGCATGGATCTCAAACTAAACCAATCATTAGTTGGCTACTCCCACAATTTCCATGCCACTTTTACCCAACACATCTTGCAGGCAGGACAGATTGTGGGTGGAACATTTTGTGGCTGCATTGCTGTCAAAAATCTCTTCCCTGGAATTCTTGGCCAGTTATAGAAGATAGCCAGTTCAGGCTCTGTATCCTCCATTGCTAAGAGTTTTAGCTAAGGTCACCCTCATAGATTCTTTGAAGTTTCCATTGCCCAAGGTTTCTACCTTGTAGCAGTGATGACCCCAGATTCCAGTTGTTTCTCCAAGTACTCTCCTAGCCTTCATCTTCTCCCCACCTGATCCCTCCTGTTCCCATCCCAGCCACCGCCATCCATACCTCTCCCAAATACACCCACAATGTCTATTCTATTTCCCCTTCACAGTGAGATTCAGGTGTTCCCGCCTTGAGCCCTAAGTCTTTTTAAGATCCCCAAATGTATCCTCTAAACAAGAGGGAAATTAAATAATTCATCTTTTATAAAATAAAGCATAGAATTCTTTCTTAACTAAAACTCATTTTCCTCAAACAAGTGTACATGCTCATTAACACTTTTGCACACTACTTTGAACAGAAGAATAGCTTCTGTTCACCCCAAAGTTCCAGATACTTAAAAGGTTGGGGCAGGAAGAAAGAATAAAACACCTAGGTGATATATCTTCCTAATAAAATTACCATTGTTTAAAAATCAAAGAGCCTACTATAGTGGCTCCTCAATGTAATCCAACCACTGGCAGGTAGAGGCAGGAAGATCAAGAGTTCAAAGCTATCCTAAGCTACATAGCGATCCTAAGGCCAGCCTAGGCCAAATGAGAATACATTTCTAGAAATCAATTAAAATTAATAATCAACATAATCCAAAAATCAACGATGTCAACATGGGTTTTATTTTATGGTTGACATTTCTCAAAATGCCAGAAATAAGGCATAACTTTCTCCTTACTTTAAGTTCTTCTTAAAATGCACCTCAAATGCTAATAGACTCTTCCACAGTGATATAAGTGCTACACACCACCTCAACCTCAGAATGAGTTTTCTCATTTGTAATAGAGAGAACTACTCACAGCTACTGGCTTCTCATCTGCTCCACTAGGAAAGTGACGATGTGCTAAATGGAGATGCATTATACACCCAGGAGGTCCTGGACTTTACTGGGCACTGAAGTAATAAAAGAAGCAAAATCATAGTCTCTAAGTTTACTCAGCTGATTTTTGAGTGGGATTGATGTGGAATGTTAAAATGCACTTTAAAATATGTTACGCAATACATCAAGAATATATGGAGGGCCAATAGGAAAATCCATTAATTAGCAAGCTAATTTTAAAATATGACTTTTCTCACAGAGGTAAACTGCATAGGAAGACAATGTCAGCCCCAGAAGGCATGGATCATTAAACAAAAATTGCAGTGTAGGGGGTGAGATACTGTCCTAGAGTCTATTGGCAAGGAAGACCCTGGAAGCTCCCAAAAGTAAAGGCTCTCATCATTACCCTTAGTTTCTCACAATAACTACATGATGACATCCTATTGCTGAAGACACCACATATTTTGTTTGTAGAAACCAATCTCATGCTACCAATCTCATGCTTCCTTTCTCCTAGATAGCTTTCATGGGGATATAGTGCTATGCAGGCTACTGAGGGAAAAACATCAATAGTTTCATCCAACACAGGACCATGCTACAATGCCAACTTTGCAGACAATTAAGTGCCCACTGACACAATATTGGCATAGTCATTATAGGGTAAATAACTGCTTTCTGATTGGGTTTGAGCCCTACTGCACAGAAGAGAAAGCCATGCCCTGTACTATAAACCTGATCAAGAGTCCCTCTCTGTAGAAGTCATAGCCCTAGGTTAGGACCTGCTGTTAACATTCCTCTAAATGGCCATGTTGTCAAGTTGCTTCTGTACATACATTTCTAAAATGTATTTAAAGGATTTCTCTATTCATTTATATTTTATTTTCTAATTTTATGTTTATGAGAGCTTGGCTGCAAATACCACATCACATGTATGTCTGGTGTTCACAGAGTCAAAAGAGTTTGTTGGATCCCATGGAACTAGAGTTATAGAGGGTTATGAACATCCACAGTAGTGCAGAGAACTGAACTTATGTCCTCTACAAGAGCAGCAATTACCCTTAACTGCTGAGATAACCACATAACTTATCAAAACACTGAGAATATGAGAGCTAGTACTCAACCTTAAATAAAACAACTTTATCAACTGCCCAGGCTTACTAAGACTTGGGAAACATCATGGAATCATAAGAGGAGAAAGAGGAGGAGGGAAAGGGGTAAGAAGAAAAGGAGGAAGAGGAAGAGTGGGAGGGGGAGGAAGAAGAGGAAAAATAGGAGGAGGGAAGGGGAAAGAAGAAGAGGAGGAGGAGGAGTGCTGTGAAGTGCTGCCTTCTGGATGTAACATGGCTCCTACACTCATGCACCTGTTGTTACCTGCATAAGACCCAGCCAATATAGACACAGCCAAAATTCTAGCATAGATAAACCAAAAGGTCTTTAGTCCCACCCCTAACTGAGAAGCTATTGGCAGTTGATTGCTGCTGAGGATGGGAAAACAAATCATACTTGAAAGTGTGCTTCCGATCCGGCCGGATCAGCACCAGGGTAGCTAGAGCGCAGGGTCGGCTGACACCCGCCAGCTACCCACGACCCCCGCCACAGGATTTTGAGACGCTGGTGAGTGGAACACAGCTTCTGCTCCAGTCCAATCATGCGGGACCTGAGACTGCTCTGGTTGGGGAGGGAGAAATCCGGCCTACATAGGGCCACAAGCCTCTTCCGGTCAGAAAAGCACCGGGGTAGCTAGGGCGCAGGGTCGGCTGACTCTCTCCAGCTACCCACAACACCCGCCACAGGATCTTAAGACTTCTGGTGAGTGGAACACAGCTTCTGCTCCAATCCAATTGCGCGAGGGACCTGAGACTGCATTAGTTAGGGAAGCAGAAACCAGCCTGAGTAGGGCCACAGGCCTCATCCGGCCAGACCAGCACCAGCATAGCTAGAGCGCAGGGTCGGCTGAAACCCTCCAGCTACCCACGACCCCCGCCACAGGATTTTGAGACTGCTGGTGAGTGGAACACAGCTTCTGCTCCAGTCCAATCACGCGGGACCTGAGACTGCTTTGGTTGGGGAGGCAGAAATCCGGCCTACATAGGGCCACAAGCCTCTTCCGGTCAGAAAAGCACCTGGGTAGCTAGGGCGCAGAGTCGGCTGACACTCGCCAGCTACCCACAACACCCGCCACAGGATCTTAAGACTTCTGGAGAGTGGAACACAGCTTCTGCTCCAATCCAACTGTGCGCGGGACCTGAGACTGCATTAGTTAGGGAAGCAGAAAACCGGCCTGAGTAGGACCACAGGCCTCTTCCGGCTGGACCAGCACCGGGGTACAGCCAGCTACCCACAACCCCCGCCACAGGATTTTGAGACTGCTGGTGAGTGGAACACAGCTTCTGCTCCAATCTTTAAACAGTGACAACGATAACAACTAACCCCAGAGATTACCAGATGGCGAAAGGTAAACGTAATAATCTTACTAACAGAAACCAAGACCACTCACCATCATCAGAACCCAACACCCCCACTTCGCCCAGTCCAGGACACCCCAACACACCGGAAAAGCTAGACCCGGATCTAAAAGCATATCACATGATGATGGTAGAGGACATCAAGAAGGACTTTAATAACACACTTAAAGAAATACAAAGGAACACTGGTAAACAGGTAGAAGACAGTAAAGAGGAAGCACAAAAATCCCTTAAAGAATTGCAGGAGAACACTGCTAAAGAGTTACAAATCCTTAAAGAAAAACAGGATAACCTAATCAAACAGGTAGAAGTCCTTAATGAAAAACAGGAAAACACATCCAAACAGATGATGGAAATGAACAAAACCATACTAGACCTAAAAAGGGAGGTAGACACAATAAAGAAAACCCAAAATGAGGCAACACTGGAGATAGAAACCCTAGGAAGGAAATCTGGAAACATAGATACCAGCATTAGCAACAGAATACAAGAGATGGAAGAGAGAATCTCAGGTGCAGAAGATTCCATAGAGAACATCGGCACAACAATCAAGGAAAATGTAAAATGCAAAAAGATCCTAACTCAAAACATCCAAGAAATACAGGACACAATGAGAAGACCAAACCTACGGATAATAGGAGTGGATGAGAATGAAGATTTTCAACTCAAAGGACCAGCAAACATCTTCAACAAAATTATAGAAGAAAACTTCCCAAATCTAAAGAAAGAGATGCCCATGAACATACAAGAAGCCTACAGAACTCCAAATAGACTGGACCAGAAAAGAAATACCTCCCGACACAAAATAATCAGAATAAAAAATGCTCTAAATAAAGATAGAATACTAAAAGCAGTAAGAGAAAAAGGCCAAGTAACATATAAAGGCAAGCCTATCAGAATTACACCAGATTTTTCACCAGAGACTATGAAAGCCAGAAGATCCTGGACGGATGTTATACAGACACTAAAAGAACACAAATTCCAGCCCAGGCTACTATACCCAGCCAAACTCTCAATTAACATAGATGGAGAAACCAAAGTATTCCACGACAAAACCAAATTCACACATTATCTCTCCACGAATCCAGCCCTTCAAAGGATAATAACAGAAAAAAAAACCAATACAAGGACAGGAACCACGCCCTAGAAACAACAAGAAGGTAATCCCTCAACAAACCTAAAAGAAGACAGCCACAAGAACAGAAAGCCAACTTTAACAACAAAAATAACAGGAAACAACAATTACTTTTCCTTAATATCTCTTAATATCAATGGACTCAACTCCCCGATAAAAAGACATAGACTAACAAACTGGCTACACAAACAAGACCCAACATTTTGCTGCTTACAGGAAACTCATCTCAGAGAAAAAGATAGACACTACCTCAGAATGAAAAGCTGGAAAACAATTTTCCAAGCAAATGGCATGAAGAAACAAGCTGGAGTAGCCATTCTAATATCTGATAAGATTGACTTCCAACCCAAAGTCATTAAAAAAGACAGGGAGGGACACTTCATACTCATCAAAGGTAAAATCCTCCAAGAGGAACTATCAATCCTGAATATCTATGCTCCAAATACAAAGGCAGCCACATTCATTAAAGAAACTTTAGTAAATCTCAAAGCACACATTGCACCTCATACAATAATAGTGGGAGACTTCAACACACCACTTTCACCAATGGACAGATCATGGAAACAGAAACTAAACAGGGACACAGAGAAACTAAGAGAAATTATGAATCAAATGGATCTGGCAGATATCTACAGAACATTCTATCCTAAAACAAAAGGATATACCTTCTTCTCTGCACCTCATGGTACCATCTCCAAAATTGACCACATAATTGGTCACAAAACAGGCCTCAACAGATACAAAAATATTGAAATTGTCCCATGCATCCTATCAGATCACCATGGACTAAGGCTGATCTTCAATAACAAAATAAATAATAGAAAGCCAACCTTCCCGTGGAAACTGAACAACACTCTTCTCAATGATACCTTGGTCAAGGAAGGAATAAAGAAAGAAATTAAGGACTTCTTAGAGTTCAATGAAAATGAAACCACAACATACCCAAACTTATGGACGCAATGAAAGCATTTCTAAGAGGAAAACTCATAGCTCTGAGTGCCTCCAAAAGGAAACTAGAGAGAGCACACATTAGCAGCTTGACAACATACCTAAAAGCACTAGAACAAAAGGAAGCAAATTCACCCAAGAGGAGTAGACGGCAGGAAATAATCAAACTCAGGGGCGAAATCAACCAAGTGGAAACAAGAAAAACTATTCAAACAATCAACCAATCAAGGAGCTGGTTCTTTGAGAAAATCAACAAGATAGATAAACCCTTAGCCAGACTCACTAGAGGGCACAGGGAAAGCATCCTAATTAACAAAATCAGAAATGAAAAAGGAGACATAACAACAGATCCTGAAGACATCCAAAACACCATCAGATCCTTCTACCAAAGGCTATACTCAACAAAACTGGAGAACCTGGATGAAATGGAGGAGTTCCTAGACAGATACCAAGTACCAAAGTTGAATCAAGATCAGGTTAATGATCTAAACAGCCCTATATCCCCCAAAGAAATAGAAGCAGTCATTAATAGTCTCCCAACTAAAAAAAGCCCAGGACCAGATGGGTTTAGTGCAGAGTTCTATCAGACCTTCAAAGAAGATCTAATCCCAGTTCTTCACAAACTATTCCACAAAATAGAAACAGAAGGTACTCTACCCAACTCATTCTATGAAGCCACAATTACTCTGATACCTAAACCACAAAAAGACCCAACAAAGATAGAAAACTTCAGACCAATATCCCTTATGAATATTGATGCAAAAATCCTCAATAAAGTTCTTGCTAACCGAATCCAAGAACACATCAAAACAATCATCCATCCTGACCAAGTAGGTTTCATCCCAGGGATGCAGGGATGGTTCAATATACGGAAATCCATCAACGTAATCCACTATATAAACAAACTCAAAGACAAAAACCACATGGTCATCTCGTTAGATGCGGAAAAAGCATTTGACAAGATCCAACACCCATTCATGATAAAAGTCTTGGAATGATCAGGAATTCAAGGCCCATACCTAAACATGATAAAAGCAATCTACAGCAAACCAGTAGCCAACATCAAAGTAAATGGTGAGAAGCTTGAAGCAATCCCTCTAAAATCAGGGACTAGACAAGGCTGTCCACTTTCTCCATACCTATTCAACATTGTACTTGAAGTCCTAGCCAGAGCAATTCGACAACAAAAGGAGATCAAAGGGATACAAATTGGAAAAGATGAAGTCAAAATATCACTTTTTGCAGATGATATGATAGTATATATATATAAGTGACCCTAAAATTTCCACCAGAGAACTCCTAAGCCTGATAAACAGCTTCGGTGAAGTAGCTGGATATAAAATTAACTCAAACAAATCAATGGCCTTTCTCTACACAAAGAATAAACAGGCTGAGAAAGAAATTAGGGAAACAACACCCTTCTCAATAGTCACAAATAATATAAAATATCTTGGCGTGACTCTAACTAAGGAAGTGAAAGATCTGTATTATAAAAACTTCAAGTCTCTGAAGAAAGAAATTATAGAAGATCTCAGAAGATGGAAAGATCTCCCATGCTCATGGATTGGCAGGATCAACATTGTAAAAATGGCTATCTTGCCAAAAGCAATCTACAGATTCAATGCAATCCCCATCAAAATTCCAAATCAATTCTTCAACGAATTAGAAAGTGCAATCTGCAAATTCATCTGGAATAACAAAAAACCTAGGATAGCTAAAACTCTTCTCAAGGATAAAAGAACCTCTGGTGGAATCACCATGCCGGACCTAAAGCTCTACTACAGAGCAATTGTGATAAAAAAAACTGCATGATACTGGAATAGTGACAGACAAATAGACCAATGGAATAGAATTGAAGACCCAGAAATGAACCCACACACCTATGGTCACTTGATCTTCGACAAGGGAGCTAAAAACATCCAGTGGAAGAAAGACAGCATTTTCAACAAATGGTGCTGGCACAACTGGTTGTTAACATGTAGAAGAATTCGAATCGATCCATTCCTATCTCCTTGTACTAAGGTCAAGTCTAAGTGGATCAAGGAACTTCACATAAAACCAGAGACACTGAAACTTATAGAGGAGAAAGTGGGGAAAAGCCTTGAAGATATGGGCACAGGGGAAAAATTCCTGAATAGAACAGTAATGGCTTGTGCTGTAAGATCGAGAATTGACAAGTGGGACCTCATGAAACTGCAAAGCTTCTGCAAGGCTAAAGACACCATCAATAAGACAAAAAAACCACCAACAGATTGGGAAAGGATCTTCACCTATCCTAAATCAGATAAGGGACTAATATCCAATATATATAAAGAACTCAAGAAGGTGGACTCCAGAAAGTCAAATAACCCCATCAAAAAATGGGGCTCAGAACTGAACAAAGAATTCTCACCTGAGGAATACCGAATGGCAGAGAAGCACCTGAAAAAATGTTCAACATCCTTAATCATCAGGGAAATGCAAATCAAAACAACCCTGAGATTCCACCTCACACCAGTCAGAATGGCTAAGATCAAAAATTCAGGTGACAGCAGATGCTGGCGAGGATGTGGAGAAAGAGGAACACTCCTCCATTGTTGGTGGGATTGCAAGCTTGTACAACCACTCTGGAAATCAGTCTGGCGGTTCCTCAGAAAATTGGACATAGTACTACCGGAGGATCCAGCAATACCTCTCCTGGACATATATCCAGAAGATGTCCCAACCGGTAAAAAGGACACATGCTCCACTATGTTCATAGCAGCCCTATTTATAATAGCCAGAAGCTGGAAAGAACCCAGATGTCCCTCAACAGAGGAATGGATACAGAAATTATGGTACATTTACACAATGGAGTACTACTCAGCTATTAAAAAGAATGAATTTATGAAATTCCTAGCCAAATGGATGGACCTGGAGGGCATCATCTTGAGTGAAGTAACACAATCACAAAAGAACTCACACAATATGTATTCACTGATAAGTGGATATTAGCCCAAAACTTAGGATACCCAAGATATAAGATACAATTTACTAAACGTATGAAACTCAAGAAGAATGAAGACCAAAGTGTGGACACTGTGCCCCTTCTTAGAATTGGGAACAAAACACCCAGGGAAGGAGTTACAGAGACAAAGTTCGTAGCTGTGATGAAAGGATGGACCATTTAGAGACTGCTGTATCCAGGGATCCATCCCATAATCAGCTTCTAAACGCTGACACCATTGCATACACTAGCAAGATTTTGCTGAAAGGACCCAAATATAGCTGTCTCTTGTGAGACGATGCCGGGGCCTAGCAAACACAGGAGTGGATGTTCACAGACAGCTATTGGATGTATCACAGGGCTCCCAATGGAGAAGCTAGAGAAAGTACCCAAGGAGCTAAAGGGATCTGCAACCCTATTGTTGGAACAACATGATGTACTAACCAGAACCCCGGAGCTCTTGTCTCTAGCTGCATATGTATGGAAAGATGGCCTAGTCGGCCATCAATGGAAAGAGAGGCCCATTGGACTTGCAAACTTTATATGCCCCAATATAGGGGAATGCCAGGGCCAAAAGAATGGGAATGGGTGGGTAGGGAAGTGGGGGGCGCTATGGGGGACTTTTGGGATAGCATTGGAAATGTAATTGAGGAAAATATGTAATAAAAATATTAAAAATTAAAAAAAAAAGAAAGTGTGCTTCCAGTGCTCCAGTGGTTAGCCCAGCGCCCAGGCTCATCTGTTTATCACTCATCAGACCTAGTGGGGAAGAAGAGGAGGAGGAAGTGAAGTTTGAAGAGAGAGGTATGAGGAGAGATTGGAGAAAGGAGATGGAAATAGGCTGGATGTGACCGTATTTTGCTGTATACATGTATGAACATTTTAAAGAATAAAAAGAAAGAAATTAGGAGTCAGCCTCAAAGCAATCACCATTAATTACACTTGGGATAGAATGCTTCCCTAGGTAACTCTCAGGTCTGTATTTTGAGTGACCCATGTACTTGAATTGAGCACCAGTGGCTGAGTAGGATGCTAAAAGAGGAAGAAACTTTACTCATGCAAAAGGAGGTCATTAAAGTAAGCTTGAGAAGTTGGTCAACTGGCAAATCTTATGGCATTCTTTTCCTTTAAGCCCATGGAACGCTTTGCATACCAGCAGTAAGTAAGTACTGAGAAAGAAAGGGATCATGTGAAGAATGGTATCACTGGTGAAGCCACATCTAAGATGAGATGTTGAGAGCATGGTACACAGCCCTTAGAGCTGGGTTTCTCCACAGCTAGAACAGACTCATAATATCTGCCTCTCACAGAAGGGGGCAGGCACAGCAGGATTGGAGGGAGCAATGACAAGTAGTTATTGAGCCTACAAGGTGGATGCCTCAGTAGTCTCAGTCTGGCACCTGGAGCCCAGGAAGTTCCTAAAGAGTCACTGTCCATATTCCAGTTATGGAAGCAGGAAAATACTGGTTCTGCAATTAGCAAAGGAATCATCATCATGATCATCACCATGATCATCATCATGATCAGCAGCAGCAGCAGCAGCAACAGGGCAACAGGGAAAATTAATTCTTTGGCAATGGGAAAGCCAAGCCAATAAAAGGCAAGTTTAACTTTTTATCTGGGCTGCTACCATAGGGTGCCACCTACAAGCCTGGAATGCTAGGTAGATATTCTGAAGTTGAATTTTATCCTAAATTCGGGATTCAACACAATTGCCTGTGATTGATTGATTGATTGATTGATTGATTGATTGATTTGTTGTTTTGAGGAGGGGACACCATGGAGTCCTGAAGTTACCCTTATTGGTGATGCCATAGGAAGTATTGGAGCTATTCTCTATGTCCTTTTCCTTCTTGAAGCTCTGTGACTTGATGCTTCATGAGTGACTTTAGTACTCTTTCATTCTCTCCATCTTTGTCACTTGAACACTAGTCCCAAAGATATGGTATGGAACAAATACTAAGAAGTTTACAAACACAGATCTTTTCTCAGAAACCCAAGCTGCAGTTAACAGTAGCAAATGGGGCGGGGATGGGGTGTCACTGTGCTTTTTAAACACCTAAAAGCTGTAGGATTTATATTTCATTTTGAAGAAACAAAAGCCATAAAATCATTATCTAATACTTATTGAGTTCTGAACATACATATGCTAAATATGGCTAAATGTTTTCTGTGTATTAAACTACTTTATCCTCCCAAAGAGGTGGCCTTTAAGTAAGTGCAAAGAAAGGGAAACATTGACATGTCAGTGAAGTGAACAGGTAGAAGACAATGCCCAGTTTCAGGTCCCCAATTACACTAGTGAGGTTTACAACAAGGTTCTCATAATGTCCTCAAGTACTCTATTATTTTGGAGAATTCTGGCTCAATACTCATCAGAAGAAAAAGCAGTGTCTATAGACATGAATGATGAGGATTCATAAAAGTCCCTGGGATAGTCATTTATCAACTCACAGCTCCAGGGAGAATAGAGTACACAGATTTTCTTTAAAGTTATGGAATTTGTAGATATACTAGGAAAGCCTGACATTAAGTATTCTGTTCCTTAGCTAAGATGTTAACCCTTTTAAGTGTTACACCTAGCGTTATTAGTTTTAATGATTGAAGTTATAGATAAATACAATACAGTCCACAGTTCAATGACTCCTAGCTGAAAATAACAACTTCCAGTCACCAACTTTTACGAAAATCATTGGAAACTAAGCCAAAACTCACAACAAAACAAACAAAATGAAGAAACAAAAAACCAGCAATGAAAATAACAAGGCATGAAAGCTAGAGATTTGAAGCTTTAAGTTCACATCTTGCCACTTGAAGTTGACATCCTGTGGACACAGTATTCAGAAGGCCTGAAGTGAAGGATGTGAGGAGCCATAGCCATGATCCTCCTCTGAGAAAGATCTTAGTGATCCATATGCTGGGATTTATTTCATCATCAGATGACATGGATTCAGAGTTGCTGTACTAAGGGACATTCTTCTTAGTGTGACTCGCTTAAAGAAACAATGGGCACTCTGCTATAAAACTATACGGGTTTGGATCTCATGAACTGGAAAAATTCTAATGGGTCATTTGGACCATTGTGTTTCCAGAACTTCTTAACTATTGGTCAAAGAAATCAGGCATATGTTTCCTTGATGTAGCTTCCTTTCCTTCTCTTTGCACTTCTGTGACTGTCTTGTTCCTCTCATAGGCATCCACCGGAACTGCTCCCTAGTAAACACCTTTCCTATGAGCTCCATATGACCTTCTGCCCTTGAGGTTCTGAGCTTATCTCCATAACTGTTCAACAAAATAAAGTCATATGTATAGGACAGCCTTGGATTTACCACTTCAGGCATCCATTCCACAGCTATGAAATGGAGATGCTGCAGGTGATGATGCCCCCATGTTCCATAAAATATGCCCAATAGCCTGGCAGAATAGGTACTCTCCACAGAAACATTATGGATTGAAAGATCAGAATATTTATCCTGACTAAAACATTGCCTTTCAAGCCATCATATTTCTGGTCCACAATTTACATTTCACATCTCTCAAGAGCAGATACTTCAGAAAGCCTGTGTGAAATATAGATATGTCAGCTTTTTTTCAAACATACAGTTTTGCTTCTAGAAAAGAAAAAAAGGGTGGGGGGGGGACCAGCAGGGCCCAGGTACCCAGGAACTCTGCCCGACCAGTAGCACTGGTTCCTTCCAGTCTGGGTCAATGAACTGAGCAGACCTTGGACATGAACTCCACAGTCAGTCCCATAACACCGAGAGGAAGCTCTACTCCCAGGCGCCCTAACAAACACAGGATCACAGGATCATAGGATCACAGGATCACAGGAGTTTGGTCACACCAGGATCTCAGGGTCCCAGAGGTAGCTTGACTCCTGACACTCACAGGATCTCAGGATCCCAGGATCCCAGAATCACAGGATCATAGAGACAGCTGAACTCTGAGGAGTTCTGACACAACCAGGATCACAGGAAGGACAGGCTCCCATCAGATATAGTGAGGGTAGGTAGCATTAGAGTTAGTAGGATGGCAGGAGGCAAGCATAAGAACATAAGCAACAGAAACCAAGGTTACTTGGCATCATCTGAATGCAATTTCCCAGCATAGCAAGTCCTGGATATACCATCATGCCAAAAAAGCAAGATTCAGATCTCAAATAATTTCTCATGATGATAATAGAGAACTTTAAGAAGAACATAAATAACTCCCTTAAAGAAATACAGGAGAACACAGGTAAACAGCAAGAAGTACTTAAAGAGGAAACACAAGAATCCCTTAAAGAATTACAGGAAAACACAATCAAACAGGTGAAGGAAATGAACAAAAACACTTCCTACTGGTCAAAAGAAAAATCTACCAAAATGAACTCTCACTTCTGAACATCTATGTTCCAAATGGAGGAGCACCCACATTCATAAAAGAAAGTTTACTAAAGCTCAAAGCACACATTGTACCCCACACAACAATGGTGGAAGACTTCATCACCCCACTATCAACAATGGACATATCATGGAAATAAAAACTAAACAAAGACACCGTGAAACTAACAGAAGTTATGAAACAAATGGATCTAGCAGATATTCATAGATCATTTCATCCTAAAGCAAAAGACTATCCTGTCTTCTCAACACCTCAAGGTACCTTCTCCAAAATTGACCATATAATTGGTCACAAAACAGCCCGCAAGAAGACTGAATAATTCTATGCACCCTATCAGATCACCACAGACTAAGGCTGGTCTTGAATACCAACAAAAGCAAAAACAATGGAAAGCACATATAAACATGGAAGCTGAACAACGCTCTATTCAATGATAACTTGATCAAGGAAGAAATAAAGAAATTAAAGGCTTTTTAGAACTTAATGCAAATGAAGACACATCATACCAAAACTTATGGGACACAATGAAAGCAATGCTAAGAGGAAAAACTCAAAGTTCTAAGTGCCTCCAAAAAGAAACTGGAGGAAGCTTACACTAGCAGTTTGACAGCACACATGAAAGCTCTAGAACAAAAAGAAGTAAATACACTCAAGACTAGTAGACAGCAGGAAGTAATCAAACTCAGGGCTGAAATCAACCAAGTAGAAACAAAAATCACTATACAAAGAATCAACAAAACCAGGAGATGGTTCTTTGAGAAAACCAACAAAATAAATAAACCCTTAGCCAGACTAACCAGAGGACACAGAGACAGTATCCAAATTAATAGAACCAGAAATGAAAAGGGAGACATAACAATGAAATATATCTTAAAATAATTATCCTTTATGTTGAATATTAAGTTAAAAATTTTTAAATCATATTCTACAAAAAAAGAAGTGCCGCAGACCCTCTGGGCCCCTTTGTCTGTGTGGAACGGGTCTCTAGTCGCAGGTGGGCAAAGCGTTGGATGAATGACAGACAGATGCACACCGGAGAGGTTGTGTAGAATCTGAATTTTAATTTGTCAAATTGAGCATCAAACTTTTTATACAGAAGAAAATAGGGAAGTTGGGTGACACACCAGCAAGGTACAAAGAGGTTACTGGATTCTTACACAAAACAGAGGAATACAAACACAGAAGGTCTAATAGGAACCACCTGGGATAGAATACATTGTTAACAACTGGGATCAAAAGGAGCTCCACCTAAGATCCATTTAATCTTAGAAGCCAGGGTCAAGGGCTTCGTGCCCTTGCTATAGTTCCTATTTTAGTCTATTGTATAGTCCACCTTCCCCCTAGGCCATTGTAAATACCTGTGTATGGGTGTAACTCAGCTATCTATAGTTCTAAGTATCTACTCTGGTTCCTCCTTAGGTCTCAAACTTTCTTCTTCCTAGATGATGGTAAATTCCTGTGTAGGACAGTGACTTAGCTTTTATTCAAAGTGATAGTGTAATACCAGAGGCAATTCTGAATGTCACTGAATAGGCAACATTCTTACTGAATTCCAAGCCCATGGTCAGCTCAAGGACTTTCTAGGACATTGGAACACTGGCAAAGGCTTAGCTATGTCAGAATTCAATCTTAAAAGGCACTTATAATAAGATAATACTAAAAGAGAGCACGTGGATCCATACACCAGACTAACTCGGGAATAGAGTATGAGTATAGGGTTAAAGAGAATGCCAGACTCCAGGAGGTGAGTTTCCATGAAACTCTCTGCCTAGTGAGTGGCTTCCAGGCCTCTCGGCCTGTCAAGCTGACTCGACCAGAGTGCGTGGCAAAGAAGAAAGAAAGAGAGAGAGAGAGAGAGAGAGAGAGAGAGAGAGAGAGAGAGAGAGAGAGAGAGTCAGAGACAGAGAGGGAGGAAGGAAGGAAGGAAGGAAGGAAGGAAGGAAGGAAGGAAGGAAGGAAGGAAAAAAGGAAGGAAGGAAGGAAGGAAGGAAGGAAGGAAGGAAGGAAGGAAGGAAGGGAGGAAGGAACAAGACTATAGCCTTCTATGGAGATAAAAACGCTAAAGTTGACATTCGTGTCCTGGAAGGTGTATCCATAATAGAATGAAACTAGAAATCAATAGCAAGAAAAATGACAGAAAATGAAAGACTTGTGGATATCAAATAAAGCACTGTTGAATTATGAAAAAATCATTGAAAAATGCAAAAGAGACATTTCTAAAACTTCCTACAACTAAATGAAAATGAAAAACGCAATGTAACCAAACCTATATGATGTAATGAAAATAATCCTACGAAATTTTTTAGTTATAAGAGCCTATGTCACAATCCAGAGACTTTAAAGAAATAACAATGTACTGTAGAGCCATGGAAAACTAAGAATGAGTCAAACTCAAAATCATCCATGTAAAAATATAATACCCATTAGGGCATAAATGAATGTCATAGAAATGAAAATATGTTAAGAATCAACTGAACAAAGAGTTGTTCTTTGAAAAGAAAAACATAATCCACAAACACTTAACCAAGCTAGCCAAAGGAAAATGAGAAAGAAATTAAAATTAACATAATTAGAAGGAAAAAAGGGGACATTACAGCAACAAAATTTAGAAATTTTTCAGGATATTCCTTTAAAACTTATATCCTAATAAACTGAAAAATTGTAGAGGACAAATTTTAGATACATGCCCTAACAAAATTAAAGTGGGGGTTATGAGTAATTTAAATCACTCTATAATAAACAATGAAATTGAATAATAAAAAGACTACCAAATTTCTCCCAATTAATGAAAGTCCAACTCAGATGTATCTACCTCTGAATTTCACCAGGCTTTTAAGGAACTAACACCAATGTGCCTCAACTAATTTGTTAACTAGGAAGTAGAACCTACAAAACTCTTTGTACAACAATTAGGTCATAACACAAGATAAACAGAAACAAAATTATAGGCCAATTTCTTTGATGAACATAGATGATAAAACTCTCAAACTGAACCCAAGAACACTTCAAAGATATGCTCATTCACCATAATAATCAAGTTGACTTCATTCCAAAGATGCAAGAATAGGACAATATACACAAATCAATAATATATATTATACAAAGAGACTTGGGGAGAAAAAAAATCACATGATCATGTTAATAGATCAATGTAGAAGAAGTTTTTTTAAAAATCCAACATTTCTTCATGGTAATAGCCCCGAGAAAGACTAGAATGTAAGTGTCTTGATTACTTTTCCCCTCACTGTGATAAAAGGCCCTGACAAAAGCAATTCAAGAGAGAAAGAATTTGTTTTGGTTCACAGTTAAAAGGTACAACCTGTCACAGCAAAGTCACCCTGGTGACAGGATCTTGTAGCAGCTGACATTATACACATAGCCAGAAAGCAGAAAGCAATGATGGCTGCAGTTGAGTCCTTAGGACGGACGTTACCTGTATGTATGTGATTTCAGGGTTGACGACTCTAGGGCCTCTTCCCTGGAAACACCCTTTCTCCTGCTCTCAACAGTCTGTGGTTGCCTGCAGTTCTTTGTCTGGGGTTGGAGCCCCATGTTGTTTCCCTTGCCCATGTTCGCATGTCTACTTGTGTTATCCTACATGGTCTTGCTTAGGCAGCCATGGTGTTGAGCCTTAATGGGTTCTCTGATGATTCTAGGAGACACAACATCACTACAGATTTCTTACCGCTCTGGATGTTAAAGTATCTCCACTCTTTCTTCCAGAATGTTCCCCCAAGGGTTGTCCTGTGGATGTATCAGCTGGGGCCGCATACCACACAATCGCTTCTTCTCTGAATTTTGATTTGTTGTAGTTTTCTAAAATGGTCTCTATTTGTTCCAAAGGTATGTTTCTCCTAAGAGGAAGAAAGTCATGTTCCTGGGGGAATGAGAAAAAAATATTTAGAATGCACTTAGCAATTTTGTTGATTTAGTAGAGAGGCAGTTGTAAGTTCTCCTTCAAGATCCATAAACTCACTAGCCCTGTAAAATTGGCATGGGTTCTTATACCAGTGAGTTGGCCTTCAGTCCAATTAGAGAGTTATTAGTTACTGCCAATGTATGCATGCCACTACTGTACCCTTAAGTATATTGTACCATGTTACCCATTGTTGTGGTTCAGAGGCATCGTAGCTAGGTGGGACTGTTGGTTGCTTCCTTGGAAGCATGCATAGCACCTTCACCAACAACTCAAAATGGGAATCTCTATGCTTGGTAGTTGTAAAGGAAGTCTTTAGCTGTTATGGATATCATTGCCAGCCAAAGTGGGAAAATACATTTATGCTATATATATGCATATGTATGGAAGTAGATTCACAGGTATTTTATGTAACATTAAGTAACTTGGTAGTAATATGGTTCCTTATGACTTCTTTGCACATCCTTATGGTTATTCTATCCTCCTCCCTGCCTCTCCTTTTATGTTGCCCTCCTTCCCTAATTAAAGGCCATTTTTCTGTTTCCCCCTTCAAATCATTTGTAGCCTTTCTATTGCTCCTCCCATGAGCTGCTGCCATGGTCCCTTTTTACTGTCCTGGTTTATGTCGTTGCTCTAAGTTGTAGGTTTGTACCTGAAGATTTAGAGTGGTGAAGCACACAGAAGAGACAAGTGGCATTTGTCTTTGGATTATGGCATCAATAAGATCCTTTCTAGTTCTAATTCATTTACCTGCGAGATCCATGATTTGATTTACTTTGGCAGCGAAGAGTGTTCCATGGAGTATAGCAGCATGTTTTTATGATGGCTCATTGGCTGAAGGACAATCAGGTTGTCTCCATTCCCTAGCTACTGTGAATAGAGCAGCAATGACCCTAGATGAGCAAGTGTGTGTGGAGTAAGATGTCTAGTCCTTTGGCCATATGCTAAGGACAGATATAACTGAGTCATATAGTAGATTTATTTTTAGCTTTTTGAGGGCTCTGCACAGTGATTTTTCATAGTGTCTGGAACAGTTTGTAATCCTACCAACAGTGAATGAATCTTTCCTGTTTGTTTGTTTGTTTGTTGTTTTTGTATTCTTGATTGTTATGATTCTGACTGGAATTAAATGAAATATCAAAGTTATTTAATTTCATTTCTCTAATTGCTTATGTCAGGATGAACATTTGTGACATATTTTTTAGCCAGTTTTATGTCTTCTTTTGAGAAATCTCTGGTTGGATCTATAGCCAGTGTTCTGAATGGGTGTACTGATCATGTTTGTCTTCACAATGAACCAGATCTTAGATTCATTGATTTTTGGCTCATTGTGCTGTGTCCTTTGTTTCTGACATTAATTTCTGATTTGATTTTTATGATCTCTTGCCATCCATTGGATTTGAATTTGGATTGTTCTTATTTTTTCCAAATTTTTGAGTCGTAACATTAAGTCATTTATTTGTGCTCATTTTGATTTTTTTTAATGCGGGTATTTAAAGTTTAAAGGACTGCTTTTCATTTATCCCAGAGGTTTGTTGTATTGTGTTTTCATTCTCGTAGAGTTCTGGGAAATTTTTTGTTTCTTTCTTGACTTCCTCTTTGATCCATCTATGATTCAGTAATGAGTTGTTTAATCTCCATGTTTGTTGCTGATTGTAAGGTTTATTACATTATGGTCACATAGGATACACAGAGTAATTTTAGTTGTTCTGAATTTCTGATTTGTTTTGTGTTCCAGGATGTAGTCTAGTTTAGAGAAATTTCTATGGGGTAGAATATATATTTTTGAGTATTTGGGTGGACTCTGTGGTTATCTGTTAAGTACATTTGATATATGATGTCAATTAATTCTGATGTTTCTTTGCTTAATTTTTGCTTGGATAACTTGCAAATTGGAGAAAGCAAGGTACTAAAATCACCTATTATATATCTTTAATTCAAGCAACATACTTTTTTTGGATCTCACTTTTTCAAATTTAATAACTAATAAAACATTTTCAGTATCCAAAATTGAGACATGAGTTTCTCCATGTGCCCTTTAGGTCACCCAATTTGAATCATCTATAAAATTCTCTTTCATTTGACATTCTAAGGTCTGTAATTGGATAAATCTTTCATTTTCTTTCTTTTTTTTAACATATAAAACTATTTTTTATTACATCTTTTCCTCAATTATCCCAAAAGTCCCCCATAACCTCCCCCCTACTTCCTTACCCACCCTTTCCCATTTTTTTGGCCCTGGCGTTCCCCTGTACTGGGGCATATAAAGTTTGCATGTCCAATGGGCCTCTCTTTCCAGTGATGGCCGACAAGGCCATCTTTTGATACATATGCAGCTAGAGTCAAGAGCTCCGGGGTACTGGTTAGTTCATAATGTTGTTCCACCCCTAGGGTTGTGGATCCCTTCACCTCCTTGGGTACTTTCTCTAGCTCCTCCATTGGGGGCCCTGTGATCCATTCACTAGCAGTCTCTAGATGGTCCATCCTTTCATCACAGCTCCAAAATTTGTCTCTGTAACTCCTTCCATGGGTGTTCTGTTTCCAATTCTAAGGAGGGGCATAGTGTCCACACTTCAGTCTTCATTCTTCTTGAGTTTCATGTGTTTAGCAAACTGCATCTTATATCTTGGGTATCCTAAGTTTTGGGCTAATATCCACTTATCAGTGAGTACATATTGTGTGAGTTCCTTTGTGATTGTGTTACCTCACTCAGGATGATGCCCTCCAGGTCCATCCATTTGCCTAGGAATTTCATAAATTCATTCTTTTTAATAGCTGAGTAGTACTCCATTGTGTAAAGGTACCACATTTTCTGTATCCATTCCTCTGTTGAGGGGCATCTGGGATCTTTCCAGCTTCTGGCTATTATAAATAAGGCTGCTATGAACATAGTGGAGCATGTATCCTTCTTACCGGTTGGGACATCTTCTGGATATATGCCCAGGAGAGGTATTGCTGGATCCTCCGGTAGTACTATGTCCAATTTTCTGAGGAACCGCCAGACTGATTTCCAGAGTGGTTGTACAAGCTTGCAATCCCACCAACAATGGAGGAGTGTTCCTCTTTCTCCACATCCTCGCCAGCATCTGCTGTCACCTGAATTTTTGATCTTAGCCATTCTGACTGGTGTGAGGTGGAATCTCAGGGTTGTTTTGATTTGCATTTCCCTGATGATTAAGGATGTTGAACATTTTTTCAGGTGTTTCCCTGCCATTCGGTATTCCTCAGGTGAGAATTCTTTGTTCAGTTCTGAGCCCCATTTTTTAATGGGGTTATTTGATTTTCTGGAGTCATAAAACTAGGGGCATTTATATTTAGGATAGTAATATCTTCTTAATTAATTGTTCCCTTGATTAGAACAAAGTGTCTTTCTTTATCTTTTCTGATAAGTTTTAGTTTTAAATTTGTGGGCTTTTTTCCCCCAGATATTTGGGTAGCAACATTTGCTTGCTTTCTGGTCCCATTTAATTAGAATCCCTTTTCCATCTTGTCGTGTAGAGTACAGAAAGGTAGACTTTATTTCTTGACTCATTAAAACAGACTAAGTCCTTTGATTGGAGAATGACAGCCACCAATATTTACATTTACAATTGAAAGGTGTGGTCAATCGAATACTTTGTGGTTTGTTAATGTTGTTTGTTTTCCATGGTGTTTTATGTTACAGTAATCATAGTTTCATATGTTGTCTTTCTGCAGTCTCCTGGCTATGTTTACTCCTCTCATCAACCTACAGTAGGCTACCTGTGTTTTGCTAAGGTTTGGTCTGCTGGATATAATTGGGGTTTGTTTGTTCAACTGTTTGTTTGTTTTGGATATTTATATCATGCAAGGTATGTTAGACAGTTTTCCTAGCTACAGTAGTTCAGCTTGTCAGTCACGATCTTCTAGGGCTTAGGTTGCATTGCTTTAGGTTCTTTTGGCTTTCAAATTTTCCACTGAGAAATCAGCTCTTAGGGTAATAGTTTTCCTTTATGACTTGTTTTTGTTTTGTTTGTTTCATTTTGGTTTTTTTCTCTTGCAGCTTTCACTACTCTTTCTTTACTCTGTAGACTTAACTATATACTTAGTGTGTTACCTATGACATACCATCCATGGTAATATTCTTTTCTGCTTTTGTCTATTTGATGTTTTGTGTGCTTTTCATCCCTGCATGGTTATGACATTCCTTAGTTCCTGGGATTTTTCTTCTGTGAGCTTGTTGGTGAGCTGTTCTATGTCATTGACTTGAGATGGTCCCTCATTTATGACTATAATTTAAAGGGTTGGTCTTTAGATGGTGCACCATGTTTTGCACATTTTTTCTTTCCTGTTTCTACTTTTTAAATTTTATTTTCCTTTCCTTATTTGGGCTACTCTGTTCTACAATCTGCTTGAGGCCTTATACTTCCACTTGGGCTATTGAGGTTTAATTCCATCTTCTTTTCAGCTTAATAGCTCTTCCATCTCTTTACTGAATTCAGTTTTCCAATCTTGGATTGCCTTTATCATTTCCATCAATTATATATTTGTGTTTTCTTGTGCATCATTTAGGCAGCTATAATGCTTAACTTCATTCTTTTTAGAGTTCATTAAGCTCTTTCTTTGTGTCTTCTTTAAGCTCCTTGAATTCTCTGATGAAGTTTATGGTTGCTATTTTAAAACATGTGCCCTGTGATGTGTCTAGATAATTCTCAATAGAGAATATTTCTATAGGACTGGAAGAATTGAGAGTAGGAAACACTGCCTTGATCCTTCATATTGGTTGTATACATATGAGACCTGGACTGGGCATGTGGACTTCCTTTGTTAGTTCTAAGTCTAAGGACAAAGAACTTTGAAACAGAGAACAGGAAGAGGGAAGTGGGTTGGACTTGAAGGCTAGATATGGCTTAGGTGGAAGAAAGTTAGCTAGACACAATGAGAGGGGCTAGAATGTGGAGTTTAGGAGTAGGTCTGGGTATGGGGATGATGTGGCTGAACTCATCTGGCTAGATCCTGGTACAAGATATTCAGCACCTGGGTTGGCAGAGAGATTAGATGTGGCACAAGAGGGCCTTGTAAGTTGTAGACAAGTGACAGGGTCCTGGACAGAACCTGGAAATTGGGATGATGTTGTAGGCTATTCGATCACACTGTGATCCCCAAGATTGTATTGTTTACTGGAAAAAACAGCTGTAGTGTGGCTTAGCCTTACAGAACACCTTTAAGTTTTCTGACTGCAATGCAGACAAACCCTTAGTACACAACTTTAATCCCAAACAATGAAGGTAAAGTTAGTTTGTATAAGGAAGCACCCACATTTGAAAGTGCTGTCTAACTGAGTGGCAAACAAAGTGATGAATCAGGAAGATTTAACAAAATAGGTTATACCAAACTTTCATAAGAATAGAGAGGAAAGTTAGCTTAAGATCAAGCAGAGCAATTCAGTCAGCGGCCAGGAGAGCGAAGCCAGATTGAATCAGTCAGCTCAGAGAAGAGTTTGGGCCAGAACAGCTGAGTTGTCCAGCCATCCAGAGTTCACAAAGAGCTAGAGAGAGTGAGTTTATTCAGCAGTAAGCGTCAGAGGGTTAAAACACTCTAGGTCTACATAACATTGTACCGAGGCTAGATGATTCCAGGGCTAGGTCTAGGATAGCAGAGGCAGTAAGCCTGGGAGATGTAACAATTACATCAGGTGAATAAATAAGATTACATGGTGATACTAGCAGAGGTGATCAGACTATGCCATTTATATAATTTATTAATAGGTTGTGTTTCGTGGTAGGGTTTCATTAATTTCTACCTTCCCCAGTTGAATTTGGCAATTACTTTTGCTAGTTTTTCTTTTATATGAGAGTTGTGTTCCTCTTGATGTTAAATAGTTTCTTGCCTATTTAAGAACATTAATTCCCTTCGCACACCAATCTTCCTTGGCCACTGAGTCCTCTGGGGTACCCCCAGCTGCCATGAGATACCTGCTATTCCAGCTGGACGCTAATTCTCCCACCAGCTCTCAGCCCACCTTCATCAAACCTGATGATCTGGAACCAAAAAGCCCAAGGATACTTATCAGAGGCCTGCTACACGAGGGTAGGCCTCAATAGGTTAGGCCCTATCCCAATACCTACTACAACAGCAACACACAGTGACTAAAGCCACCCAGATGGCTAAAGCCCCATGAAAGAACACAGTCAACAAAGTCAGAGCAATATGACACCTTCAGAGCACAGCTACCCTACTACAGCAAGCCCTGGATATTCTAACACAAACAAAGCACAAGAAAATGAGCTCAAATCCATATAAAGATAATAGAGGCCTTTGAAGAGGTAATGAATAAATCCCTTAAAGAAATATAAGAAAATATAAATAAACAAGTGAAGAAAATAAACAGAACTGTTTAAGACCTAAAAATGGAAACAGAAGCAATAAAGAAAAGACAAACTAAGGAAATCCTCGAGATTGAAAACCTAGGGCAGAGAATAGGAAAAATAGATGTAAAAATTTGCAATAGAATACAAGACATGAAAGAAAGAATCTCAGGCATAGAAGATACATCAGTCAAAAAACCATTAAATCTAAAAAGTTCCTGACACAAATATCCAGGAAATCTGGGATACCATGAAAAGACCTTACCTAAGAATAATAGGAGTAGAAGAAAGTGAAGAGTCCCAGCTATAAGGACCAGAGCAAATTTTCAACAAAATCATAGGAAAAAACTTATAAACTAAAGAAAGAAATGCCTGTAAATATACAAGAAATTTGTAGAACCCCAATTAGACTGGACCAGAAAAGAAACTCTGTCTACCACATCATAATCAAAACACAAAATCTACAGAACAAAGAACATTAAAAGCAGCAATGTGAAAAGGCCAGGTAGCATCCAAAGGCAGACCTATCAGAATTACACTAGACAGAGACTCTAAAAGATGGAAGAACCTGCAAAGATAACTTGCAATTTCTAAAGAAAACAACAGATGCCAACCTAGACTACTCTGCCCAGTAAAACTCTCAATCATCATAGATGGAGAAAAATAACATATTTGAAAACAAATTCAAATTTAAACATTATCGTCCCCAAAACACAGGCCCATGGAAAATACTAGAAGGAAACTTCCAACTCAAAGAGGATAACTAAATCTAAGAAAACATAAAAAAATATGTAATTCCATACCAATAAAAGCAAGGGAAGCACACACACACACAGCACTAACATCAAAATAACAGGATCATTGGTCATTAGTATCTCTCAACATTAATGGACTCTGTTCCCCAATAAAAAGACATGGGCTCACAGAATGTGTGGCCTCCCTTCCCCCCAGCCTCAACAAGAATGGATATGAAAACAAGATCTGTCATTCTGCTGCATACAAGAAACATACCTGAGCAATAAATATAGACATTTCCTTAGAGTAAAGGGCTAGAGAAAAGTTTTCCAAAGCAAACCGACCCAAGAAGCAAGCTGGAGTAGCCATTCTAATATCTAGTAAAATAGACTTGTATCCAAAATTACTAAAAGAAACAGGGAAGGACACTTCATACTCAGCAAAGGAAAAAAATCTACCAAGATGATATATCAATTCTAAATAGCTATGTCCAGACACAAGGGCACCCACATTTTTAAAAAGAACATTGCTAGAGCTTAAATTGCACAACAAACCCCACACATTAAATAATGGGAGATTTCAACATCCCATTCTCACCAATTCACAGGGTATCTAGACAAAAACTAAGCAGAGAAATAATGAAACTCACTGAAATTATGAATCAAATGGCCCTAACAGACATCTGCAGAATATTTCACCCAAACACAAAAGAATATACCTTTTCTCAGCATCTCATGCATCCTTCTTAAAAATTGACCATGCACTCAGTCACAAAGCAAGCCTCAACAGATACAAGAAAACTGAAATAACACCTTGTAACTTGATCAGGACCCCCATGAAGACCAAGCTGCATATCTGCTACATAAGTGCAGGGGGATCAGGAGGGCCTAGTTCCAGCATGGACCACCATGGACTAAAGCTGGACTTTAACAACAGAAACATCTAGAAAGTCTATTCACTCATGGAACATGAGAAACCCCCTACTCTGGGTCATGGAAGAAATAAAGAAATTGAAGACTTTCTAGAATTCAATGAAAATGAAGGCACAAAATACCCAAATTTATGGGACACCATGAAAGTAGTGCTAGGAGGAAAGTTCATGGAACTAAGTAACTCCATAAAGAAATTTAAAAAGTTCTCATACAAGCAATTTAAAAGTACACCTAAAATCACTAGGGGGAAAAAAAACCAGATACATCAAAGAGGAGTAGAATGCAGGAAATAATCGAAATCAGGACTGAAGCAACCAATTAGAGACAAAGGAAATTTTAAAAAAAGAATCAATAAAACTAAGAGGTGGTTCTTTAAGAAAAGCAACAAGATAGACAAACACTTAGCCAAACTAACCAAAAGACAGAGGGGCAATATCCAAATTAACTAAATCAAAAATGAAAAGGAAAACATAACATAAACAACAAGAAATTTGAAGAATCATTAGGTCTTACTTCAAAAGTATGGATGATTTCCTAGGCAGATACCACTTACTAAAGTTAAATCAAGATCAGGTGAACTATTTAAACAGCTCTATAACCCCTAAGGAAATAGAAGCAGTCATTAAAAGTCTCCCAACCAGGGCTGGAGAGATGGTTCAGTGGTTAAGAGCACCAGCCTCCTCTTCCAAAGATCCTGAGTTCAAATCCCAGCACCCACATGGTGGCTCACAACCATCTGTAACGAGATCTGACTCCCTCTTTTGGAGTGTCTGAAAACAGCTACCGTGCACTTACATATAATAAATAAATAAATCTTAAAATATAAAATAAAAAGTCTCCCAAGCAAAACCCAGGCAGATTGCTACCAGACATTTAAAGAAGTGCTAACACCAATATTTCTCTAACTAGTCCATAAAATCACCCTGATACCTATACCACACAAAGACTCAATAAAGAAAGAGAATTTCTAGACTAATCTCCCTTATGAACATTGATGCAAAAAAAATACCCAATAAAATATTCACAAAACGAATCCAGGAACATATCAAAAATATCATCCACTATGATCAAATAAGAAGGTGGGGGACATCTTGAGAACATGCCAGAGACCTAGGATAGGGGAGGCTCCCAAGAACCAATGGGAGGGATGTTAGCTGAAACACATAGCAGTACAGTTATGGAACTTGAAGAGGCCACCTCCTGTAGCCAGTCAGGAACACCAGTGGAGTGATAGGGACACCAATCCACTACTAAACTTTTGACCCCAAATTTACCTTGCCTACAAGAAATGCAGGAAATGCAAGGGTAGGGGATGGAGCAGAGACAGAGGGAATGGCCAATCAATAAGACCCATCCTATGGGCAAACTCTAATCCCTGACACTATTACTGATACTCTGCTATGCTTACAGACAGGAGCCTAGTAGCATGATTATCCTCTAAAAGGCTTCACCCAGAAGCTAACCCAGACAGGTGCAGAAAACTATGGCCAAACAGTGAATGAAGCTTGGGGACTCTTATGGAAGATGAGGAAGTAGGATTGAGGGTCACAAAGGGGATAGGAACTCCACAGGAAGACCAACAGAATCAACTAATCTGGACCCTTGAGAGCTCTCAAAGACTGAACCACCAACCAAAAAACATACACAGGCTGGACCTAGGCACTCGCCATCCCCCCGCACTTATGTAGCAGATATACAGCTTGGTCTTCATGGGGGTCCTGATCAACTGGAGAGGGGGCTATCCCTAAAGCTGTTGCCTCTCTGTGTAATCTGTTCCCCTAACTCAGATGTCTTATCTGGCCTCAGTGGAAGAAGAAGTGCCTAGGCCTGCAGAGACTTGATGTGCCAGAGTGAGGGAACCCAGGGGTATTCAAAGGAGAAGAGGAGAGGGAATGGAGGAGGGACTGTGAGAGGGAAGGGAGATGGAACGGCTATTGGGATGTAAAGTGAATAAAAATAACATAAAGTGAGAAAAAGATAAAAGAAAGTGAGTTCTCCATCTTGCCATTGAAATTGTTTTCCTGTTGATTAACCAATTGTTTTGTTTAGACAGATGTGTAGAAAAAAATAGCTACTATATGGTTCATTGTAGGATTGTTTTATTTTGGATGTTTTCATAATAGGCAAACTTTCTGAAATACAAGATTGTATTTTATTAAACGTACCATTTTCTAAAATTTTAATACTCTATTTTTGCATTGATTCCGTTAGTCCATCTGGAATTAAATTTGGTGTAAAAATTAATTGAGGCAAATGTTCCACTTCATTTTTTTTCACAATTTGTTAGGCACATGTCTGAATATAATTGATAAGAAACTCACTAGATTAAAATGTCATTGGTATCAATTAGGGATATACTTGCCTGAATATCTTAGAAACATTAACAAAGTTATTGAGTCAAGTAATTTTTTTCTACTATATTTAAGCACAGGTTTGAAGATTTAAAAGTTCCAAACTAGGTTTTGCAATGTTAGGACCATCCCAGATTCTGATCTTCTAAGCCATATGTCTTCTTTATCACCAACCAAGTTTGTATAAAAGCTGCTTGAGCCTCTCAAATAAACTCCACATATTCAGATGCAAAAGAAGATAACAAAGGGGAAAGAATGGAAAATGGGAGGAGGGAGAGGAGGAAGAAAAAAGCAGTAGAAGGAGGAGGAGGAAGAGGTGGTAGGAGAGGATGGGAAGAATAGATATAGCATCCTGAAGACACAATAAATAAATCCCCAACACACAGGTACACACATTTTCTTGGTCGAATGGTGTTTCATGAATAGTAGTCTTTATAAATAATATAAGTTGCTAAATACTATGTTAATATTTTAAAGGTCAAGCACAGACATAGTGTTGGCTTGGTAAAATACTGGGCTTTGATTAGCAAAAAGAGAAATGAATAACAGATTTGGAGGATTTGCTCAGTTAGGTAATAGAATGTTGTGTGCATACCTGGTAGATGACCTTGTGTACTTGAGTATGCATGACTTGCTAATAAAATAAAACAACTATAAAACTGTTGAAGCATCCAGGTAATTAGTTATTTAAGGTAAATTAACAAATAAGACAGCTATTGGATTTCTGGAAAACAAGTCTGAACAGTAATTAAGGAAATTTTAAAAATTACATACTCTCTCAACTGTAAGTTTCACATATATCATCAGTGTCCAAACAATGAAATCTGAGTTCAGAAGACAGACCATTTCATATATAGCCACTTAAGTAGCATGTTTTCAATCTCATTCATCTCCCTAGGACCCAGATGTATCAAGAAACTACTAATGAGGGTGATATCACAGACACTTAAGGGTCAAGTGTACATCACACCAATTAAGACAAATCTAAGATCAAATCTTTTCTACAATATTCCTGGCAAGTGATGGCTTGACTTTTGCTTGAACACACCCAACCTACTGAAAGCTCAGTACTCCTCTTTCCAACCTATTCCATTCCTAGATCCACCGCTGAGCCATTCTTACAAGGAGGTTAACATCTATCTGTTTTGGTTTCTTAGTTCTTTGCACGTGAATCCTATAGAGTATACCTCCTTCCTCTCCCATGGGAGGAGTCATCAGCTTTGGACAATGTTATCAGTGACTATACTCTCTGTGTTAAATTGTTTTCAGATCCTCTGCTCATTTTTTTAATGATATGGCCGTATATCCTGGTGATGGTGGGACACCTTGAAGGTACTTGACCCCATTCTTGTGCCTCTTAAAATGTGGCAATGTAAGAGACATGAATGTCAGGTGAAGAGAAAAATATACAAAAAAAAAAAGATTTCATATAGGAATCATTGCATGTTGTGGTATGTCTCCTCCCTGGTCCTCTCTTGAGCCTTTTTGGCAACTGGCATAATTGTTGGCCTTTATAAGTATGTATGATAATCTACACATTCATCCTCCAACTTTTTAAATTTTTTTTAATTTTGCCAGCTCTTTGAAATTTCATGAAACATACTTTAGCATGTTCACCGCACTTTCCCAGCTCCTCTCAGATCTAACCCCCTTCCCTATCCATGGCCTCTTTTTCATTAAAGAGTTGTTCATGGGCTGGTGAGATGGCTCAGTGTGTAAGAGCACCCGACTGCTCTTCCAAAGGTCCGGAGTTCAAATCCCAGCAACCACATGGTGGCTCACAACCATCCGTAACGAGATCTGACTCCCTCTTCTGGAGTGTCTGAAGACAGCTACAGTGTACTATATAATCAATAAATAAATCTTTAAAAAAAATAGCATTGGAAATGTAATTGAGGAAAATATGTAATAAAAATATTAAAAATCAAAAAAAAAAAGAGTTGTTCATTCCATCCAAGTTGTGCTGCTTATACACTTGTGCAATGTGTACAATACACTAGCCTTCTGCCAGAGGTTAGCCAAGTAAACAGGGGATAGAGCAATATCGAACACATGTCCCCATCCACTATCCATACCAGTTACAGTGTGCCAAAGTATAGGCATAAAATTTGAGAGATATGACCTGAGTGCCCACCCCCTCTTTTAGGAGTCAAAAAGGAATCATAACTAAGTCACTTTCTACAACCCTGAATATCAAATAACTACAGGATAAAACCATTTTCCCATGCCTCATCCTAGTCACAAGGAGATCTCCCAATTATCTGTTTTATTTTTAATCTGCTGGCTCTATAAGTATTCTTTCCTTCTTGTCTATTCATTTCTGTTTCTCTACTCTCATTCAGACCACACTGATGAAAGTAGCCTGCCTCTCTCTCTCTCTGTCTCTCTCTCTCTCTCTCTCTCTCCACCAATATGATTAAAGAACTTAGAGTAGAGATGTTTTATGCACAAATATTCAGACAGTCTCTTAGCAGTAAATGGCTGTCGCTTCTATTATCTGTCTGGCTCTGAGTTCTATTATCTGTTGTGAATTGGTGCAGGGCTCTGTAAAACCGTTTTTAGGCAGCCTCATTACTCCCTTCCACACATTCTGCTCCATCTGAGAGTGCTGCTGCTGTGATTGCTGGGTAATGTTTGCCATTAGGCAGGGCACATAAAGGAATCAAGCTATGACTAATTCACTTGATGGCTGTGTGCCCTGTGTCACACTCATTAACACATCTCCACTCTGTTATTAAAGAGAATCAGAGAGCAGACCTCACATTCATGTTACCAGCCCCCTTACTTTTCTGTCTGAGTCACATTCTTACTGTTGACTCGCTGCAAGCACTCTTACATTCTACCCTAGCCCTCTTCTTCCCTGGAACACTCATCAAGTCTTATATCTGATAAATGTGCACTAAAGGATGCTGCTGAGAAGCCTTTAGGTTTTCTCAAAAATGGAAGCTCAATGCTCCTTAAAGAGTCAAACAATCCTTTTTTTCATCTGAAAAGTCATGCAGAATTGCTCCTACTAGAACCTACAAGAGCAAAATATTTGCAGACTATGTTAACTATGCCTAGCCCCTTTGTAGCCGTCATTCTACTTGAGAATCATACGAGACCATGGTAGACAACAAGCACTAAAGAGCTATTATCTTGAATGGTAACGTTTCCACTGAGAGATGTTATTATAGAGAAGTGCAAATAACTTACCTATAATGTTGGACAGAACATATTTGAGGTTCTCATGCTGAGTGAGAGCAATGTAATAATGAAAAGTGAGAAGTTTTTCCATCAGATATTTTATAATCAGTGCATCAATCTTTACGTTAAATTAAATCCAACTATATAGTTCAAAATTCCAAGGCTTTGGAGTCCCAGTGTTGAGTATGTTTTTAAATTATCGTGTGTGCCTCACAGAAACAACGGGAGGGGAGAGGATAGGGGGTTTCTAATTGGGGAAACTGGGAAAGGGGATAGCATTTGAAATGTAAATAAAGAAAATATCGAATAAAAAATTATCATGTGTGTGTTTTAGGACAAGTATGTATGTGCCGTTATACACACATGGAGGTCAGAGGGACAACCATATGGAGTTGGTTCCTTCCTTCCACTTTTGCATGAGTTTCAGGAATTGAACTCCAGTAGCTAGGTTTACACAGCAAGAACTGAATCGTCAAGCTTTAAGATGAGGGATGGAGCTGGACTTTGAACAACTAGCCACACATGTCTTTTTTGCTGTGGTTTTCTTTTTCTGCATTTTCTCACTTTCTATGGTCTTCCTTTCTTTTTACTGTAAACTAGCTCCTTCCAGACAATAGATATCTACAGAGGGTTTCTTAGTTTTTCACCAGGAACAAAAGACAGGCTATCTTTCTCACATATCTAGGAATCCTGAAATGATTTCAGAGTGGACAGGCATTTGGGGGACTCAGCTATTCCAGTAGCCTCACATTCTTGAGTAATAGGTTTCCAGATGATGATGCTGTTCTGTGGAAGTTTATGGGACCTGGGGAAGTGGATCATTAAGGGTGGGCCTTTTACAGTCTGGCCCCACTTCCTGCTCTCAACAGCACACAAGCTGACTCCCTCCTGCTGCTGATCCTCTTCCACACCTTTCCCAACAGGATAAGATAATCCCCCTTGAACTTTAAGTCAGGATAAAGCCTTCATCCCTTAAATTGCTTCTTCTTGGGTCACAGCAATGAGAAAAGTTACTAATCCATAGGTACAGTCTAGATTTCCTCCTAAAGCGAGGTTTAGGGACAGAACGCTCGTACAATCTATAGGAGATAAGAACCGTGGAACAATAAACCACGGCCAGGGAAAACATGGGAGATCATGGTTTCATCAACTAGTAACCAATTGGTTGGAATGAGAAAAGAAAGAGCTTCCTTCAAGAAAGATCGACATGGGTCGTAGGCCAGGTGGATGTCCTCTTTAAGCAAGACCCTAGGATAAGTCTATCTGGAAAAGCAGGGATAAAAATGAATTCAGTATGGTGAGAGGAATCAGATGGCTGTTGGATTTCCAGCTTTCTCTAACAAGGGCTCTGTGATCTAATTCCTCGGCGTGTTTCTCATTGTTTGAGTAACTTTCTAAACACACAGATTGCCTAGGAAAGCTGGATACTTTCCTGCCCATTATCTCTCAAAAGGCCCCACTCATTAAAGGTTAAACAAGCATAAGCCAGGCACCTTCTAACTAGATTTCTATGAATCCCCTTTGCTCTACATTTCTAGGTTAGAATCTGCCAGTAAGAAATCATGTGAAGGGCCAAAGAGAGGGCTCAGCAGGTAAAGGCACTTGTAGTTGACCTGGAGGACCTGAGTTTAATCTTCCACCCGCCAAGTGGTAGAAGGAGAGAACTCACTCCCACAAGTTTCATGTGAGTTTTCTTTACACACACACACACCATAAACATAGATCAGGAATTCTCAACCTGTGGATCATGACCCCTTTGAGGGTTACAGATCAGATATTTACATTATAATTTATAAAAGTAGCAAAATTACAGTTATAAAATAGCAGCAAAAGTAAATTTGTGGTTGGGGAATCACTACAACATTAGAAATTATATTAAATGGTCACATCATTAAAAAGGTAGAGAACCACTGTTATAGAAGGTGGATGATAGTAGATGATAGATAAATGATAGATAGATAGATAGATAGATAGATAGATAGATAGATAGATAGATAGATAGGCAGATAGGCAGATGGGCAGATAGGCAGATGATAGGCAGATAGGCAGATAGGCAGATAGGCAGATAAGCAGACAGACCAATGGAGAAATGTGAAAAATAAGAACTCCAGTGAAATTTTTGGAAGACAGGAGTAATTTGTAAAGTGAAGGCAACTACATAGTGGCCAGAGGCTTGTTAACATAGCAAACCAAGAGAGCAAGTAGGGATTTATTTTCCTGAGACTCAAAAATAACAGCAGTTTTCTGGTGAAATTTATATTCATTACCAAGTACTGTAATACTGTTGTATTATTTTGAATGCGATTTCTCTGATCTCCCTTGGCTGTCTTATACCTACATAAAATTTTAGTGCTTCTGCATTACTTAGAATAGTGCTGTTTTCTGTTCTAAGAAAGATTTGCACAGCAGAGACCTAGTTGATGATAGGTAGAGATGTTAGGTTGATTGGTTGACTAAGAGCGCTTTCAAAGAACAAGATCTAGATGAAGTGGACGGAGAGAAACAGAGAGGAAGAGACAGGGCAAACCTAAGGTTAAATCAGGGGACTGACTTTCCTATGAAATAATACAATAAATCTCAGCCTCCTCCACAGAAGAAAATTTTCCTGATAAAGTTTGTTGCTCTAAAGGATATATTAACTATCAGTGATTTGAACAACATCGGAAAGACTAATATTACTCTTATTATTCAAAAATGTATTGCATCCAAGTTAATTTCCCAATTTTGATAATTTTGTCTTGTTGATATAAAAGAAGATTCTTATATTTAGTGTACACATCAAAGTTAGCATTTGCAACTTAGTCTCAGATAATTAAAAGTGATTGGAACTTTAGAGAGGAAGAAGGGATGGAATACAGGAGGGAAGGAAGAAGGGTAAGGAGGGAAGGGAAGATAACAGAAAGATAAGACGTCCACTTCCAGGAAGACAGATTCAATGCTTCCCTTTTCATCCTGCTACGTTTAAGCAAAACTCCAGTGCATTAGCCGTAAAACAAGCATATGTGAAAGGGGAAGGAAGGCAGATGTTCTAAAATACTGGTTTTCAACCTGGGATCACCTGAGACCATCAGAAAACACAGATATTCACATTATAGTTCATAACAATAGCAAAATTACATTTATAAAGTAGCAATGAAAAAAATTTTATGGTTGGGAGTGACCACAGTATGAGAACTGTATTAAAAGGTCAACCTCAAATCAAATATTCAGTGAAAACCTTTTTCACAATGGTGCAAGAAAATTAACAGAATTTGTCAAAGAAAACCATGGCAGAATACCTAAGGCGGTCACTAAAGAAAAAATATTTGAATGTCAGAAAATAAAGTATGTAAATATAAGAAACTCTGCCTAAGAATTTTATTTCCCAAGTAGTCACACTATATTTACTCATAAAATATAAAATATTATAGCAGTGTCTGATATGTATGTAGAATAGATTTTTAGATTATAACTCAACAGAAACAGTAAATGTTAATGAAACTATAGCTTATATCCCTCATTTGAGCAAAGTAATAACACCAGTAAATAGCTATAAGTACTGCACATCTAATGTACAGCTTAGTGCGACCTCTACATATAGCCAAAGAAAGGCTATAAGGAACGTATAAAGGCTAAAGAAAGGACAAAGCAGAATTCTATATGAAGTTTGAGTAACCTGAAGGATAGTAGGAATAAAAAAAAATAGAATTAACTACATTCAATAAACTAAAATCACAAACTGAATCCTGAGAGGTTACCATACTAAATTTAGATGGTCTAAATATGTCAATTTTAAAAACCTAATGTTCACAGACAAAAAGAAGAAAAGAAAAAGAAAAAGAAAAAAAAAAACAGGAAAAGAACCATTCTCCCTGATTTTAAGACCTATGTTTTATGTTTACAGTAATCAAGATGTTGTAGTGCTAGCAAAGGAACCGAATCACAGACTGATGAGTTAGCTAGCTACAGAAACGGAGAAAGAATCACAAATATGTGAGTTTTTAACAAAAATGCATTCAATAGAGGAAAGGAAGTCTTTTTAAACAAGTGTTGGAACAGTTCGATATCCATAGACAGAAAGTGAACTTCAACTTTATGCCCTTTGTATACTTTAATTCAAAATGGGTCAGGAACTTGAGGTAGACCTCAACACCATAAGACATGTGCAAATTATCATTAATAACCTGGAATACCTTAGGACAGGCAGCAGTTCCTAGAATTGACACTATCAGCAGTCTTTTGAAATGTTTTTAATTATTCTTATAACAATTTCAAATGCTTATACATTTTATCGCCTATTATCATCTCTTGTTTGGGGGGGGTTGGGGTTTGAGTTATTTGAAACAGGGTGTGGCATAGGCCAGGATTGTCCCAAACTCACTTTGTAGGCAAAGATGATCTTGAAATTCTCATGGGCCTTTGCCTCCCAAGTTTGGGATTGCAGACACTGAGTTTATCCCATGCTGAAGATCAAACCAAAGCTTCATGAACGCTATGCAAGTGATTTATCAACTGGACTAAGTTCCAGACCCTCAAACCCTGTTTTATCCCACTCCCACTTCCACTAAACCCCCTTCGTATTCCCATCACGTCCTCCTTCTGTTTCCTATATCTTTTGCTTTTATTGTGACCCAGTGGGTTTCACTGGGTCATTCATTGCTTGTATGAGCATGACTATAGGGTTACATCCTAGAGCATGGGTGATTTACTTGTTTGACCAATGCTGAGAGCAGCACTAGCATATGGATAGAAACATAAATATTTAGAAGTCAGGTTGACAGTATGATCTTATTCCCCATCACCCCTGAGACTTCCCAGCCATCAGCTTTTGAACAGGATTACAATACCAGGCATGAATTTCCTCCTGGGGGGCAGTTCTCAAATCTGATCAAATCTGATCAGGAAACGATTAGTTGTTCCCATAATAGTCAGACCACTATTGCAGCAATGATCATATTCTGCCTGGAAGATTGTTATTGTAGCATACAGGTTCATACCAGAGTTAGACTGTTGATAGATTCCCCTCTTCCCACTCCCATAGGCTTGCACAGCCTCTTCTACAATCCTGAAAGGTGTCTGTCATGATGGATGCTTTCAAATCAGTTTCATCTTGATGTTTCTGTGCTCTTTTGCTATCTTTAGCAACCGTTTATTTATGGTTGTCAGTAAAGAGCAATGGCAATGTCTTTCCTCCTTTCAGGGACCTCTGAAGTTCTTGGCCAACATCTCAGAAAGAAATACCCATATCTAGTACTGGGATTTTTATTTAATAATCAATGGCTTCTGAACGCCGTATTAGAGACCCAGACAAGTTCTCTCCATTTAAACCCTTCTTCTAAAAGTATATTTTAATTCATTTACACTATAGTACATTTTCCTTTGACTTTATGACATATCTTTAAGTTTTGTCATCCCCCTCATCCCTTCCCATCATACCCTTCCCCCTCTGCTTTTGTGTCACGTGTGCTCTACTATCTACCCTCCTGCAAGGCTCCCCCACCACCATCACAGACCCTTTCCAGTTTCTTGGCCTCTATAGACATTCTGAGTTACGCATACTACTTTAAAAATTCAAAGCTAGCATCTGATATGAGAAATAATGACATTTTCTCCTTTTAAGCCTCATTCTCAATCTCCTTTTCCAGTTCCATGCATGTTTCTGAATTTCTCATAGTGTCACTTGATTTAACTGATGAATAGAATTTTCATGGCAAATATGGAGCAGGCATGATGAAAATGGACATGGATACATACACAAGTCTTCAGGGTCTGTTTCCAGGAGTACAGATAGATAGGCCATGCATTAGTTATGGTTTTAGTCTTCTGAGAAATTTCCACACTGATTTCCATTGTGACTTCGCTGATTTATAGTTCCCAAACTGGAAATAGGAATCCATCTTTTCCCATATTCTCGCCAACATTTCTTGTTATATATTTTCTGATGACAGTCATTCTGAATGAAGTGAGATGGAATCTCAAAGTAATTTTAGTTTACAGTCCCCTGGTGGGACTGTAAATGTATGAACACTGAACACTTTAAAAATATCAAATGGCCAGTCCTGAAAAAATATATACAAGTAATATTATACATACATGTATGTATGTGTGTGTGTGTATGTGTGTGTGTACACACACACTCACAAAACAGCAGTTAATGAAAGAAGAGGCCATGAGTTTCAAAGAGCAGGGAAGGATATATGGGAGAGTTTGGAGTGATGAAAGGGAAGGGCGAAATGATGTAATTATACACTCAAAAAATAAATGAAATATATATATATATATATATATATATATATATGTGTGTGTGTGTGTGTGTGTGTGTGTGTGTGTGCGTGTGTGTGTGTGTGTGTGTATGTATGTATATTCCTACTAAGAACTCTTTGTTCAGTTCCATAACCTATTATGATTGAATTGTTTGTTTACTTAAAATTTAGGGGCTTTTTCTTAAATTCTTTGTATATTCCAGATATTAATCCTCTATCAGTTACACATCTGCACAGTAGCTTCTCCTACTCTGTTTGCTGCCTCTGCATTCCATGGACAGTTTTCTTTGCTGTACAGAAGCATTTTAATTTTATGAAGTCCATTTGTTGGTTGTTGCTCTTATTTCCTGAGTAATGGGGGTCTATTAAACAGGTCACTGGTAATGCCTATATCTTGAAGTACTCTCCTATTTTCCCTCAATTGTTTCTGAGTTTCAAGTTCTACATTCAGGTCTTCGATCCATTTGGAGTTAAGTTTTGTGCAAGATGAAGGGTCAAGATCTACTTTCATTTTTCTACTTGTAGCTATCCATTTTGAACAAAACCATTTGTTGAAAGTATTTTTTTCCAACCTTGTTTGCTTGTTTGTTTGTTTGTTTGTATTAGGTGGCTATAGCTGTGTTTATATCTTGGTCTTCTATTCTATTACATTAGTCTACATGTCTATATTATACTGTTTTCATCACTACTGCACTGAAGAATAACAGTATCAGTTATTGCAGCATCTCCAGTATATTTTTTTTGCTCAAGATTGTTTTGGCTATCCCAGATCTTTTGTGCTTCCAAATGAATTTGTAAGGATATTTTTCCTATTTCTATGAGGAGAAGCATTGGTAATTTTTTGGGGGGATCATTAAATCCAGAACTTGCTTTTGGTAGAATACTCATATTCAAAATATCCAATATAAGTACAGGAAGCCTTTCCATCTTCTACTGCACTCCTCAATTTCTTCCTACAGTGTTTTACATTTTCATTATAGAAATCATTCATATGTTTGATTAAATTTACTCCAATGTGGTTTTCAGGTTATTGGTAAGTAGAATTGTTTCTCTGATATCTTCTTCCTATGTATTTATTCTTGATGTACAGAAACAAACAAACAACAACAACAACAACAACAAAAAAAAAAAAAAAAACAGTACCTGTTGTATGTTGGTTTTGTATCCTGCAACTTAGCCAAAAAAAGGTTTGAGTTCTAAGAGTCTTCTGGTGGACTCCGTAGGAATTACATTGAATCACATCATCATCAAGTAAGAAATTTCCTGTTGTCTTTTATTTTCTTGTCAGCTTATTGTGCTAGCAAGGGCTTTAAGTTCCACAGTGAAAAGGCATGAGGAAAGTGTCACTTGGTCTTATTCCTGATTCTAGTAGAAATGCCTTGACATTTTTCTCCATGTAACATAATATTGGCTGGAAGATTTTCATATGTAAACTTTATTATATTGAGATACGTGTCTTCTGTTCCGAATGTCTTCAGGCCTTTTATTGTGAATGTATGTGGATTTTGTTGAAAGACTTTTCTATATTTGTGTAGGTGATTATGTGATTCCTGGTCCTTTGGTCCATTGATATAATTTATGTACCATTTATTGATGTGTATATATTTAACCATTCCTGAATCTCTAGAATAAAGCCAATTTGAACAAGTCAGACGATATTTTTGGTGTGCTCTTGAATTTGGTTTGCAAGTATTTTATAGAGCATCTTAGCTTTTCTGTTCATAAGGAAGATTGATCTGTAACTTTGCTTTTATGTTAGTTATTTATCAGGATAATACCAACTTCATAAAAATAGCTTAGAAGCATGTCCTGCTTTGTGGGATACTTGTGGGATACTTTGTGGGATACTTGGAGAAACATCAACACTAAATCTTCTTTGAAGGTCTGGTAAAATTCACCAATGAATCCATGTGGGTCTGGACATTTTAGCTGAGAGAGCTGTAATTATAGCTTTAATCTTACTACTCATCACACGCCTGCTTAAATTGTTTATATTAGTTTTGATAGGTTGTATGCATCTAGAATCTTACACATTTTGTTTAGATTTTCCAGTTTAGTGTAGTATATGTTTTAAAGGCATGATCTAATGATTTTTAAAACTTTATTTTGTAGCTGTCATAATAGCTCCTCTTTTATCTCTAATTTTATTTGCTTGAATCTTTTCTTCCTTTCTTTTGATTACTTTGGCTAAGGGTTTAACAATCTTGTTCATCCTTTCAAAGAAACACCTTTGTTTTGTTGATTCTTTTCATTCCTTTGTTTTGTTTTGTTCTCCCCAATTCATTTATTTCTGCCACAATCTTAACAATTTCTTCCTAACTAATTTGAAACTTGCCTTGTTCTTATTGCTCCAAGACCCTAAGTTGTATCCTGAAGTTATTTCTAACAAACACTCTGATTTCTTAATGTATACTCGGAATTCTTAGCCTTCCTAATTCCCTTTAATTCCATTCTTCATGCTGCAGAGACCACCAACCATAACATTATTTTCAACGTTACTTTATAACTGTGATTTTGATAGTGTTATGAATTGTAATGTACCTATCTATGGTTTTAGGTGACCCCTGTGAAAGGGCTGTTCCATCCCCAAAAAGGTTGCTATACACTTCTCTCCTAAGGTTGTTTACTGAACCTCACAGGGTTTGTGTGTTGTGTTGTCATTTTTGAATCTATGGATTTTTTTTATTTCAACCTTGATTTTTTTCAATGATCTATTCAATTGTGTTCAGTTTGACCTCCATGGTTTATTTATGTTCTACATTTTCCCTTGCTGTTGGCTTATAATATTATTCCCTTGTGATCAGGTAGAACACAAAGAACTGTATCAAAGAAACCCCCAAGAAACACAGTGCTTTCTTTGTTATGCTTGTTGAGACTCTTTGTGTGTCCTAATATGTAATCTATTTTAAAGAAAGTCATTTAGGCTGCTGGGAAGATTTTGTACTCTTCAAGATTTTGGATGGAATATTTTGGAGGTGTCTCCTAAGTCCATTTGATCTACAGTGTAATTTAATTCAGATATTTTCCTGTTTGGTGTTAATCTGGATGACCTGACAGTTGATGAGAGTCTGGTGTGGAAGTTATTCATTACTATTGTGTTGGAATAATCTGTGATTTTACATCTAGTAGTATTTGATTTATGAACTTGGATGCACCTGTGTTTGATGTGTGCCCATTGAGACTTCTAATCCTCACTTGAGAAATTGTTCTCCTATTCCGTATGGAGCTACCATCTTCATTAGTTCTAATTTTGATTCAAAACCTGTTTCGCTTAGAAAATTCAGGCAGTTAGTATTGAGAGCCATTGTTGAAGGTGTGTGCTGATTCTTCTCCTTCTCTTAGCATCATTTGTTGCTTGACTCCTCATCACTTGCCTAACTGTTATTACACTCTGGGGTCATCTTTCTTCTGGCCTCATGGATAGATTCTTTTTCACTTTGTTCTGAAGAATTCCTTCGAGTACCAAGGTCAGGGCTACTGAGCAGGATATGGTTGCAGTAGACTCAAGCAGCTTCTAGCAATGAAAGCTTCAGGAGAGAAAACACTTCCCAGGAGTATTACAGGTCAATAAGACAAGCATTCTCAGATGATCTTTGGTAAAATAACTCGTGCACTTTATTCCTTGTGGATAGGATCTTATAAACATTTTGGGGTGTGGTGGGATTCAAAGACAGATGCTTTCTACTGGCTTGGTCTGGGATGTTAGGGATGCCTCATCTGCATGTGAAGGTGCTTTAGATATTGTCTGTACATGACTGTCATAGTCCTCTCCAAGGAGTGTCATGGTCATGTGTTCCAGGAACCTGGTCAGGAGTAGATTCAAATGCCTACATTGTCAACTATGAGAATTTGCAGGGTACCTGAATCCTCTCAACCTTGCCATGTTTTCTGTCTGGTGGCATGGTCCACCGCCCCACAGACATAATTGTGTTTTTTCACTTCCGGTAGTTCATATTTGTTTTTGTTTAGATTCCCCATCTCTATTGAATTCCTCTTTCATACCTTGAATTGTGTTACTTATTTGATTCAACTGTTTGCTTGTGTTGTAGTACAGGAGCTTATATTTTTACTTTTTTTCCTTGTGTGTGTGTGTGTGTGTGTATGAGAGAGAGAGAGAGAGAGAGAGGCCACATATGTGCAAGTATCCACAGAGGACAGAGAGGTTGTTAGATCCCTTGGACTTAAAGTTACAGGTGGTTATGAATGCCAGGAACTGAGCTTAAGTCCACTGGAAGAACAGCAAATGCTCTTAAGCACAGAGCTATCTCTACCACAAAGTTTTTCATTGATTCCTTTCTAAGCATTTAAAATCTGATTTCTTTACTTTTATTTTCTTTTAGTTAGCCTGGAATTTCATCTAGCTCACTCTCAGCAGATTCCATTACTGCAAAATTAGTACTTTGAAGAGAAATTGCCTTGATTTTTCATGTTTCTTGTATTACTTTATTAGGACTTATGCATCTGGCGCTACTTGTTGCGTATGTTTTTGATTAGCTATATTCATTCAATTTTAGGTGGGACTTGAATACGGCAGAGTTGAAGTATATGTGCTAGTCAGAAAATAGTCCCTCAGTCCAGAGGCTTAAAGTGTCTACTGCTTCCTCTACATTATCCCATGAGTGTAATACTCACTGCAAAAGCAACCCCAGCTGCTGGATTACCACTAGGCAAATGTCATAGTAGCCCATTAGCTACAGTGGCCTCCTTGACTTCAGTAACCATTTGAGAAGATACACAAAGATGGTGTGTATATAGAGAGCTTTTTAGTTACTAAGGTTAGGCATGGGAGGGAAGGAGAATATATAAGGCTAAGGGCTTATTACCTTATTGTCTTTTAAAGGAAAAATCTACATAGAAGAAGTAGCTTGGAGGGAAAAGCTGAGGTACTATGGGAGTCCACAGAACTTCAGAGACTATTAAAATTATGGATAGTTATAATTAAGAACTAAAAAGAGGAGGCAGTATGGATTCAACAGTGAGGAAAGGACATACGAAGAAGATGGAAAGAGCATGAGCTATGGATGTAAAGTATAGTAGAGAGTGCTTGACAGGTTGGGAGGAGAAACATACAGGCCATCCCTTAAAACTTAGCTGAGCAACATGTAAACAAAAGAAAAACCACAATGAGACATATATGTGAGTAGAGATTAAACAATAGAAAATAAGACATAAAAGAAATAATACTTATATCACAGCTCTGCTGAATTGAAAGGTGCATTTCTCCAGAACCCTCGGGCTCTGTAATGTTCTACTTGACGATGCAGTGGGAAAGGGGCCATGGGAACCATTGGTCTGTGTACCACTCATTTTTGGCGTGGGGAGTAGGGAGGTCAAAAGTCTATTCCTAGTAGTTCTCTCATTCAGCTGGACTCTGCCTTGGTTTCCTCTGATCCTGCATGTCTGGTGTATGTGAGAGGCAGCCCTCTATATGCAATTTTTCCTTCTCACCCCCATGCAGCTTGATGGAGCTAGAGGAGCACTGATTTCAAGAAAGCTTACAGCAGGTACCAATTATTAGTGTTCCTGTTTGCTTTCTCATAGAAATCTACCCTGGCTTAGAAGTTCATTTACAACTCTTGTCTCTTGCAGAGAAACAGCTTAATGTCTGTTATCATTGACTGTTTTCTTTTACTGAGTCTTAGTGGTGACACTTCTTAGTTACCATCTTACCCAGAAGCTCCAACCCACTGCTTTGGTGATGCAATATCCTTGATGAGATATAGTTTCAGAAATAGAGTACAAAGTAGTAGTCACCAGAGCTTGGGGGGATGCAATGGGATGCAAATAGGTGTGGATGTAAGGGCAACACTGGGAGTCCTTGTGGGCCTGAAATGTCCTTACCTTGATGATTATAAAAGTTGATTATCCTGGCTAATATTACACTATAGTTTTGCAAGGTGTTATCATAGGTAGAAATGGAATAAAAGGCACCTATGATCCTGATAATTAAAAATTATTTCAGGATTTTTGTTCTTTGGGCTTTTGACTCAGAAGTTTTATTGTCCTGCCCAGGCTGGCCTTGAACTTCCAATCTTCCAGTCTCAACCATCCAAGTGCTAGACTTAAAAATATGTACCACCAATTCTGGCTGCAAGGTAGAAAAGTTAGACATGAGAAGCACGTGTCTACAATTGAAGCTACTCAAGAGGATGGCACAGGAAGATTTTGAGTTCAAGGACAACCTGAGGTACAGAGCAAGATCCTATCTCAAACCTAAGAAAGCAAACAAAATTTAATCAAATAAAATATTTTCCCAAATTCAATGGTGCTAAGAATATAAAGCTTAGAAAATAAAGAACATTATATGAAAAGTGGTTTTAAATTACTTATAATCTTAGCATTGGTTTGGATTGATGTCATAATGTATATGTAACTTAGATGACATCTATGATCACCTAGCTTCTTCAAATCGTCCTAAATTTGAGTCAAACATACATTCTACATCTACTTTGCAACAACTCCATAAAGATTCAGGCTACTCCAGTGTCAGTGTGTATCTGGAGGGAGGAGCAGAGACTGATCACAGCTCACCTCTTTCTACAATCCTGCTTGGGTTGCATGTCCTCCATTCATGGACCATCTGCCCGTTCTTCTCACCAGTAGATGTCCAGCACTCTATTCTCTGGAGACAGATATGTGGCATAGAATGGATGCTCAAAAGAGGCTTCATGAGGAGAACACTCCATAGCATCAGAAAAAAAAATGTCCATAATGAGCACCAGATTCCAGGGAACCCTTTGATCTCCCCCAACCCCAGCCAGTATTATCATAGTATCTCCTCTCTTTCAAGGTCTAGTGTCTTTAATTTCTTAACCTTTTCTGTTATCAAACTCTACCCCTCCCTAGCCCCCCACACATGCTTTTTCTCCTTACACATCAAATTCATCCTCATGACTCAAGGAAATTTAGCCTTCTCTTGTTACCTTGGCTCCTGGTAGCCTATGACCTTTAACATAAGTATTCCAATAAGATGTAAAGCATCTCAGTGAACAAAGAAATTTCCTTCCTGAAAATATAAAATTACACCATTTATCAACAAAACTCACTTGCAAGTCTTGCCTCAAAACAATATGGACTCACTAGAGATAGCAGCATTTGTCAAGAGCTGCATCTAGATTTAGCTAATAAGATATCCTGATCGTTTGGTTTTTCTGAATCATTTCTGTTATTTTTCACTTCAAATGGGACACATGTGAGGAAAATAAAGATATGTCAACAGGCTAGTCTTCAAAACATCACCATCATCAGTAGGAATATGTGACACCCACTTTCCATCTTTCTTGTTACCCACGTTGCCTAAGCAGCAATAGTCCAAGTGTCAATGAAATGATCATGATCCCTATTACAGAGTGAACTATATCGTTATCTCACTTTCTAAAACCCAGATCAAACTCTAGGCCCCACTATCTCAGAGTAGTAGAATGTGGTCCCTAGGATTTGCTTTCATACAATAGGACTGGTATCAATTTGAGATTGAGAGATTAAGACACAGACATACATGGAGGAAAGACCACATGAAGAGACAGAAAAAAACAGCCATTTACAAGCATGCAAAGGGTCTCAGAAGTCAGCCTTAACAGCCTCTGACTCTCACTCTCCTATCATCTGGAATCAAAAGAAGAAACTGTTATTAAAAGCCTTTGTTTTGTTATGCATGTTACAGCAGTCCTAGCAAATGTAGACAATGGCTCTAATCAACCATGGCAATTTTGTTCTTTCAGGATTTTCTTTTTTGCCTATTACAGACAGTGAGGTACAAGGGAAGTCTTTTTGCCCTTTAAAAAATGCCTCTTCTTGTTGCTATAGACATTATTTTATGAAGACATGATGTCTGGATCTACAGACACTGAAACTTAAAGGAAGGAAAAAGAAAATCTGAAGAACACTAGCTTTAACTTTTGACCTCTACAAGTTACTACTAACCCAACTCCAAGACTGTTCCGTCTTAGCTATCTTCTTGTGTGCCCTCTTATACACAAAGGAGCATCAAAATTGCTGCTCCTTTAAGTATCCCACCCACCCTTTTCCTGGAGATCAGTCTCCTTCTCTATCTGGAACATGGAAGATTCGTTCTAAGAGGCACAACTGTAGTAGTCACATAAATGCATTTAAGCCTATAAGGAATCTAAAAGGAAAGGGATAGTGGTACACAGAGTGGAGGTGGGGGGATAGATATGACCTGGTACCTGAAGTCATCCAGCAGATCTCCCTCCTGGTGTCATGACATATATCCTTTAGTCAAGAACATTTATCAACACAGTTTATATTCCTGTCAGGGCCACTGCTATGAAATGGAAAACAGAGTCATGAACCTGAGTCTTGTCTCATGGTTACTTATTGTAAAATAGAGACTGCATTCACTCATTCCTCTTATGGTAGAGCTAATGAATTGAACCCTCACTGTTGCTTCCGGTGCCGAGAGTGCCAAGACTGTGTCCTCTCAACTCTCCACGATAGCAGGTCTATATTATTAGGTAGCACTTGAAGAAAACTCAGTATGTGACACTTGTTGGCCACAGGAAGACTCTCTATCTCTCAGAGTGGTGCATGCTGGCACAAGCCACTTTCGGGCTGGTCATCACGGCATAAGAAAGCTCTCTGGTACCACTGAGTCCAGTGCCTCTTTCCCCTTGAGTCCTGTTTCTCCCAGTGTGGCTGAACCAAAACAGCAGCTGACGTGATTGGTAGCAAGTGAAGTCATCTGTCGGAACCATGCGGTTCTTAACTGGCGTGAGGAGGAGCAAGCAAAATAAACCTTGAGTTTTTTGGGTTTTTTTTTTTAATTTTTCTTTTTATATTTGTGTTTTTTCAAAGAGAGCCAAGAAATCATTATTTTCCTTCCAGGTGCCCAATAGCTGAAAAGCCACTTTGGAGGGCGCCAGTGCCACCAGCTCAGTATTGTTGCTGCCTCGCTGAAGGGTGGGTAGGGACTGGCAGTTAGACAGACCATGTTTTAATTGGCCTCCTCCTAGAAGCAGAAGGGCCAAATGTTTGCGGGATGCTTATTCAAGCCAGTTTCAGAGCAATAAAAGTGCATCTTTGATACGCAGAGTTTATGTTCTTCATAAAAATGCTAATTGCAGTCTCTGCTGAAAGCGGTGGTGAGAATGCCTTTCCCCTCAGGCTTTTTAATATGAATATAGCTGTGCTGTGTAGGTGACCTTGTATTCATTAAGAGGTGGCTAAGCTTAAGTCCTTTGCAGCCCCCACACTAAGGGCTCTACCACTGTGATTCAAAAACATTCTCTTCATGGAAAACTGGAAAGCAATGTATTTGTTTCTTTTTTTTTTCTTTCTTTTTAATCTCTTACTACAAACACACAGAGGGAGATTACAATATTTTTTCCTTCTGTGAGTATGTTTTTCCAAGGTCAGTTGGAGGTTCTTCCTATTTGGCTGAGAAAAAAAAACTGGAGCCCCAGTAACTAACTGTGTTCGCAGCCCTCTCTGTGGCTTGGAAACCTTCCCCACCTACAGATGCTACAAGACGTTGTTGATGTTTTTCCAGGGCCCCACTGTTTGCTCTTCTGCTACAGACAAGGAAGACAGAGTGATGGGTGAGGTTTTATTTGTCCTGCAGGATGAGTCACAACACAAGTTTCCAACACAGTATTCTGGGGACTTTCTTTCCTTTGCCGACCCCACCCCCATCCCTTTTGACATTTGCGTCCTCAGGCGGGTTTCCATTCACCCGCTCCGACCATCCTCTCCCTCAAATCTCAAAATATAACAAGAACTCTTTTTAAAAATTCAATTCCCCACAATTGTACTCAAGTTACTCTGGGAACGTGTTTAAAGGGCAAGGGTTTTGAAACACGATCAACAAAGTAATCAGTTCTGGATTACACTAAATAGCATCCTTCCAGACGGAGCCAAGCCTTAAGAGGAAAAACGGCTTCCTTCACCCCTCCCTCCATGAATGAGAATCTGCGTCTCAAAACCTTTTATTGAATATATCCCATTGATGCCTGTCTTTCCCATCGGGGAATATGCTGTCTTTCTCAGAATTGATTCTTTTTCGGTCCAGCTGTAGCCAGGTGTTGCTCAACACTTTGGTCTGTTTTCTGATGAAAAATGACATCTCCACAGCAGGCGTTCCTAGGAATTCTGTGTATTTGGCTTTTTGTTTTAACTTTTAAGAGTAAGGTGAGAGAGCGATAAATCTAAAGGAATTAGACCACAGCTGAATAAGACATCATACCCCTAAGAATTTTCCTTCCTAACATGGAAATCTACAGGTTCAGAACCTGATTTCTAGGGCTTGGGAAATGACTTACGTGGTAAAGTTCTTGCCAGGTCAGTGTGAGGATTGGAGTTAGTATCTGTAATGCCCATATAAAAATGGGGCCCTGCAGCACACATCTGTAACCTCAGTGCTGTGGAATTACAAATGGGTGAATCCTCAGAGTCCACGGACCAATGAGTTCAGTCCAATCAGTAAGCTCCAGGCTCAGGATGAGACTGTCTCAAAAAATAAAGTTGAGAGCTACTGTGGAAGACACTCAACATTGATCTCTGGCCTTCACATGATCATGGGGGGGCAGGGTGTACCTGCACACTCAGATGTATGCATGTGCACCACATACACAAACACACATAAAGAGAAACCTGGATTTCTGATGTTCCCGTTATCTTGTCTGTTTAGCTGCAGCATGTACAAAGCTCAGGGGGTTTTTTTGTTTGTTTTTTTTTTGTTGTTGTTTTTTTGGGTTTTTTTTGCTCTTTCCAATGCTCTTTACAACCTGGACAAAGAGCATGAAGGACTAGGGAAGTGGTCCTTCTTATGGAACACTTTATATTACTCTGCTCTGTCATTCCAGATCACATAATAAATGTCTCTATGAAACCATCATATCTAACCAGGGAGCCCAGGTGAATAGTAGTCTGTGGACTGCATCTTCAAGAGCAACGAGGAACATACAGCTCGATCATATTCATTATTGTGTATTAAAGAAAGCAGAGGATCCACTTCAAAGAAGAGTTCTTCTCGTCCTCACTTTGGATCAAACAAGTCTAAAGTCACAGAAATCAAAAGTCCGTTGACAGTTGACTCGATATTGACTTTTGTGATGTTCTTCCAGAGGTATGAAGAATAAACAGTTACTTGATAGTTGGAAGCAGGGGTCAGAGAACAAGCCAATAGATGTGTTAAGAAACCCTTCTATGTGGTATAGAAAAATATCCCCAGCAGTGTTGACATTTGTATTAGTCAGGATGCCTCCTCACTAACCAAATAAAGTACAGCTAAGTATTGTGAGGTGAGAAAAGAGAACTACAGAAAAGGAGAGCTATCTCAGAATATGGAGACAATAAATAGCATCATTCCAAGGAAAGTTGTCCCACTGATTATAGAAGAAGAATGAATACAATTGAGTGTCACCAATGCCAGGGATCCACCCCTACAAGCATCATTAGATAACTTTATCATTGCAGGAAAAACAAGGTGTATGCTCATCAAACCAAAACAGCGACGAGGTCACTAGGTGACATACACTTAGAGAGCTTCCGTAGTATCCACATACTATCATTGACCAAAGTGTTGTTTTGTGACTCAATCTAAAAATAGATGATATCTGTTAGTAGATATCATTGAAGGATACTGATTGAATCTGAGAAGAAAGATAACATCATCCAAACCATCAGCATCATGTAGTAAGATCTTTTGAGAGTCAGAAAAGAAAGAGAACTGAGACTTCCCTTCATTTTCTTCACTATGGTGACACTCAAAGTGGTAGTTTATCAGTAAACTCTTTGGCATGCTTCTTTTCTTATGAAAAAAAAGTGCAAATTCTTTAGATCTCTAGTCAATGTAGGAGCTGAGTAAATGAGCACATAGGTCAATGAATGTGTAGCATCTAAAGAAGCGGTAATGATAGCTGGGATGTATACAGGAAATCATCGTGAGGCATTAAAAGCAGCAACATTTGACAGTGAACTATATTGGGGGAGTATAGGAAATGGTGGAACACAGAGAACAGATTTTTGTACATGTCTGGGAGAATGATGTAGATTTGAGTGATAATATAAGACTCCATTCTTGGATCCAACACTGGATCCAAGTCCAGAAGAGAATTTGGGTAGCTTTCATCCTGCTGAATTAAGATTGAGGTACAAATTTTGTTTAAAGGATCTAGAAGACCTGAAAGTACAAAATGGGGCTTGGGAGAGAATATAAAGTTACAGAAAAAGATTTTATTATATCACCTCTGAGAGGCATCATGCAAAGCTCTGGGAAAGGATGAACATGCCCAAGATGGAGGGCAGAAAAGAAAAAAAAAAAAAAACAGACTGTGCTTTGGGGTGGATGACAAAAATGAGCTGCTCTCTGTCTGGGAACCATATCTTGATCTCCTGGTCTAGATAGCAAATCTCTTATTTGTCCAGATGACCCAGAAAATACTGAAGATCATTGTCCTGCCTGGAGAGAGGAGCCTTTAAATGCAAGCTGTATGCCAGCCATTAGCTAGAAACACCAGTTTTTGCATGAGACATCAACAGCTCAGGAGCAAAGTGGTTCAGATATTGCCACTCAGGCCGTACACTGCAAGCTTATGCTTTCGCCTGATGCTATTTAGTTTGTGATGGTGTTATTAAAATGAAAGGATTGTTTTTAATGAGCTGGGAGGGAATCCACTTAACCAAATTGTTCATAAACAGCATAAAACACATCAAGACTTTGCTCTATGCCAGTCTACCAATACAGGATCCTGCCGTTGCAAGAACCTTTTTATATAAACATTTACAAGAAGAATTTAATATAAAAAAAAGGAAAATGGTTTGGGGAGCCACCAGATGGAATAGTACAAGAATAAACTTGAATGTTGTTAAAATGGACTTCACCAACAACAAGGAGAATCTTCCAGTGCCTGGGAGTTGGGATGACAAAAGAATCCAGAGTTTGGAGTAAGGCAACTATTGTAGAGCTTCTCTGGGGACTCCTTTCCACTAACCTATAAAAACTAGATTTTTGTGTTTATTAAAATTTTCTAAGCCTAGTTTGCAATAAACTCCCAAATAATATTTGCAAATTGATTCATTACCCATCACTTCTCTCTCAACAATAAGTCTCTAGTCTCTTCCAAACTCTTTAAAAAGATGTAGTGTAGGCGCTAGGGACTTGTCACACAAAAAGAATTCCTTCTCCTGGGTTGTCCCCACGCTAGCCATTTTGCACTCCATTTCTGAGGTTGCAGGGTCTACTTATGTCACTATGTGTTAGAGCCTGTATATCGCCCACCATTGTCATTTCTCCATCTGCCTTGCATATCCTAAGTACAAAGAAAGGCACATTAACAGAAATACCAATTATATAATGTTTTGAAATTGCTCTCCAGCCCTTCCCTCCACTCTCACTGGCTCCCCTATGCAACCTTCCAACTCAGAGCACATTTGAAGCAAACTTGGCTCACAATGCATTTTGCAAAGAAACCACAAAATAACATGATTGTAAAAATGTTAGCTGCAAAAGTAATAAATAAGGAAATAAATAAGTGCATAACCACAGAGCCTTGTCTGGCTCCTCCACTCCCTGACCACAGTGGCCCTCTGCTGTCTCTCCTCACTAGGGGACTGAATGAGAAGCCAAGGAAACAGGAACACACCTCTTCCTGGCTCAGGGCCCTCATAGGTGGAAGTTGTATTTCTGTCCTCACAAGACAGAAAGTTCTATACCAGAACTATCTAACAACAAACAGAGTAGAGAGGGTTGGCTTCATGCCATCATAGATTTAGACTATCACTTTGTAAGCCTAACAGGGTCAGGCTCTTTGCCTCAGTACATCCATGAGATACCTCGCTTCCCTCCTTAAAAACTCTAAGAATCAGACCTAATTTGTTCCCACTGTGTACATGAAGACAGTGAAGCTTACAAAACAAACAGCATTTTGAACTACATTTCCCAGATGCTGTGCAATTTCAGCAATTATCGGAATGGGAAGTAGAGAGTAAAGAAGAAACATATTATGCCTACTCCCTGTCACTTCCTCACGACTACTTTCAAGTCTAGCTTAGATGCCCTCGTTTTAAGAGATTTTGAGCCAGGAGATGTGGGGAATATCTTTAATCCCAGCACTCAAGGAGGCTGAGCCAGGCATATCTCTGTGAGTTTGAGGCTAGTGTGGTCTACAAAGAGAATTCCAGAACAGCCAGGGCAACTCTGAGAAACTCTGTCTTGAAAAATCAAAATGGGGCAGGTGATAGAGGGAAAGAGGGAGAAATGGAGGAGGAAGAGAGAGGGAAAGAAAGAGTAAGGAACTAATACTCTTAAGGCCTACACTGTAAGTTTGTCAGTTCTTAGCTTATTTTCTTGGAAATCTGAATATCCCAAAACCATTCTTCATCAGAAAATCTCTGGCTGAAAAATATTCTTCCAAGTGTGTATCTAATGTTGTCCAATCAAAGACAAAACAAGAGCCTGACATCCGGGTCTGGGACTCAACAATAGTGCAAAGGCACCAATTCAAGGCTAGTGATCAATAGTCTTTTATGTGCAGGATAGAACTTGAATATTAAAGATGGAAAAGAACCAATATGTGCAGATAGCAGAATTACATATGCTTCAACAAGGCCCCCTGTATTAACAAAGGTTAGAGGATACCCTATTTAGAGCATTTTATCTATGAGCAGTGACCCTTCTCTAGAATTGTACTATGCATATGGTCTTCTGAGTCCTTCAGAAAAGCTTATTTTCCAGCAGAAGAAAAGTGGATAGGGAGGAAGGGAGAGAGAGCTGGGGGAGAAAAAGAAAAGAGAAAGAGAAACCAGTGAGTGGATAGATGCATAGGAAAGCAAGGATGGGACAGCAGTTACACCACGCATGGGTTAAGAAAACAGTTACTGCTTAAATTACAAAGCGTGTTTACATCAACGCATGTCTTTGGTTTTCATAACATCTGCATAAGTAAGGGTCATTATCCCCATTTTCCCAATGAGAAAATAAAGACTTCTGAGAGTTCTTTATGGGAAGCCAAGACCAACACCCTAGTTCCTAGTCTCTGCCTCAGAGTTCCCAATGCCCTACATCCTCTAGATGCAAAGTTCCAGAGAAGAGACACATTGGAGCTCAGTGAGCCAGACTCAGTCCGGAGAGGAGGAGGGAGGAAGGACCATGAACGGAATACAGGCAATAGGAGATGGGAAAGTACACGGATCTGCAGGAGCCACTGAAAGTCAAATGAAAATGCTCCTTCTCGGGAACACAGCAGTCCAAACACTGAAGTTCTGCGACTTTAACATAAACATTATCTTAATTCAGTAGGGATGAAACTCTTTCTAAAACCGATTATGCATTTGTCAATATTCCAGAACAAAGTACAAAGAATCTAATTTAGCCTTTTAGAGAGACTAGACTGTCTCTATGCTGCACAGCATTCTAAAGGACTCAAAATTTAAAGGGCCACTGGATTCAGCGTTAAAGGAGTTGCTGTCACTTCATGGCCATTGGGAATGTAGAAGAGTTATTGCTTTGATTTGCTCTCTGCCTCCTCTCTCCTTAAAAGGCCTTGGGTTTCGTTCATCCTTAGCAGGCCTGTATATGGCCACCTTCTACCCACTTCTAACATGCTCTTTGGGAACTTTATGTATCTGGTGGTATCCAAGCAACCCAACTCTGAGTGTGGGACCCCAATCTATTAGCACATAGGACACAGGTCTGAGCCCACTGTGTGGCTTTGCTCATATCCTTTCCTGTCTGACAGATTCACCTGTGTTGTTTTGTTTTGTTTTGTGTTTTGTTTTGTTTTGTTTTGTTTTTTGTTTGTTTTGTTTTGTTTCCAGTTCGTGGTCCTGAAGATCTAAATCAAATAAAAAATCTTCTCCAGAAAATCTAGGAACACCAAGAAGGTCCCTTGCTCGAAACACTTCAGCAGATGAGCCCATGGTGGGGGGTGGGGAGGCACCAGCACTGCCTCTCTTGGTTTGACACAGTGGAATCTTAAAGACAGAAATTGCACTTCACTTATCTTTATGTGTCTATGCCTCAACCAAGACTTTGTTAATAGTAAGGTTAAAAATGCTGTCCTCAGGAACATTCGTTCTGGAAGGAGGCGAGCGGAGGAAAGAGAAAAGAGAAAAAGTTAGTTAGAAGCCTGTTAAGAAGGTAGGGACAGGCACTAAGGAGCTTGAAGGCACATTGTTCCTCAGCCCCAACCATCTTCTCACAGCCAGTTCAGGCAGGATCCATTTCTGAGACTCCCCCCAAACTTCTCCCTGGATTCTGCCACAAAAAGCAGAGCTAAGACTCGGGCTCCAGCAGGGGACTCAGATGAGAACTCACCACCCCCGAAGATGCCCCCCGGAAAAGATACTAAAATTCAGGGAACCTGGTGCCTGAGGCCTGTGGGAGAAGAGAGCAGCCCAGCTGGCAGCAGACAATGTTCTCCTGTGGCTGCGGGCTCTGCCCCTTCCGGCTCCCGGCTGCCTGGCTCCATTGCGTGTCCCTGGATGAACCCTTGACAGGCCCTCCCGCTGCTAAACAGGTATTCAAATGAATGCATGTTTTATTTTTAAAAAGACTTTGTTTAAAAATATGGTCTCAGAAAGTTCTCTGTTCCTCTTGCTCATCAATGCCAGGATAAGAAATTTTGCAGCCAGTTTGAAATCAACAACATCAAAGCAATTCAACATTAGTTGGACTCCCAATAGATGCCCAATGAATATCCCTGCTTTGGAAATTACAACACTTTTTCTTCTTTTAGATCTCTGGTTGAGTCATTGGCAAGCCACACAGGGCACAGATCGCCCCAATACATAGCAGCCCTGTCCCACTATGTGCCCCCCCACCAATAGACACATAGAGTATCTAAATTTTCAAGCTTGGTATATGTGTACATGGGGTCATATATGTGAGAAGTATATGCGCAAGTATGAGATGATACCTGTGCACATATGGGCACACACATAAGGAGGTCTGAGATCAATATTGGATGTCATCCCCCATCATATTGCACATTTACTTTCTGAGACATTGACCCTGAAGTTCATAGTTTGGCTAGGTTGGTTGGCCAATGACTTTCATGGATCTATCTATCTATCTCCACCTACCTCACATGGCTGGGTTATAGGTACTCATGACCATGGCCAGCTTTAGTCATATGTTCTGAGCATTTAACTCATGTCTCCACTCCTGATCAGAAGGCAACTTTCTAAGAGCTATCTCCCCAGACCCTAAACTTACTGTTTTGGTAGTAATGGGAAACTGAACCCAGGGTCTCATTCATTCTTGGCAAGCATTCTACCACAGAGCTACATTCTTAATTCTGTTTTAAGCTCTTCAACTTTTGATTGACAGGGCTGCCAAGGTAGGGGAAACAGTTTGGATCTTGCCAGCACATTCTGGAAATAGTATCTCACTTTTCCTTTAGGAAACCATTCCATCCATTCTCAATCCATGTGGTTTAAGAGGGAATGACTTTGATCTTTTGGCCTTTAACAATGGTGTGGATCCAGGCTGGCTTATTAGCACATACACATAGCCTCATAGCTACATAGCCAACAGACAGAGTTCAGCCCACGGAGAGTTAATTATAAGACATTTATCAAAGTTACTTTGGCAAACACACACATTTTTTTATTATGTTTATCAAACTGATACCCTAAGCCTGAGACTGCTGCAAGACCCTGGGAAAGGGGGCGTGTTTAATAAAGCAGTCAATGCAGAAGAAAACCTGCTGGCAAAGAAGCATACTTCTGACTTCTTATTTGATACATGTTGCCCAAAAGGCTTTTCATATAGCCAAGCTGGCACAGGACACTTACTGTAACTGAAATCAACAGAATCCTGATTAATACAAATTACCAAAATCAAATGTAATATGAAATCTCTACTTTAGTGTTTCACAGTTTGCAAAGTGCAGCCATAGACAATGACTGTTTAAAAAAAAAAAAAACATAAAAGTTCCAAGAAGTCTCATTATCATGTTCAGTATTTCATACATGCTTTAGTGATGGCTGGTCAACTAATGTCAGATGGTCAATGGGTACCTGAGCCAATACTGAAATCTCAGATTCTTACTCTTAAGTCTAATGACACCATTTTATTTGAGGAATTATCAATCTAGTACAAAAGACAAACTAAACCCATGTGTAAACTTAGCCCAGACAGGCAGTTCATACAAGGGTAGTGTATGTCAGTGAAACTGATAGCTGCCCGCAATGGATGCTTTGTGAGTCAAGGCATGCTGAGGCTTGGCCAGCATCAGGAAAACATATGGAGAAGAGGTTGCATTTTGAAGTTCCCTTAGGAGACTGTAAAGCATTTTTGCATCTCATTTCTGGAAAGGTTTAAAAAAAATCCAATGACAGAGCCTGGAGAAATAACTCAGTGGTTAAGGGCACTGACTGCTCTTCCAGAGAACCCAAGTTCAATTCCTAGCACCCACGTGGCCACCCAGTTATCTGTAACTCCAGTTCCTAGGGACCTATTGCCCTCTCCTGGCATCCTCAGGCAACAAGCATGCGCATGATGCACAGGCATACACTTGGGCAAAACACTCCTACATATAATGTAATAAATAATTTTGTTAAACCTTTTGGAAAATCCAAGGATAATCTCTTCTCTTCTTTATCCAAATAAAGGAAACAGAATGGGTACAGGAATGGGCTTGCCATAACTACTGGTTATTAATTGATTATATGCTGTGTGCCGGAATGTTGACATTCACCATTGCTGACACTCACAGCAGCCTCATAAGCTACGTGTTATCTTCATTTCTGAGGTCTGGAAAAATAAAGCTTAGATTTTCTTTCTTTTGGTTCCTTTCTATAGGCTATCCTCATGTTTCAGACCCTCTTCTTGTTCAACCAGTTAAGGAGAGACCACTTGTCTCCTCAGATGCCTCTGAGGCGCCTGCCTTTGCCCATTTCAAGCTTTACTGTATTCTCTTCCTCTTCTTAAACACCGTTCATTCGTCTTAGAAAACTTTTTTCTGCCTGCCTCCAATGTCTGTGAGTTCCTTGAGAAACCAGAGCAGATAAGAAGAAAGGAATAAGAAAATATAGAGGCCTTCAGTTTGCTTTATTTTTCCCAAGGTAGTGAATTTACTTTCTGTGGTATCTCAATGCTTAATATATGACATCAGTTTTGACTTAGACGTGTGACCACAGTTATAAAGAAGATGAGGAAGGTGCAAAAGAACAAAAGGCCAAGCAAGCTAAGCCAAGCTAAGCTGTAGCTCAAGAGCTAGAGCCAGAGTACAGCCAGGCTGTTTTGTGATCTACAATCTACTCGGCAGAAGTCATCAGAGGGACTTACCAAGGAGGGCAGGTGGAATTATTGTGAGAAGTGCTTTCCTTTTCAGAGACCAGAGAGGCTCTATCCAGCTGAGCACTGATCGAATTATATTTCAGTGTCTAGTGTTCCTAAATGACGTGAGTTGAGACTGGCATGGTTTCTTGTTCCCATCATCAGAGCAGGGACTGGTCAGATCAATTTCACTCTCGTGAAGCAAACCCAGCACAATGAAGGCACATTTCTCATGCTAGGAATATTAGGATCTCAAAACAGAGTAAGGCTGAGCTGCTTGCTAGCTTCACAGAGATTTCACTTCACAGGCGGTAAGCTTTTAATAGTCTACTATAAGAAACATTGTTTATTGGAGACTGCCTCCTAGTTTTATTGCTTGCAATCAAGGCAACCAGGCCACCTCACAGCTTGTGTTCTATCATCACCATCAAAATTCTGGTTGGGTTAGCCTTGAACCTGTTCTCAGAGGCCGAAGAACAGTAAGCAGAAGACCCAAGTTCCTGTCCCAGCACTTTTCTGTACTGGATGTTCAACATTGAATAGATTTATTTCACTATTAACAATCTCGTCTTCTTTGTCTGTTAAGTGGGTAGAAGAAAAGCTTCTTGATGATTGGTTTGTGATGTAATAAAATACTAATGTGATAAAAAAAAATTAAAACCAACTTTTTCTAAAACTCTAAAGTGCTACACTAATATTGCAAACTGCCTGAGTTGAATGATAGTTTTCTTCTTCCCCTCCCCAATCCCCTTCCTCCTCCTTTTCTCTCTCTTCCCTCTCTTCCCCCTCTTCCCTCTCTTCCCCCTCTTTCCCCTCTTTCTCCTCCTCTTCTCCTTTCCTCCTCCGCCTCCTCCTCTGCCTCCTCCTCCTCTCCTCCTCCTTCTTTTCCTTTTTCCTTTTTCTCCCTCTTTTGGGCAAAGCTTTGTATTAAATATTTTTGACAAATACACTGGAGAATTATGCAGTACTGTCTATATTGAATACAATCCTGAGCCACAAGTCTGCACACACATTTGCAACTGGACCTGTGATAACAGAACCTTTCTTTATTTTTTTAATTAGATATTTTCTTCATTTACATTTCAAATGTTATCCCCTTTCCTAGTTTCCTCTCCGAAAATCCCCTATCCCCTCTCCCTTCTCCCTGCTCCCCAACCCACCCACTCCCACTTCCTGGCCCTGGCATTCCCCTGTAGTGGGGCATAGAACCTTCCCAAGACAAAGGGCCTCTCCTCCCATTGATGACTGACTAGGCCATCCTATGCTATATATATATATGCTAGAGACACAAGTCCCACCATGGTTTTTTTTGTTTGTTTGTTTTTGTTTTGTTTTGTTTTGTTTTGTTTTGTTTTTGGTGTTTTAGTCCCAGGGAGCTCTGGGGTTACTGGTTAGTTCATATTGTTGGTCCTCCTATATGGCTGCAAACCCCTTCAGCTCCTTGGGTCTTTTCTCTAGCTCCTTCACAGGGGACCCTGTGCTCCATCCAATGGCTGACTGTGAGCATCCACTTCTGTATTTGCCAGGCACTGGCAGAGCCTCTCAGGAGACAGCAATATCAGATCTGTGAGAGCAGAACTTTTCTTCTTGCCTTTAGTGTTGACTATGACCCCTGTGTTTCCTTCAAAATAAACAACCCATCTTTTCTTCAATATGACTTTTGTTGTGGAATTATCACTGCTCGGTGAACCTTTTCTCTTAGTTCTGGTTTGCCATGCCATCACCATGTCACCTGCCCCAGCAGCAGGAAGTCTCTTCAACCTTCTCTTGATTCCCTTCACAGAGATGATATACAACTTTTTGACTCCTGTATTGTCAGAAAAGTTGATCACAACTTCTACCAGAAGACCCAGGGAAATCCAGAGTTTTGCTTCTGAGGACCCACCACAAGCTCATTTCGACATCTTGAGTGCCCAGAAAGGACAGACATTTTCTTCTTATTGAAAAAGACACACCATAGAAAGAGACCCCCAAATTACAATTCATGTTCTTCGTTTCTTTAACTGTTGGGAGTCATTGAGCCAGCATAAGCATCTTCTGGGACAGAAAGTGTCTTTTATGTCCCTTCACTATCATACTGAGTAAGAATGATGTATTCAATGCTCTAGATGCCAGAGACAGGAAGCAAACGTGGCGATGGTGATAAATACCCAATATTCCTTGGGCACTTTCCATGTACCATATTTGATATACTCTACATTTCCAATCTTTTAGCACCACTACAAGAGGTCATATTTGTTACCTCATGCCACAGATAAGAAGATATGACTTCATGATACTCAATAATTTTCCAAACCTCACACGGTGGCTTATTGGGAATCCTGCCCATCTCTAACTCCTCCATATTTCAATACTGTGCCACATTGCCCCAAAAATCATGGTCCTTGTTCTCACAGAGCTTACAGGTTAATGAAGGGTATAGACAGTGCATCAGACAACAAGGATAAGTACATCCACTTGTCAGAAAATAGAAATCTCTAAGCCTTTTGGTCATTTCCCAGGAGCCTAGGCCAGATGTGTATCTGTACACCATGAGTACACAAATATTTTTCCCTAAACTGCTTACAGCCAGCCTTTTTACACTACCATAATACCACCCCTCACATTCCTCTAAGTTGTTATGTGTGTTTTCTAGATATGTAGCATCCATTGTCTCATTGGTCCTCCCAACAGACATTTGAGGTGAGTAGCTAAGGACTACACCTACTTTACATGTGGAAACTCAGCCACTAAGAGAGAAGGTCATGTGGCAGAAAATGAGATTCATGCCAAGAACTAACATCTAACCTTAATGACATGTCACCTAGCTTCATGGCCCAAAGCTTTAATAAGCTGATTGATTTAACAGCTAAACGTGCAAATGCTTCCGAAGATGTCTCAAGATGGCATTGTGAAGACACTGCTTTCTACAAAGTTTTTTTTCCCCAAAATCAGGTACTTTGTGCTTATATCTCATATATACATTCTGCTTCTGAGTTTGAAGATTTAACCTCAGCCCTGCTTAGCCATTGGATTATACTGCCCTTACTTTTGTGTAATTTAAGCTTCTATTGTGATCATTTTGATAATTAAATAGCAATTTAAAACCCTGCTGGTCCCAGTTAATATTATTTAAGGATGCCTGGTTCAGACAGCCCATGGGTATCAGAAATACGAAATGTAGAGTATTGTTTTCAAGGACAAGAAAAGCTTTGCCCACACATTCTCTGTTAATCTATGGGATTGGTGTCCAGTCATTGTGAAAAGTCCTCAGAGACTCTGGCATTGTTCCACTTGCCACCTATAGCCAACATGGTTTTCAATGCTGAAATGTGATTTTTTGTTTGTTTGTTTGTTTTATGATGCTGGGGATTGAACCCAGGGACTTGTTTATAAGAGACAAGCATTGAACCTGAAATCCTTTGTCTTCTGAGGCTATTTAACCCAGGCTATTCCTGAAGTTACTATGTATTCAGGCTAGCCTAAAGTCTGTGAGGCCCAGCCTCCAGCGTGCTGAGGTGAGTGGCATGTGTCTCTTAGTTTCAACTGCTACTCCTCTTTTTATTTCGCTTCACCAGAAGGTACCCAGCCAAGCTAGGGGCAACTCGAGGCAGGCGATGACTTTTATTGTACTTGTCATTTGGTAGGAAATAAGAATGATTACAGCTGACATGTATCTCTCAGTGGTCACAAAGAGTAAGTAGAATATAAATGGCTAGATTCTGTACAAAGCCTTGAAAACTCAGTCACTGATTTAAGACCTGTTTCTTTTTAAGTTCCATCCCGAACTGTTAATGTGACATAAGTAAGTATCCTTGAGTTGGATTTCTGTCTTTCCAAGGTAGAGTAAAATTTCTAGAAATAACTAAATCAAACAATGTATGCTTCTTTTGGGGGTATGCCCAGGTTGAAATGTGTTGTGATCTTATATACTGACCTCAAAATTTGATATGTGACCTGGCATGTCTAAAGAGTATTACTGGGTCAGCAAAGCAGAAACCCAGTATAACCTGCAACCCCTGGTCATGTGATGAGCAACAGCAGGAGGGGCTTGGGCTGGAAAGCCAACCCTTCTGCAATTTGAAGAGATAGCACTCATGGGTATCAGGGTAAGCCCCAGGGCATTGTAGTTGTATGAGCTCCTAAACCCCTACTCTGTCCTACAATGTATATTTTCAGAAAAGCAGCTGGAATTCCACCACTGTACAGTGTAAACTTTACCCTTGCCATCTTACTCCTGAGTAGTAGGTGTTGTTCCCTGTCTCCGAGCTGTTACATATTCTAGACCCAGAATTCCATGCTTACCTCTCCTCTCCTTTGCAAACTCCTACTTGGTATTTGCTGGCGTGTTTGCTGACTACGGGAGTGATTACTTGTCTCTTCCTCTGTGCTCCCTTCGGTCTTTATTGCATGCCTCTAGAGTAGTGGTAAGCATGTTACATTCCAGTGATTTTTACTCTCTGCTATAATTCAGATTTTGACTGTCCTCCCTAAAGCATATATGGTAAAGTGTTGGTCCTTAACTTAGTGCTATTAGAAGATAGCCGAAATTTTAAGAGGCCTAGTGGGAATTCTTCTTAGAGGATGAAGAAAGGTTTGCAAGATGGCAGTCCGTCCTAGCTTTCTGCTTCCCAGCCACCAGGAGGTGAGCAATTCCTTCAGTGATGTATCCCCGCCATAATATAACGCTCTGCCACAGGCCTCAAAGGAAACAGACCACTCGCTCTGGACTAAAAAGCTCCAGATCCATGAAGCAAAATATGTTTACCTCTTTTTTTATTTTAATTAGGTATTTTCTTCATATACATTTCCAATGCTATCCCAAAAGTCCCCCATAACCTCCCCCACCCACTCCCACTTCTTGGCCCTGGCGTTCCCCTGTATATAAAGTTTGTAAGACCGATGGGCCTCTCTTTCAGCTGATAGCCGACTAGGGCACCTTCTGATACATATGCAGCTAGAGATACGAGCTCCAGGGGTTACTGATTAGTTCATATTGTTGTTCTACCTATAGGGTTGCAGACTCCTTGGGTACTTTCTCTAGCTCCTCCATTGGGGGCCCTGTTTTTCTCTTTTTAAGTTGCTATATCTCAGCTATTTGTTACAATAACAGAAAAGTGGCTAGTTTGTTTTCCTTTACTGCATTAAGACAATAATTGTGCCTACAGACCTCTCTTCTTATGCAGCAGACAGCTGAACACTTGATTAAAAGAGAGGGAAGGAGAGAAGGAAGGTGGGAGATAAAAAAGAGAGGGCAGAGAAGAAGGAGAGAGAGGGAAGGAAGAGAAGAGGGAGGATGGAAAGGGGATTCAAAGGGAAATGGCAGGGAGAAGGAGACTTTTCCAAGTGCTAATTCCATAGGAAATAGGAATAACCTCTCCTCCAACTCCACATATGATGAATTCATGTTCATTTCACAGCATCTTAGTCAAGTTACTTCTTTGGATCTGATAAGACATATATTGACTCTTAGTTTTCTGTTGATTCTCAAGAGTCTCCTAGGAAGATTTAATAAGAGTAGAAAAGATAAATAAGTGTACAGGTAATAAACTCTAGATTACATAAGCAAACATTACTCAATTACATTCCTATTAATATACTGACTCTGTAATGCATTTTGAGATATTTAATTATCAATTTGACAAGATAATCTAAGAGTAGTTAATGATTATACCAGTAAATTGTTTTTTAAAAAAAATCACTGACAATTATTAAATCTCATAACAGACATCAAATTAACTTGCTAGAGCTGTCTGGTTAAATAGACAGCAGTTAATTATGAGGTACTTACACATGCTTTACATTTTAATATGCAAGTCTGTTTAATGGTGTAGCATCGATGGTGTTGTGTAAGAGAACAGTTTGCCCACAAGGCATTTCCAGAGTCTGTGTAGTATGATGATTGAACAGGCAAGAGCATGATTCTTCACACCTTAGGCTCCTTTTCATCTGGGAACAGGACACTAGAAATTCCTAAACAAGATAATCTGTTAGGGTTTTGGACTCTCTAGTCTATCTTTCTCTATGAGCAGCCAAAAGATGAATAATCTCATACCAACATGCAGGCCTATAAAATGCCTACCAAGGGGGAGGGGTTGGCAATTACAGAAATTTAACACTGAAAAAGACACTGACTATATGTTAGCATACAATGGTAGGTAAAGATTGCTGGCTATTCTAGTTGAGGAGAGATTTGAGGCCAACAGGCCAGCCTTGGCCCATTGGCTTCTTGGATATCTAGAATTTGTGTTTCAGCTTTTCACCCACCTGGACCCTGTGGTTCCCAGGAACTCCTTATCTGATCCTGGACAAAAAAAAAAAAAAAAAAAAAAAAAAAATTTATTCCATGAAACTGTCAAGAGAGATTTTACAGAGAACCCTAGATTCAACTTTTCTCTGGAGACAGTCTCGCCACCCCATGTTCCGGCATCATTTCTACCTGTAACTTCCTCTTTCTCATCACTATTTAAATTCCTTGCTCCTGCCCTACTCTGTTCTTGGTTCTCTTATAGAACCAAGGATTACAGCTGATAGCATAAACTAAATGTTCAAGAAAATATCTCTTCAATTGAGATAAATTAAACTGAAATGGATTGGACCCAATCAGAGTGAACTGGCCCTTTTGATCCAAGCACTTCTAGTTATAATGAAACAGCGGAAGAGTCATTTGTGGACTTTATCCAGATGGTTGTGATTGAAGCCTCTGTGCCATCTCCATGTTTTAGGGAGCACTGCTCAGAATGGCTGCACCTCCTCTGACTAACGAAAGCTAAACAGCCATGGAGATAGAAAGCCTGGTACCTGGAAAAGACTCCATGTGCTTGGAAAGAAAATAACTTTAAAATACAGAGTCATCACCTTGAGTTGTTGTTCCCTTTGTTTGCAGCATTTCACGTCATGCCATCACAAAGATTTATCACAGAGCATCATTCCCATTCATTTAATAAGGAGCCTGAAAGGCTGGTAAGATGGCTCGTTGGCCAAAAGCACTTGCTGTCAAGACTTACAGCCTTTGGAATTCACATTAGGAGAGAACTAGGTCATAAGAGTGTCCTCTGAGCTCAACAGCTGTGCTGTCGTGTACATATATGCATGCAAGAACACATACATGCAAAAGCACGGACATGTGCATGCAAACAAAATAAATAAGTATGAAAAAACCAAAAGGGAACAAAACTGAGATTCACAAAGATGAATGGAGAACAAGTTCAGGTAGGACATATGAACTTGTAGAGTTTGAGCTTTTTTAAGTGGGGAAGAGGGCTTTAAGTCATATTGTCAATTTAGTTAGTGCCTTTTCCTTAATACATACTTGAGAGTGTGTATTATATGTGTGTGTATGTGGTCCTGCTAACACTATAAGCTGTTGGCCACTTGGTAGGTGTCTTTCATACTATTGGAATGGCCTTTTCTTACCCAGATTTCACCAAATCAAAGGATGCAAGCATGGAGCAAGATATAAGACCTTCAATGGAGTAGGATGGAACTTGCCACTGTGGGGAAGTCACAAAGCCTGAATTCTAGTCCAGGGTCAAACTCATTCTCACAGTAGCAGCTACCATGACCAAGAGCTTGCTCTGTCTCATGCACTGCATTTATCTCATTTAAAGCTCAGAACAAAGAGAAAGTGGGTTTCTTCCATCATCATACTTGCCAGGAGACTTATGATATGGGTAATAATTTATTCAAGGTCAAATTTCTGCTAAGTCATATTATACATCTTGATGACCTCTATGGCACATCTCTCTGAGGCCATCAGTAGTGTACTCCTGATGAACTTCACTCCCCTCAGAGGTGGTTAAGTGGATCTAGGCAACTCAAAGCCAACTCTCAAACATTTCAAAGTATTCTAATAGTAACAAACAAGTCATTGTGTATGGGAGGCTTTACAATAATTACATCCAATAATGCAATGTTGGTGGAAGATGAAAATCTGCCTCATCAATTTCACATTCTCGTTCTCTCTGTCCACATGACAGTCACTCCATTTTATAACTTTCTACACTTAATATATTATAGTGATCATCTTTCCTTAGTGCCACAACCCATAATTATAATTTTCACAACTGCATAAACAACCTGTAGTAACTACCAACTGACATTTGGCCAAAATATCACAATGAAATAATGGCCCTGTTACTGATGCCTAAAGAGTGCTTAGTGTGATCGTTAAGGATGCTGCTACAGTGAACATCTCAGTACTGTTCTGTTGTTTCTATAGCGCACATTATCAAGAAGACATGAAAAGGATTATGCAAATATCTTGACAAAGACAGTACAAAAGTATGCATGTAGACTAGGAGGAGACCGGTAGAGAACCCAGGGAGAAACCTGCCCAGCTATGATAACATAGGTCGCTTTTGTTTTTGCTTTTGCTTTGTTTTGTTTTAAAACATAGTCCTGGCTGTCATGGAACTCACTATATATACCAGGCTAGTCTTGAACTCTCAGAGATTCCCCTGTCTCCTCCACTCTAGTGCTGGGATTAAAGGCATGCACTACTAGGTCTACTGATAACCTAGGTTTCTGATAAAGATGTCAAAAATATGTGCAAGGAAGAAAGATAACCTATTCCACGTGCAGAAGGATGAAATGAGACTCATGTCTCTCACTCTGCACAAATCAGTTAAAGTGGCCTAGAAACCTTAATATAAAACCTGAAATGCTGAACCACAAGAGGAACACATAAGGAGTATACTTCAAGTTATACATTAGGGCTAGAACTTTCCGAACAGAACTCCGGTAGCACAGGAAATAGTTTTAGGATTAAACAAATGTGGCTACATGAAGTCAAAGGCTCTGCATAGTAGAAACTTTACAACCAGAAGAATGAGAGAAGATATTTGCCAACCATATCAGACAAAGGGTTGATATCTAGAATATGAGGGGGAAAATTACACAACAAAACCCTCCCGTAATCAATAATTGAGCTTATAAAATGAACAGCCAGTTCTCAAAGGAAGAAATACAAATGGACAGTATGTGTTTTAAAAAGTGTTCGACATCTTTAGCCACTCGGCAAATGCAAATTAAAACCACTTTGAGATTTCATTTCATGAGAATTAGAATAGTTGAGATAACAAACAAACAAAAACCAACAACAAACGCTGTCAAGGATGTAGGGAAAGAAGAATCTTATCTCAGCTGGCAGGAGCATAACTTTGTTTCGCTCATATGGAAATCAATGTGAGGGTTCTCAAGTAATTGAATATATAATTATCGTATGCTCTACCTGTGTGACTCACTGACATATAACTTAAGGACTGCGTATCCTGCTACAGAGATACCTACACTTCGTGCGTATTTCGGCTCTATGCACAACCTTAAGGAAGCAGATGACTAGAAACTGTGAATCATATACACAATGAAAATTTATTTGGCCATTAAGGAAAATGAAATCATTAAATTTGCAAGCAATGAAATTGAAAAGTACTATGAAGCAAAAAAGTACTATGACTCAGATACAAGAAAGGAAAAATGGCATGTCCTTCACATATGAGCATCCTCATTTATAATGCTTCCATGTGCCTACATGACTGGGGATACATAGAGTGTACTGGCTATAGAACAAGAAGGAAGACCATGACACAGGGAGAGAGGTATTGAAGAAGAGGGAAGGCACAAATGACAATTAAAGCGGAAGAGAAATGGAGGCAGTAGGTGGGATGGTACACAGGAGGGCCAGGAGAGATGAGGGAGAAGAGAGGAGAAAGGGGGCCAACAAAACAAATTTTGTTTAAAGACATCATGATGAAATCGAATCCTGTGTAAGCTAGTTGAAAAATAAAGTTTAAAAAAAGAGAGAGAGAGAAAGAGAAAGAAAGCATAATGTTGGTAATGACCTCGTTTGCTCCTGCACTTCTGAATACTTAAGACGTTGAACACGGGTCTGGTTCCAGGTTTTGAGTGAATATGACTGGTTTGCTAAAGTGAACAAACCTTAATTGAGGGCTTCAAAGCTCTGGCTCTGAGGCAAAGTTTACATGGTGTCAAGAGGACAGGGGTCTGTGTGAAATGCCTGTTAACACAGACCTACTGGGAGAAAAAAAGAAAGAGATCAAAGTCTCAAGGGGCCAGACCTCCAGAGGCATTGAGCAAAGCAGTCTTGGATATCATTTTGATGTCTGATTCTCAATATCAAGGAAACTCTCTGTGAAATATACCCAGTGGTTACCTGCTTTCTCTATGTCAACAAGGAGCTGACTCGTGTGACAGATGCTACAAGATGATAGGATTTGGAACTCAGAGCACCTGCAAAACTCCTGTGTCACATCTTAAACTGGACTGCAAACACAAGTGTAGCGACACATCTAACAATTTGTCCTAAGTTCTTACCAAATGAGACAGCTTGTCAGGCACACATAGTGGCCCAGGCCTGTAACCTCAGAACCTAGGTGGCTGAAGAAGGAGTGTCAGGAATCCAAGTCCATCCTCAGCTAGAGAGTAAGTGCCAAGCCAGCTTAGGTTACAAAGCAATGGAAACACAACTACGAATTAATTTAACTAGGAAATGTGTGACATTGGTTTCCAGTGTGCTAGTGAAGTCTTGATTGTTCTTATAGTCTTAGCCCTTCCCCTTCAGTCCAACACAAAGGCAGGGACCACTAGAGGTCAGGCTTTTTGCATCCCTCTCCTTGAAGAAAAGCAATCAAAGCTTGTGTTAGCTGTGAGAAAACAAACAAGGGGGTTCTATACTGGCAAGCAGCGCCACCCTTAATGTCTGCTAGAAACAGGTTTGTTTCCATAGATTTCTAAGAAACAAAGGTTTCCTAATTTTCTGTGTCTGTTCCCTTGAATGTCATTTCAATCTATCTCCTATTGTAGTGTCCCAGTGGAAACAGTTAATCATTAACCGTGCCCTCTGCACAGGAATGGAAGTAATACTCTATACCTACAGCTACAAGATAGGAATTTAATTCAATAAATAAGCAGTGTAATAAGACTCCAGCCTGTGTAACCCAAAATCACATGATCAGTGAATGGCTAGGATGGGATTCAAAACTAGACATTACATAATTCCAAAGCCCATGGACTCACCACAAAACACTGACTCCTGCACTAAACTCTACTTGCTACAAAGAGCCATCCTTCTCGAACAAAGGGGAACTAAAGATGAAGAGAGATTTCTCCCAAGGTTATAGAGAACAACTTGCCTTGGGGATCCCGTTACATCTCTCGACACACGCTTCAATACTACGTGTTAAAAGTTAAGTACGAGGAAGACAGTTAACCCAAAAGCAGTAAAAATTAACTATGTTCTGGTGTGTTGGATGAAAACTTGGGAACCTCGTGTGCTCCACCCTCGCCCTGATAACAGCTGCAAGTGTTTGCTTGCTTTCTCTAACATCTGGCCAGCCCCTGTGTAAACAGAGTAGAGGTCATCGTAGGGAAGGAGCTGAATGGTTTATTTCTAGGTCTCTTAAGGATACAATGAGCTGGGACAGAGTCTGAAATAGGAATTTCTTCCATGTTTTATGACAATGTCAGCAGCAGTTTCCAGCGGCGTTCTTCAGTCTCTTCTTGCTACCAGTCTGTTTCTCATCCCTTTAACTGATCTCCACAAACTAGGTTACTTGCAAAGAAAGTTAGTGTATTTCTCACTGTCTGGAGGCAGAGAAGTGCAAAAGGTCAAAGGGTCCTGTGTGCTGAGGACCCTCTTACTGATGGAGTTCCCACAATGGCACTTCACATCACATGATGTGACAGAAAGACTGCCAAGCTGAAACCTCTCTTCCTCTACTCATGAAGCTACCACTGCAACTACCGTCTCCACCCTGAGGACTCCGTTAAGTCACATCAGCACCACTTGCAAATGCCATGAGGGAGATTATTTCAATATGGAGTTTGTAGGAATCAGACATGGGCATCTTAGCATTTGCCTGTAATTCCCTTTCATGGCATGATAAGAAAAACAGTTCATCAAAGGTCTGCTTGGATGGTGCTAAGCACTCTGGATGATTCACGTTCCAGTCTGGGCTCCACCTAGGACTGACCATGAGCCTTTGGGACATTATTTGGGACATTATTCTTTTCAGGTTTCATTTTTAGCCACTTGAGTAATGAGATGGAGGAGCCTTCCCTAATGTTTCATAGAACATTAGTATTCCAATTTTAAGTCAGAGTTCTAACAGTTAGCTCAGCCCTATGCTCATCCCACAAGGACATTCCTAGCTACTGCTTCTTTTGGTCTACTGAATATGACACTTTAAAGATTATCAACCCTCCAATTCCATATTTTTGTAGCAAACTCCTCCCAATGAATAAGTTCACACTAACATCGGTCTTAAAGACAAAATTCAATCTATCAACAAGAGCTTGCCTTAAAAAGACTATTTATAGGAGGCCTTCTTGTTCAAAATCACACACAAACACACACACACAGAGAGGTGGGGAGGGGGAGAGAGAGAGAGAGATTATTTACCCAGACATGCTTAATTTAAAATATGACTTAAATATTCAAATATACTTTTAAAGTTTGCTAATGTATTTTCTTCTTCTAAAAAAGTATGTTGAAGTTATGGTCTTCTTTGGAATAAATATGCTAATTAAATATACTAAATGAAGTGCAAGCACAGTAATGAGTCACTGAACTTACAAATATGCCTTGAATTACAAAAATGTTCAATCCCTGGGTAGGCAATGACTTGATGGAGAACTTACCTGAAAGAATAATAAAATCTCAAATAGAACTTGAGCTATTTTATGAAATTATCTTTTGTAATCCATCAAGGAATCATCAATATCAAGGGAGATTCTTGGTTCTTCCTCCCCTTTGATCCTTCTTCCTTTTTTCTTTCATTTTACATCTCAATTACAGCCCTCCCTCCCTGCTCTCTTCCTAGTCCCACCCTTACAAATCCCCCATTGCCCCTGAAAGGGATCCCCCCCACTTAGTAACCACCACATCCTGAAACCTCTGGTCCTAGCAGAACTAAATACATCCTTTCCCACTGAGGCCCAACCAGGGAGTCCAGGTAGGGGGAAGGAGATGCAATGGCAGGGAACAAAGACAGAGAACAGACCCAGCTCCATTTGTTAGGGAACACACATAAAGAACAAGCTGCACATTTGCTACAAAAGTGTAAGAGGTCTAGGTCCAGCTCCTGCATGCTCTCTGGTAGGTGGTCCAGGCTCTGTGAGCCCCCATGGTCCCATGTTAGTTGACTCTGTATGTCTTCTTGTGGTGTCCTTGACCTCTCTGGCTTGTTCAGTTCTATCTCCCATTCTTTCACAAGTCACCCAAACTCTGCCTGATGTTTGGCTGTGGGTCTCCCCATCTGCTTCTTTTCTTTTAAAACATGTGATGATCTTTTAGTATTAAGTTAATACATTGAAATAGAAGTAGAGAGGCATAAGGACTTCATGGATGGAATACATCTTATTTTAGGATGGTGTTCAAATAGAGGTGCCTCAGAGCTTCCCAGTGTGGTAACCTCTCCTCCCCCTCTCTCCCTCCCCTCAAATATCTTCCCTTCCCCACCCAAAACACCAACCCCCTTTCTCTCCAACCTACCTTTTTATTCTTTCAAAACTCCAGTTGGCTCTACTTCCAAGATGGCTGAGGCTGTCGGGGTCCTGATGTCATCCAGCAGAGGGCGCTCTTGGAGCAGATTTGGGCATGGCCATGGAAAACTCTGGGAGGACAAGGACAGTTTCCTTTAGAAGAGGGCAACTGTGTTATCCGGGTTTCATGGTGACTTAAAGGAGAGCTTATTGGTCCTCCTTGAATTTCCTCAAACTTTCTGCTCATTTCCACAAAATTGTATCTCTGCAGATGTTTTAGTGCTACATTCGGTAGGAGGGGGTGGAGAACTAATTGTTTGTTTGTTTTTAACCTATAGATTCAGAAGTACAAGGTAGCTAACTGCACAGGAAAGCAAGTATCAAGCAAATATCAGCCAAGGCAGGTGTGTGTGTCAGAGACAGCCAATCTGCTCAAGCTGGCCCTGTCTATCTCTCCCTCTCTTGTGAGGCACAAGAGAACATTTTTTCTCTCTCTCTTAAAGGCAGTGACAGATATTATGGACAGAGCTCAAACAATAGCACAAAATCAAGACTGGACCAGAAATAGATAGTGCAGATCCACAAAACTGTCATAGGCCAAGAACAATCTTGATACTCTTTAACCTAGCAAAAGTTATCCATTGGAACCTAGAGACCAAGCTCCAACACATAGCTTACAAATCAAATGAACACCAAGGACCAGTGGGCATCTGGGATGTGGTCCTGACTCTAAGATTTCCTGCCTGTTTCTTTGGTCAGGTCCAGTGGGTAAGCTTTTTAAAGTCTCATTGCCCTTGTCTAAGAGAACTGAACTGTAGAATCCATGAGATACAATTCACATTTCATGTTCTGCATTGGAGACTAACTTGTTAGAATTGAAATCCAAAATTTCCTTTGGAACTCCATAAAATGAAGAGTAAGGGTGTGGCCAGACATCATTATGTGATTAAACATGAACTTAGGGATGACAGCTTTCATCTGGGACTTCAACGCATCCCACTTCAATGTCTTTCCACCCTTTGGTCCTCACCAGTGTAAGGGTGGAACTGTCATTTCTTAGCTTGTTTGTAGACTCCAAGATAGAATGACTGAATGTCACCAGTCAATCGGCAGCAATGTTGACATTTCTAAGAGCGGAATGAAGGAACCAGGAGACACTTCAGAGCCTGACTCCTACACATAATGGTTCAGTACACACCAGCCACAGACATCAAGGTCATCAGTAGGATGAACCTGCAACATAGGCCAAAAATGTACCTTTTACCCAGTCACCGCCTTACTCACAACCCCCAGGACCTAAGTGGCGCTGTTTAGGTAGTCTTTTCCTGGTGAACCTTGGTTTCATCTCTCAAAAACAGCCCGTCAAATACAGGAAAAATAAGTTAATGATTTCACTGGAAGCTAGTATCCACTGTCGAGCTGTGAAATAGGAATCTATGGACCTTCTCGTTCCACTGAGGACTTGGGTTGCTTTCAGTCAGTTCAATACTCTTAAGCTCACAGAGTTCTTCACTTGCTACATTTCCTTGGGTCCAGCTGATCTCTATTCCTTCACTTGCTTGTGTATGTAAGCCTCCTTGGAACAATAGTAGCTAAATTGAGAGCTGTTTTGATACCAACTATAAAGCAGGGATACAAGTATACATCCTCAAACCCAAGGACTCAGTGCAAGTGAAACCTTCTGGAGACATTTTTACATGAATCTTTGCCTAAAGGTCCTTAGGTAACTTTGATAGCACCATTACAGTAACCTCCTATGTAGGGTCTCACAGCAAGCCTTAGGAAACACCAAACTGGACTTTCAAGGCTCAGTTCTGAAGCTCTCTAGTCACCCAACTATAAAGAGTCCTGGGACTCTAATGCAGGATACAGAGCTAAGGAATAACTACGTAGAATGGAGGCATGGCTGTCTTCTCAAATGCAAGTGTCTCAGATGGACTAAGAAGTAGATGGCAGACAAGTCTAGACAGAGGTCAGTGGCCAGGCCCTAAAGTGCAGATATACTATGCTGTGGCCTCGATTAAGATCTTTGTGCTCTAGACACCCAGGGATTCTTTTCGACTAGACCTGGCTAAGATGTTGGGCTGGGTTAGGCTTCCTCCCCAGATAACAAAGTTCTGGAGTTGGTTTTGTGCCTAACAAGTCAGTTACCTCCTTCCCACCTCTTCTATTCAAGGACACATGCACACATGCACAGTTTCCCTGGGGTCTTTACTGCACGAAAACAGCATGGTAGGACTACCAAGGAGCTATCATTCATTTCCCAAAAGAGGAAAAGCAAAGCTCAAATGGATCAAAGTGGCTGCAGTAGGTTGCTGCCCTCCATCCAAGCTCACTGAAATGCTCTTCATATCCTGCCGCGGCCCAGCTCAATGACAAGCGTTAGCATCCCCTGGCCCTCAGGAATAGCTTGCTGGCCCAACCTAGTACTCAAGCCCTCCACACTCTGCCTGCCCCCTGTTCCTGTCCCAGGTGCCACATCTTGAGTTTGGGCTTCTCACCTCCTCGGCTTGATGCTCCCACTCAAGCAGACCATAAACACTGCTACCTCCACAGATAAACTGACTGGGAGGACAAGGACAGTTTCCTTTAGAAGAGGGCGACTGTGTTATCTGGGTTTCATGGTGACTTAAAGGAAAGCTTATTGGTCCCATACTCATTTCCAGCTTCAAGGGTCCTATTGTCAGTGAGCCAGGCATCCAGAAGCCACAGCAACATCTGAGGGGAACCACCCACATCTCCCCATCTCTGTGCCTCACCAGAAAGAAAAAAACATATTTGCAGCTAATTTCTACTTTAATAATATTTTTTGTGTAATTATCAAGGACTCTTAAAACTTCCCATCCCTCCTGCATGGTAGGAATAATAAACATGCCTGTTTTATTGGGGGGGGGTGAAGGAAATGAGACCTTACGCACAGAAAGGGAGCATGATTCATCTCCAGCTAGCGGTGAGTCAGCTGAGACAGCCCAGGCACCCTGACACTTGGGGGGGGTGGGGGCAAGAAGAGCATTAACAAGGCCAGCCGTCCTGCTTGCTGTTATTTCCAAACCTTTAATATCTTCTGCAGCTTCATGCTTCTTGCATTGGCTCACTTTTGATTAAGTTCTTTATTGTGATGCGAATAGTAAGGAACTTCTGAAAGGAACCTGAAATGTTTTTATATTTTACTAGGAGCTCTGAGCTTCCCAAAATGTGGGCTTCTTGGGAAACTTGTAGTGAGAATTCTGAAGATGTGCACAGTGAAAAATATCAGGCAAGGCCAAACATCCAGCTGAGGTGGGAAGTGGGGACTCGTCCCCAAACAGGCGGTGCGCTTCTCTGGAGTCTAAGGTCTCTTTTATAGCACCTAGTGACAGTTTTTCTGTGTAGGTGCTGAGAAGCATAAGAAGGGCTGTGGTGAGCTACTTCTTGTGGAATCAGAGTATTAAGAAATCCCGAGAAAACTTGTCAAAAAGAAAATGATCGAGGCTTTTCCTGCCCCGAGGCTATCTCAAGGGAGGAAGAAGAGGGTAAATGGAAGCCTGCCTCCAGAAGACTGGTGAGAACAGAAGGGCTGGCCAGCCCCAGGACATCCCTCAAGGCAAGCTACCACTTTTACCAAGCCAGACACTCACATAAAGGCCCTCAGTAAGGTGACTACATAAAATGCAACCCAAGTCAGACATTTTTTCGTGATGACGGAAGCTATTCAGGACTCCAGGTGGTGGTGGCACACACCTTTAATCCTGTCACTCAGATGGCAGAGGCAGGCAGGTCCCTGAGTCAAAAGCCAGCCTGGTCTACAGAGCGAGTTCCAGGACAGCCAGGGCTACACAGATAAACCCTGTCTATAAATTATATATAATTATTATAAAATATATATAATATTAGATAGATAGATAGATAGATAGATAGATAGATAGATAGATAGATAGATAGATAGATAGATAGATAAAAGGCCTACCTAAACAAAGAGAAGGCAAATCAGGAAGCGTGGGTGCTGGATGGGCTTTGCCATCGATCGGTGTTGATATTGACAAGGAATGATTTCTACCCATGGAGCAATAACTACTATATAATAACTTATATCCCATATAAGAGAGTTAACACAGGCACAAAGGAACTGGTTATCTGGAGGACAATTAGTAAATCTCTCTGAAAAACTGAAAGAAGGCAGCAAGCGAGAGGTGGGGGCACCCAAGTTGAGATTTGATGGCTACAGAGGAACTGAGGCATGGCAGTAGGAAGTCAGGCAGAGGTCATCAAGCCCAGAAACTAGCTTCTGTGGGATGCTCAGGGAAAGGCAAGGTCAATCGGATATGCCTGCCATAGACCGTGGCAAGAATGACATGGGCACCCGGGGCTGGGTTTGGCCAACTGTGTAGACAAACTGACATCTGTTTCTAAGTATGATTCGCCAAGTCAATTCTCCCCTACCCGGGTTTGCTTTGTAACCAGCCACTGCTGGTCTCTGCCTGGCAAGTGGTCTTCTCTGTCAATCAAGGACTCTCAACTGAGGAAGACACCACTTCCGGTTTCACTACCAAATTCTCCATGAGTCTCTAGCCACCGAGAAATGGGTTTGGATGTTCACAGGAAGTACCTTTTTGGCAGTCCAACATGGCCAGAAAACTGAAGTGGGTGGATTTTAGTGGCTCTCCCTTTTTGATATTTCGCCTTTGGGAGACTCTTTCTCTGATTGCTTTCCAGGACTTACAAGTCCGGAGTTCCTTTGGACTTTAGGACTTTTAAGACCTGAAGGTCACAGGATCAAAGAGGGACTTTCTCCTTTGGTCCTTAAGACCAACTGGTGAGGTAGGTTGAGAACAGGTAAACAGTTAACAGGCAGAGAAAGGATTGACAGCTGCTGCCAGGAGCTCATCAGCCAGGCTTTGTATGTGGAGCACTGCTGCTCTCAGAAAGGAGGGGAAGGGTAGAAGGAAGAGGAGTAGCAAGCAGAAAGGGGGAGGAGCAGTATAGTGCCCAAGGACTAAACTAGAACTTTCTTCTTCGCCCCACCTCCAACCTTACCCCTCCCTCGCAACCCAGGAAAAAAAATGGGTCTGAGGCTGTGCGGTTGGGAAGGGCGGAGGGTAACATCTTCACAGATGCTGCAGCTTGGCCCTGCAGGGCTGCTGGGCCTTTGAAAGGACACTTGTAAACTCTTGGTTCCGAACAGAAAGGCAGCCAGGAGGAGCTGGGGTGCGGGCAGGGGGAGGAGACCGGTCTGCCTTCAGTGCCTAGAAATCAAAGCAGCCAACCTTGGGCTTTTTCTTCCTTTCACACTGAGGCACTTTTATTGGCGAGATGAAGGGAGGCAGAGAGGGCCTACAGTCCTCGCTTCGCTTTTGGAGGTTAATGACCCAGTTAGCAGCTCTTGGCTGAGTTTCCGACATTTTGCAGACATCAAGCCCCGCGCCTCTGCCAAGTACATTCTGTTCCCTGGAGCCCATCCAATGCATCTCAGATTACTATGTAATGCGACAAAGAGGGAGAGGCGGCTGGGAGGGGCCCGGAGAGCTGGGCGGGGTGAGCGGGCGGTAGCCCCGAGAGCGGGACGCAGAAGCTGGCTGGCGGGGAATAGAATGCCACTCTAAATACAGCTGCTCCGGGGAGTCGCATCCCTCGAGGGGCTTCTTAGCTGGAGAGGGAGCCCGAGAGGAGGGTGGACAGGCCCTGTCCTCCAGGAATCCTGCCCCGCAGAGCCCGGCACGGTCCAGAACTCAGATGGGGATGGAGAGCACAACCGGAGACCCGAAGGGACAGCCAGAGGAGGAATCCAAGGGGCGGGCCTAGGGGTTCGGCTCCGCCCCTCCAGGCTGCCCCAGGCCAGTCCCAGCAGCTCCAGGGGTGAACAGCCTGCTGGCTAATTATAGACCTGAATGGAAAGCGGCGCTTTTGAATGATCTTGTTGCTAGCACTGCCTTCAGAGTCTGAGGAGCAGGTGCGGCCCTGCTATATACAAAGTGATTCATTTAAAAGCCCTCTGTCACGTACGCTCACTTACTGACACACAGGAATCCTTGTGCGCTCCACCACCCAAAGGATTCCAGAACTGGCTTAAAAGAACTTGAGCTCAGGGCAGAAACCAAGCGACTATTGGAACAACTTCACCACTCCTTAGTAGTCTCGCAGAGTAGATGAGAGAGGGTACTAGGCCTTCTCAAAAGGTTGAAAAGTAGGGTCTTTGCAGTTCACAGCTGGAGAAACAGAGGGTGAGACAGAGTTTCGAGAGGTGTCTGTGAGAGCGGGAAGTCAGTGTGAAGCTAAAGAGAAGCATGGGGTCCTGCTAGCCCCTTCCTCTGCCTGCCCAGACTGGAGCTTAAAGTCTCCGATCATCCTGAACCTCTGGCACGGAAGAACACCCCTCCTTCTAGAATACCCCTCTTCCCTAAGTGTGGCACCTACCTGTTGCACCTCCCATCCCTGAATCCCACCAGTAAACCAGCTGAAGCCAGTTCCAGGCCTAGGAACTGGCAATCATGCCCGTTTTCCCTAGTGTTCTGTATGAGTCAATCTGTTATGGCTCTGTCAGCACAATGCCATATGAGGAACTACAGAGGGGGCAAAACTTCCTTCCCTGTCTTACACCCACCTCGGGTTCACACTCACAGCTAGCCAAGACTTTCCATGACCTTGATGACCGACTACTGTCTGCATAAGCACAATGGAGCCTCATGCCCATTTGATGGACTCCTTGAAGAAACAAGAGTCTTGGAGGGAGGAAATGACTGGCTCATGGTCATCTGATGGTGAGTCTGTATGGAGAGAGTCCAAAGTGGGCCTGTCTGCATCCTGAGTTGAGGTCAACACACTTACTTCTTTCTTAGAGCCAACCACAAGCCCACTCAGTCACAGAGAAAGATTGCTGTGAGCAATCTGATTATTTGCTCTCTGGCCCCCACATCACCATACCAGTTTTGTCCACGCTATGAATCTGAGTGTAGAGAGCTGTTATTTTTCTCTAAACATCTCTAAACCCAGCCAGTGCATCTGGCCTTAAATAGAAAGGCTGTCCGTCTCACCACCTAGGCCCACAAGTTCCACCTCACCTTTGCTGACCATTTTAGACTTAACTCGTTCTGGGATCTCTATCAGTGCCGATGGATAAAGAACCATCGTCGAAATACTGTGCTAAAAGAAACAGAAATCGGGGGTAGAGATTATTTTAATAGCTTTTCACTTGCCTCTTGAAAGGAAGTTCTTATAAATCTTAGGATTTATAAGTATCCACCCTCCCCAACATACTCTGTGTTCAGCCCAACCCTCCGAGCACAGTAAAACTCTCATGTGGCTGGACAATATCATATGTACATAAGCTGAAAATTGTCACGTGTCTCTAAAAACAGATGAATGTTCAAAGCACAGCCGAGGTTCAGCTCTGGACTGCAGTACAGGTATTTAATCTGTGTGGGTGTCTGCTTTGTTCTCTGTGAAAATGGACATAACCATAGCTTATAGAGGCTGTGCTGCAGGGCTGACTGGGGAAGGAGCCCAGTGACCAGAAAGGAATGGATGTCTCTTCAACCAGACTACTGAATTGGGAATCTGAATTCTATTTTTTGACTTGGATATATTTTTTAAGTTCCATGAATTTCAATTTCATCCAATACAAGAGGGTAACAATAGTGCATGCTTTATAATTATGTGGGTAAAATGAGTTTAAATGTAAAGGGCTGAAATATATGCCTGGCACACAGTAAAGTGCTCCGTAGAATGAAGACTGAACATATATAGGGATTTCCTAGAATAATGCCTATCCGAGAGTGCACACACACTAAATAGCCACTCTATGTTTTCCTCATTTTTAGAATGGAATTCTCCCAAGATTAAATTTGAATACTATACATGAACAACTTGCGGTGCTCTCTAAGACAGCTCACAGCCAGCATTAGTAACTCTGTTGTTAGGGCACTGATTTGGTAAATATTATGTATTAACTCTGCATGATCAAACTTGACGAGTGAAGGTGAATAATGTCCAGGCCTTCAAGAGAAGGATAAGTAAGTAAAGACATGCTAGGAGCACATAAATATCTAATACCAAGGGAAACTGGTGTCTGCTTTGACTATCACAAAACATTAAGTGTCATGAAGCATCAAAAAGCCTAAGCACATACCTATAGGTGGGACATTGGCTCAGGAATATGTGTGGTCATGATAAAAAGAACATAGCACATCATAGAGGAACTACCAGGATCTAGATACTTCGAGATGACAACAATTCCCAGTAAAAATAAGATAAAATAAAATGCAGCTGAACCCACCTCGGAATGGAAAGGGCATGCTCACCAGACTGCAAGATTGCCAGATTCAGAGATGGGGCAAAAGTCAAAAGACAACAGAAAAGTGAAAACCAGGAGTCCAAAAGTTCCAAGAAGCCAGGAGGACCCCATGGGTCCCACTGAGAATGAAAAGGCAATATTTGGAGGCCAGCTTCCTGTTCCAGCTGAACAGTTGCCTATGTTGAATATGGAGTGGAGTGGAGGAGGGCTTTTCTGAGACCAGAGCTGATGTGCCAGGGCCGACAGTGGGTTGCTGGCTCTTCCACAGCATCTTAATTTTCAAGGCTGATGTGTACTCGCACGTGTCATCCTTTATAGCGCCACACAATGTGGAAATGGAGTGCATGCGTACTCCTGAGCATACCACAGTGACTCAAGCAAATGTAAACTTCCCAGATCCCAAGGCTTAAAGGACGATTGAAGTGGTCCAGAAACTTGGTAGCCCTAGACAGACTTTAAATTTTACTTTACCATGAAACCATTCAAATCCCCCCATCTACACCCCTCTGTGTGTGTGTGTGTGTGTGTGTGTGTACCCCCTCAAATCAGTAAAGCCAAGTCAGAAAGCATGATGGAAAAAATTAGAATGTGGAACTTGAAGCAAAAATAAAATCCCTTTTGTGATCCTTCATCTGAAGTGTTTTAATTAACTGGTTTCTGGATTCAGTCCTTCTTTGATAGAAGAAGGGAGACAAAGGAGGAGGGAAGAGAGATGGAGGAAGGGAAGGAAGGAGAAGAAAGAGGAGAGGGAAGAAGATGGAGAAGAAGAGGAGGAGGAAGAGGAGGAGGACATGGAGGAGGAGACAACTGGTTTTATTGTTTTCTGAAGCCCCCTCTTAACTGGATCCCTTCCCAGCTCAAGTTGGGGAGCATAAAAGAAACCCGACTGGTTTCATTCACTAAGGATTACAAGCAGCTGAAGGAGCTCTGCCCACCTTCCTGTTCCAACCTTTTTAAACCATCGGTGGCATCGCCTTCCTTGCACCAGGGCAGGCAGAGGCACAAAATGCCAGGTGCAGAAGTGCCAGCCCATAGAAGTTACAGGATTCAAGCTCTTCCCACAGTAAGAGGTGTCAGGAGAAGAGCAGAGAAGAAATCCATGTGCACATGCAGCCACCTGCTTGAGCCGAGGACCCGAGACCCTAAATTCAGAGTAACTTCTCTCTCCATATAGCATGCACCTTTGAAGGGGAGCTTGGTTTCGCTGAAAAGAGGGGAGCTTTGACAGAGGTAGGCACAGATTTAGACCCAGTTCTACTATACATGTGCTTCTTACTGTTAGCAGGAGCCCAGGCCTTCTGTGCAGTAGCAGCCACCATTGCAAAGCCGTTACTCTACGTCAGGCCCTGGAGGTCTGAGACACTAGTCCTTGGCAGTAAATTAGCAAACAGTTGAGCCAGTGTATGGCCAACTCCCTCTGAACTCCATGTTCTTCCTTATAGCACGCTGCTTCTGTGTGCCTGTTTTTCGTCTTTAAAATATAAAATTATACCTTTTTTTTTTTTTAATAAAAAAGCAAGGCATGGTCTTTGGTCCCAGCATTTGGGAAGTAGAGGCAGGAGGATTAGGAGTTTGAGGTCATCTTTTACTTCATACCAAATTTGAGGCCAGTCTGGACTCCAAGAACAGAAATGAAATAAGCAAGTAAACAAACACATAGTACATGCTATATAAACCTTTAAATATTTACTTTGATGAACAGATTTTGAATGTGTTGTATTCTACTTTAGGTCTCACTGTTTATGTAACTTAAGGATGTTGGATGCTGTCCATCATTGTCATCACACTCTGCACCACCTTTCCAGTCCCAGCTGTCTCTATGTGCTTTCTCTCAAAGGCTTAGCTTCCAACCATGGAGAACCCAAGCAGAACAGCTCAGTCAGGATGGCAGCTGACTCTTTCTTCCTTGGTGTGGGAATGCTGTATCAAAGAGTTCTGACCCAACAAGAATAACTCTATCCATTCATAGATCCAGTCCAGTGTCTGGCAGGTTGTCCCTACCAGGGGTCAGGGCATTAGTGTTGGCATTGGAAATCCCCAAGGTAGGCAGCTGATAAATGCTGAGTCATGGGAGCAGGGTCCAATATACTTCTATCAAAGACAAACCAGGCTGCAGCTAGGCTAAGGTGGGGTAGATAGATCATAAAAAACAGGCTTAGAGCAAAATTCAGGAGGAAGCAATAGAGATTATAACACATATAGGCTTTCAGAATAGATAGATGTGTCCTTTATTCTCCTCTGATTATAGAGCCTAATAAGCACCATGAAAAGGTTGCTTGAGGATGCAGTAGGTTGGAAAAAAACATTCATGGAGATGATGTTATCATATTCAGGGGAGTTGTCTCCTGTGTAGATGGAAGATACAAAGGAGAGGATGAGGAAAGTGGGAAATGGGGGCCCTAACTATGTGTGGTGTGCTTGATTTCCTTAAGGAAAATGGAGATCTGAGGCAAATAAGGGAAATTGTGAGCATCTGCTCATCTTGACGATAAATATATGACATCTGTTAGAGCCTTTCTGTATGATTACTATTTAATAATTTAAAATAAAGACATAAAAGTAGTAAATATTTAAAATCTAATACATTTTATTAGTATCTGTCACTGTAAAAAATCTGGGGGATTTTATGAATAAAAACAGACAAAGATAATGTGTTTTAAGTGCTACAATGCTGGCTGTCTCCTATGGTATTTCCAAGCCAAGGAACATGTCGGATTCTAGTAGGACTTTGGCAGTAGGCTTATATGCTGATGCCCACACATGTGTGGAAAGGGAACTTCTGGATTCTTTCAGTCATGTGGTCTCCCATCCCTAGCTGACCTTTCTGGCCAGGAAGTACAATTTTGATTTAGGGATTGGGATCAATTAAACACACACACACACACACACACACACACACCCCAGATACTTGAAAAGACTCAGCAAAAATCACGGCTAATGCTACAAACCCAACACAATAAAGTTTATGGATAAAAGACCAAGAAAGCTTAAACAGCACCATCAACCAGGGAATCTTATAGCATTGATAGAAACTACCCCCACAACAGCCCCATATATCCTTTGCAAGGGAACATGGCACGTTGGCCAAGAGAAACTGTCCTGACCCACAAAGGTTACTGTCGCCCTTGAAGCAAAGCTCCCAGACCCTCCCTCAAAAAGAAGTTTCATTATACAGAAAAGCTTGGAACCTTCTTGCCTCTGTCTTCAAGCTGACAGGAAAGAAGGATGAATTGTTACATGACAGGAACTTGTCAATATGGCTAGTGGCCAACCCATTTGACAGGAAGCAGAAGCGAAATAAAGGATAAACAGGGGGAGCCAGGCAGAGCAGTCTGGGCCCATGTAGTCCTAGGGGAAAAAAAAAACACAGTAAAGGTCAGACATGCGTGGGGCAATCGTGCTCTCTAGGCTAGGTGGATTCGTAGAGAGAGGCACCAGCTGAAGAGGACTCTGGCTGCCTCTTACCCACAAGAGACTGTGTGTGAGGCTTTCTCGCTTCCCCTTCCTGAGGACTGGCTTCCTCTTGGGCAAGACTGAGTCACTAGAATCTAGTAACTGCATCTCCAAGATAATTTCCATTTGTACCTTCCTGTGACTATTTTTGTGTTCCTTCTAATTGCCTAGGTCTTCAAAGAGCAAGTAGCAGACAGCAGAGGCCTACATAGACTGAACTATTTTCCCCCACAGTCCTGGATATGCTCAGACATATCCCTCGGGGTTCCACAAGGACATATTTACAAACAGCTTCCAACAAGCAATAAACCGACCAAATAAGCCTTGCAAGAGAAATCCTGTATACCAGACAATTTAATTCTGAACAATAGACCACATGAGGGTGTATAAATAACTAATTATACTACACAACATGAACAGTTTTTTTGGATGATTGCAAAATTGGGGAGGAAGGAAATGCAATGGTATTTATATATTTGGGCTTCAGTCAAAGATTTCATATTCACTCTTAAGCAATTTTACATACAAAATTAGCTCAGACTAGAACATGGTCAAACAACTCAAAACTGGCAGCAATCTGTTAGCCTTGGGGGGTTGGTGGGGGGGAGAGTTTATGTCCAAGCATTCACGGAAACAGAATGGAGAGCTGAGTGTGTGTTCCTGCAGTTTCTATGAGCAGCTCAGGGAGTGGGACCTCGGTTCCTGCAGTGACCCACAGAGAAGACAGCAGTGGAGACTAGTTAGGGGCACTTACACAACACATTCCAGGATGAAGTACCAGCTTACCTTGAAATACATGCTCATGCTCTGGCACAGGCAAGTCTATCCTTTTCCCTGGTCTCTACGCTCTGGTCATTCACAGCTATGCTGAGCCTTGCAGATATAGAAACTGAAGTGCTCATTTGTCAGCGCTACCCAGTGCCTGCCACTACCTCTAGTGTAGATACTAAGTGCGTAAAATTGGTTGTTGAGCCAATTAATGAAATGGTTAAGATATTGTCTTTACCCAGAAAGACTCCTTAGCCTAAAGGCTGTCAGTTTACCACAAAGGATGTCTTATGCATATCTTTCCTGGGGCACAGGGCTCTCTAAACACAGAGGACACAGACATTAATTTTAACACCAGGGACTGCCAGGGCCTTTATTTGCCAGGGCAGTGCCTTTCCACATTCATTTTCTCATACCAGGTTGTTCCTTAAGTTCTGTGAATAGTAGATACTAGCAAGATAGCTGTGAAGATAGGCATTCTTCTTCAGTCTACTGCAGTAGCAAGCCTTAAACAAATAAATATAAATATTAATATTGGGCTGTTCTGTGCATTTTGAAAAAAAGGAATGTGATCATGTAAGTTCAAATGAGGCAAGACTATGAGGGAAGGAAGATAGGAACTTAATTCTAGTGACTTAGGGATGACTTTTTTGGAATTGACATAACAATGAATAGGGTCTAGCTATGATCTTTAGAGATCTGTAATAAACATTTTGTGATTATTGAATAAATGAATGCATCTTTATGAACGAAGTATGGCTTAAAAAGAATGTTGAAGATTTTTTTGTAAAGAGTGGTGGGAGAAGAGAGTTGCAGGGCTAGAATAATCAAGCCAGAAGCCAACGGAAAGATGGTGCAGTCCAATGTGGCTACAGTGACTGGGGACCTTCAACGTGCACCCCAAATGACAAGCCAAGGGGCTTCAGTAGGGACTACCCATAGATCCCCGAGAATAAGAGTACATCGAACAGAGACAGCTCTCAGAAAAGCATCTCTACATGCTTTGTAAGAGATGCATGGGTCTGGGAAGAAAGGAAGGGAACTAGAAAGGGTTAGCTGACTACAAAAATGGTCCAGGGTCAGATAGCGAAGCTGTGGTGAAACAGATAACATGGCTGCCTAGCGACTTCAACATGTGTGGCGGGGAAAGGAGAAGAATTCAGCAAGAAGTCCAGAGTTTATGTCTGGAAAGGTGTGTGAGGAAGGAATGTGGATGAAGATTACAAGCACAACAAAAGGAAGGAGACTCCAGGGTAGAAGAGACGATGGTAAGAGAGGTCTGATTCTTGTGTTACTGAGTCACCAGTAGGAGCTATCCAAGGGAACTGCAGTCTCCCAATTCTCCCAGGTCAAACTCTCTTACAGTTTTCCAGCACAGAAACTCAACCTGAACCTGAACCTGAATCAATGGATCATCAGATGAATAATTGTGGAACAATTCATGCTTTCTTGCTGCACCTCCTGGACATGGGTAGCAGAGATGCTGTGACAACTTATAAACATTGCTATTGGCTCCTGGAGCATCACTTCTCCATTCTGAATCCCCTTCCAATTGTCCTTCTACCGTGGCCATCCTACTGCTGTGTGAAGCTTGAGCTAACACATCCCCATTCCATGCCCCCAAGGAGCTAAAGCTGTCCTCCCCCTGTTCTATTGAATCTTGCCACCAAATTTAAGAAACAGTAAAACATGGAGGGATGGGTTGCACACACATTGGGAAAGGAGATGTAGCAAATGCAACAACCCCATCTTTGATGGATAGAAAGATGTCACATCTAAGTGTTTCTGAACATAATTAATGAGGGCTCCCAGTCAAGCCTGCCATGGAAGATTACTCAAGAGAATTGGCTATGGCAATCAACAGAGGGGACATTGTGCCTCAGCAGTCATCGAGTCAGTGAAAACAGATGAGACCAGGGTGATAACTGCATACTGGGCTCTCAAAGGCTTTTTCTTAGAAAGAGAAAAACAAAGGCAGGATATAGGCTGAGCCAGCTGCTTCCTCGGGAGTCCTGCTGCAGCAGAATTAGCCCCTCACGTAGGCCAAGAATGAAGCTTTTAAATGACTACCCGGGAGAGCACAGGGTCAGAAGTTCCTAGAAGTACTTCCTATTAGAATCAAAGAAGCACAGGGTAGAGCAGACTCTGAGGTCAAAAGCGAAATGATTTTAACTCTGACCTTCCAATACTCATCCCCTTGGAGCATTTAGCTACCTTGGGATGACTAAGCAAATTCCGAGGTAGCTGCTAGCAGTGAGTGCAGACCTGCCTTTAGCTCCTTTAATATACCATAGGGTGTAGTCTGAGGCTTTCTTTTCTGTGAATTTGTTTGCTTGCTTTGACAACAGGCTCTCTTGAGCTCTGGCTGTTCCAAACTCACCATATAGTTAGTCATGGCTGACCTTGAACATCCTACTTCGCATGCCTCCACTTCTGAAGTATGAAATGTAGCTGTTGTGTTTTATAAAAAGATAAAGAGAGAAGGAATGTGTCTGGTGGAGGTGTGGTCAGGTATTGGGTACCTCTGCAGGCCCATACTGAGGCATCCCTTTCCCCTGAGGGACTAGCCACACGATGGTATAGTATAGAATAGAGTTTATTCAGAGCATGGGGAGGAGAGTTAGGAGGGTAGCAGAGACACAGAAAGGCAGAGAGTCAGAGACACAGGCAGAGAGACAGAGAGAGTAAAGGAGGAGAGGTCGGCCATGAGCATGTGGAGGGGGAGGGGCAAGAGGTCAGAGGAGGAGCAAGAAGGCAAGAGCATGAGAGAACTGAGTTCTTACTGAACTTTTATAGTGAGGCAGGCACACGTGGCTTTTGCCAGGTAACTGTAGGGCGGAACTTAGACAAAATGCTAACTTGTACCGCTATACCTGGCTGTAATTTGAGCCTTTCTACAGAACTGGATACATGACTATAAGGTAAGCAGTCCTGGCACAAGACCACATCCTTCACCTACCCTTCTGAAAGTGCACACCTTGTGTGTTTGTTATTTTGCTTTGAGACATTGCTGTGTGGTCCAGGACACATTGGAAGATCCTCCTGCCAGAGTCTCCTACATGCTGGAATTACAGGCATGTGCTATCCAGCTGGGTGTTTACTTTGCTTCTGACAAAGGCCCAAGTTCTAAACCAGCCCATGGGCCTTGTCAAGCATCACAATGAGGGGGTGGTTCTAAGGTGTATCTTCATCCTTGTGGGAAGTTGATAACTCATACCTGGGAAACACTTTGTGACTAAAATGCCCTGACAGTGTAAGACAGAAATCTTGCACTAAGCCTGTCAGGTGGATTGTCTTCAGCCCCACTCGCTGCTCCATTTCCCAGAGAACCATGAAGCAGCTCCTGAGATGGCTATTACTTCCATTTCTGATTTCTACTGTCTGTCTGCCTCTATCTCCATCTACAGCGAAAGAACAGTGAATCATATCTGCGGGCCACAAGACAATTCAGCATATCTAGTCTAGAAAAACTGCATATGTTAGAGCAAATAGCACAAGAAGAGAATGTGGATTTAGCACATCATTAATAATCCATCACAAGGCAGAGCCAAACATATAGAAAAGGGGAACAACTAGCCTTGTCTAGGACAGTCTCAGTTAAAAGGAATTCACTATACTGCATGGGAATTTGGGGCTAAATTCTCCGAGGTTTCTGTGCTGACTCAATGAGGTCAACAAACTTTTCATATTTTCATATTCAATAGCTTGTGGCTAATAACACCTTACATAAAGGTATTAATATTAATTTAAACTCTAGAAGTATCATACAGTAAGCCTTCAAACATATTTGAGCTCCTTCCTTCATCTAGAGCCAAAGAAATGAAATAATAATAATAACAACAACAATAATAATAGTAGTAGTAGTGGGGATGGTGATGATGATGATGATGGTGATGCTGCTGCTGCTGCCTTGCTTAGTATTAATATGCGTAGTGTTACTTAGACACCATTCAAAGAGTTTTACTTACACTGGCATTTTAAGTCTTCATAGCAACTCAAGACAGGCCAGTGTTTTCATGCCCATATTACAGGACTCAACCCTGGTCATCTGACCCTGTTACATACTTATCCACCAGACAGCAGTGTGGCCATAACTGTGAACTTTAACTTATAAAGGCTTTCAGCTTTATATTCTGAAGTCTGGCACAAAGGCTTTTATTCCCTTATTAATGTGGGATGACTTCCTAGAAAACATTCATTTTCATAATATGGTACAAGTTATTTCCTGTCATTTAGTGTGATTCAACATCCTACATGCTTGGTAGTTGGTAGTTGGATGTTAGCTTTCCCCTAACCAAACTGCCCTTGATAGTCCCCATGCATCATACAGTCTGTCAGGGAATAGGGGCAAGCACCATGAATAGACAGTGAAGTCATAATTAGTGGGGATAGATGTGATTTCATCGAAAAGGCATGGGAAGATAAGAAGGCATTTAGGCATTTCCAAAATAAGATCGGGCTGGTGAGATGGCTTGATAGTAAAGGCTCTTGATGACCAACCAGCATGGCAACCTGAGCTTGGTCCTGAAAACTGAGTTCAATCCTCAGAATGCACTGGGTGGATAGGATAAGAGAACTGATTCCCACAGGATGTCCTCTGATCCTTACGTGTGCATGAGCTCTCTCTCTCTCTCTCTCTCTCTCTCTCTCTCTCTCTCTCACACACACACACACACACACACACACACACACACATACACACACACACACTGAATGAACAAATGGATAAGTTTGTAAAACAGAAGGTCAGAAATGGTTCTTGGGAGGCACATGTATGTTTGTTCAAGAAACCTATGATCAACATTCCCCACCCCAAGACCCAGGGATGGAACAGAAAAGTATCTCATGTATATTTGCTTGCGGCCATTTCATTGGTCCTGCAGGCAGGTCTGATTTCTGCTGACCTCTCCAGAAGCATTACTGTCTACCAAACAAAACCAGCCTCAGTGGATTCCTGCCCTCCCACTCTGTCTGGCTCATTTCTTTGCCGCTGTTTTCCATCACACTTCAGGCCGTTTGCTCTTCCCTCTGCGTCTGGTAAGCTTCCCACTGCAGAAAGAGGGACATGCCATCTAGATCTTCCAGCCTGTTCAGGACTCTGAGTTAGCTGTATTCTCTCGAGTTGTGTATTCCAGGTAACACCACTTCATAATTAGCTTTTCCTTCCTGGGTTTTCTAAACCATAAAATGATCTTTCTGACTGAGAAGCTGATCCCTGATCATCTTACACATATTTTATATGTGTATCTGTCTGTGCCAGCTGAGTGCATGCCTAATTGGCACAGTGAAGGTCAGGCTAATCTCTGCACAGTCTTTTCAATGGATGCTGTCACTACATCTTGGGTTGCTCAGATTGCATTTTTATATAGCAGGGTAAAGTATTATGGGGTCTCTGTCTTGAGTTGTAAGCCTACCCCAAAGCCTAAGTCAGCCAATATATTCCTTTCACAGTGACTCTAAGGTAATACAAACTCTGAAAGCCAGCAGGGAAATTTGACCACAAGCATTTCAAGGCTTATTTAACTAAAGAACTCATTCTATCAGAAAGCATGACATTGATTTCTTTTATTACCCAGCATATGAATAAGAATTACTATAGTGATTAATTCATAGCAGCAACCATTTCTTTTTAGAAAAAAATTAATAAGGCACAATGAAAATATTATAGAATCTCATTCAGGAACTCTTTATATATACTCTCATTATAACTTGATGGTACTTTATAGTTGATAGATTACTTCATGGCTTACTCTTCATATTCCCAAGGAAGATAGATTCATTACCAATCTACAAATAAGAAGCCCAAGGTCTACCAAAGAAATGACTGGTGATTAAGTGCTACATCTCAATCTCAAAACCAGGTCCCCTGACTCAACCCTGGGTGGAGTCTTCCACGAGAACAGTATCCTCTCCAGATTCCTCTAGCCATTGCTCCGTGTGCTGCCCCAGCCACACCTGAATAACAGTTCCTCACTTCTCCTGATGCTGAAGAATCACAGCTCCAGCATGATCCAGTCTCCAGTAGCTTCTAGACCTCTCAAGACACTTTGAAGACTCTCTTTCCATGTTGTAACTGTGTCCTCCGCCTTAAAAGCTACCCTATATTCTGTCTAATTGTCTCCTTCCTATCACCTTAATCCTATCTACAAATGTGCCACATGGATTCTAGCTGAGAGGTGTTAGCTAGTCAGATGCACAGAATGGGGCTACTCTAGTAAACTGAACACTCACCGGTTTCAACTGAGCTTTATGCGACTGTGCTTGTTCCTGGTGCTTCTGCCCTGGCTAGGCACATGGAAGGTAGTATGTATACAGAACTGGAAATGATAATAGCATACGACTTAGAGTGATGGAGACAATTACAAGGAAATCTCGAGCTAGAATTGTTAACAGGCCTTGCCTCTGTGGTAATGAGAAGGCTGGGATTGGGAAACTGACAGCCCGTCCATGCCTTCCAGATTAGTTGACTTTGTATCAACTGAACCCAAACAAAAGCCTCAACCTGAAAACTCCACCCATTGTGGAGCTCAAAGGTAGTACGTCTGGTCTGCACCTGTTTTGCCTTGTATCTGTGGATGATTGTAATAAACTTAAAGCACTAAATGCTCTACAAATGGGTTTTTATCTTTCTGGCATCTGGACTGCATAAGCCAAGGAATCCAAAATCTCTGGCTCTTGGCTTTCCCTCCATTCTCCTAACTGTAGCCAAGAACTACCTACGTAAAAATGGGAAAAGCATAAACAGTACAATTAGCAGGGAAGCCCAGCCTCCCTTCACTCAACACTTTCTTTTGGAGTGACATCCTAGACCTCCTCTTTATCAGTTCTATCTTGAACCTGTTGCCAGAATACAAGGAAGCTGCCAACTACATGCCATGTCTTCTTGGCCATTTCAGTCTCAGGTCCTCAGATGCTGAGGAACACTGCCACTAGATTGGGGGTGGGGGTCGGCAGTGACTATAGACTGCTCTAAAAGGATGCATGTGACAATGGATAAATCTAATCACTGTTGTGAAATACAATGACGACTATACTGGAAATGACACCATATCAGCAGTGTTTACTATCAGTGTTTGAGCTTGAGATGAAGGAGAAGAAGCTACAAACTGTGGGTGAAGCAGGGTGCCATGTGCCATGGGTCTCCCTCTCTTGCCAGGTACCTGGGTGACCAAACCCATCACTTCTGCAGACCATAGCCTGCTCTGTGGTGAGATTAAAAATAACCCTGCTTCACCGACTATATAGAATTGCTATGGGGCTAGAGGGAGACCCTGGAGGCGGAACAGACTTTAAAAAAAAAATCTATGGCTCTGTACATTCTGAGCAATTTCTGTCAGCATACATTGAGTTGGAAAAAGAAGGAGACATTGTTTTTTCTTCCTCATCTGGAACTTTGAATCAGGAAACAGCTAACTCAGCAGCTTCGGGGCACACCTAGGGGAAGAATCCTGGCTCCCTGCCTCTTGTCCTAGTTGTTAAAAATCCATCTTATTACTCTGGAATAGAATGCATCATATGGCTGTGATCTCAAAAGCAAGGCCAAAAGGGCCATGTGTCACTCCCCACAGCCTCCTCCCTAAGACAGCTGCCATGACTTTAAAACCTGGGCTTTCCCCCAGGGCCTGACCTTCAGAGGTGGGCTCAGAATTGGGGGCTGACAGATTCTAGGAAATGGTTATTGTCCTCTAACTGAGCCTATTTGTCTGATGGGGGAAGTGTTCACACAGTGCTTTCAAGAGGAATCCTGGGTTATGAGGGGTGAGGGGGATGGACCAAGGTCCAGAACTTCTGTCTGAGCTCTCAGTCTTTATACCTCATGGATGTAAGACCTTGCATGCCAGTGTAAGGACTAAGCTCTAGACTAAACTAGGCCAGAGGGTTAGGCCAGTCACACCTCAGTCTCTGAAGTATTTATCCATCCCTAGTGAGCTTTTAGCTTCTGGGAGGTTAGGGTGTCTTTAATACAGAAGACCAGCAATAGTAGCAGCTGGAATTAGGGAGTAGAATAGGGTTCTGCCTTCTCCCATCTACTCTTAGCTGCTCTACTTCAGGGTACTTCTTTGGGGACCTGCAATACCCAGGATTCCCAGTCTCTCATACTGAAGCTCTGCAACCAGCAGAGCTACTTGCCTCCTAGCTCAGCCTTGCAGAGGCACAGTGGGGATAGTCTTGGCTTCCTCAAAAGGATCATGCTTCCTGGTGCCTTCTTTGGACAACTGTGGTAGGTCACAAAATGGATTGCCATGTGGTCTGTGGCAAGGATGGGTCTTAGAAGAAAGGGCATCATATAGGCTCCCAGAAGCAGTGCGTTGAGAATGGGAAATACTGGTCCCAGTGTTGCCTTCAAGGTAGAAATGTCAGCATTTGAATCTATATCCCAAACTGTCATATGTGGTAAATACAGAGACCACTGCCCAGCCCTCTTTTATGCCAGTCTCTTTCAGAGGACAGGTATTTGGTTTTCCCTGGTTTTTGGCAACAGCCAAGAGGATCTAATTCTGACACCTGTATTCTGAGGGGGCAGCTGGACACAGCAGGGCAGATGAGAATATCTAAAATAGCTTTCTAGAACTGTATTTGTCTGTCAGCAGGGTGACAGCCATAGTCTTGGGACAGGAAAAGAGAGAAAGAGAGAGAGAGAGACAGAGACAGAGAGACAGAGAGACAAAGGGAGAGAAAGAGATCAGGCATAGATTTTTAAGTCTCAGAGTTTGAGATGCCCTGGAGCATTCTGGGTAAGTAGTGGTTTGGTGAGGGAGGAGGAAAAGAAAATCTCTGGATCTTGTAACAGCTTAGGGAAAGGGAAAAGATTCAGCTCAGTGAGGTGACTGGGCTTGACTAGACAGCTACAGTCTATGAGAACAGACCTGAGAGTCTCATCTGACCTCTGCTGAATTGGATGAACATCTTCGCTGTGATGCTCTTCTGACACAGAGTTTAGGAGCTCACAGTTGGAAACCATAGCTCCATAGGGCTGTGGGATTGGCTTAGAATAGCTGTAATACAAAGACTGGAGATCCTGAAACAGTCAAGTGCAGCTAGCCCCTCCCATCTCCACACTACTGCTTCAAACACTTGTAGATATGAAAGGCTTGTCAGGGGAATGTTAAGGGTAGACAAAAGATGGAGATGGTAGTCTGTGTCAGAAACATGCTAGTGAAGTCCTGGGTGCTAAGCAGAGCGTTTGTGGTCAGCATAGTTGGGAACAAGTGGATAGAGATTCAGGCAGAGCTTGGGTTACAAAAGCTTAGGAGTAGGTACACATCCTCATACCTGGGCCAGGCTCAGAGGCAGGTCGAGTCCTGCTAGGGTAAAGAAAAAGAAATGTATTCTCATTTCACTTTATAGCAACAAGGAGGCAGAAGCTCAGCCCAGGAGAAATTATATGTGCAAGGAAGTGAAAGGGGACTGCTGGCTCCAAGTTTGAAGAGAAGAACCACTCCCTGGGGGTATGGAAGTTGGGCTAACAGCCAGACTGAAGGAGCTGATTTCTTGGAACTATAAACCTAGAAATTCGAAAGCACTAACTTTTTCCTTACTAAAAATGAGGTTTACTCATTGCTTAACCTAAGGTCTTTACAGAGCCCACGTGGCATCCCATACAGACTACTAGAAGAAGAAGAGGAAGAGGAGGGAGAGGAGGAGGAGGAAAAAAAGAAAGAGAGGAAGAAGGAGGAGGAAGAGGAGAAGGGAAAGGAGGAGGAAGAGGAAGAGGAGGAGGGGGGAAGAAGAGGAGGACGGGGAAGGAGGAGAAGGAAGAGGAGGAGGAAAGCCAGGGGTCTCTAGGTGCACCAACTGGCCCCCTAGTTCCCTGTGTGATTTTAAGTGAGTCTCACCACCTTCCTGAGCATCAATCATCCCATGTCTTACATGTTGGTGTTGGATCACAGCAGAGCTATGCAGCTGTGTTCCATGAAGCCAGGAGATCCGAGCAGGGAACACACAGGCTCCATCCTGGCAGATGCTTGGGGAAAGAACAAAGAAGCAGAACTTGATCCTTGATCCTCTGTAGCTTGGAGCAGTTCTGTTGTGAAGTTTAGTATGTTGGGTTTCCCTATAAGATTTTATTTGAAAGTCACAATAAGAGAGGAAATCAAAAAGAAAGGGAGCCAAGGAGAGCGTGAGGCTGGATGATCTCCAGCCTGTTGCAGGCTGGCTGCTGTTTTCTGACTCATCCCAGTGTTCTGCCCACACTTTCAAGAACCACTTCTCTTCCTCTCTGCCATCATCTCAGGGAAGAATCCATAGCGTACGTAAGCCCAGAAAAAAGCCACTGCTTAGATCTCATTTCCCAGCTCTGAAGAGTGCTGGCTCACAGAGAAGAAAATTGGGGGATTTTGTGGGCTGAGTGGGAGGAGACCTGAGGCCCAGGGCCGTAAATCAGGCTTGGAGGTTTGGATTCCCAGCAGCCTGACCTTCAGACACCCTTCCCTCCTTTGGATACCTTCATGCTCACACTCAGGCACAGGGAAGCATGCCCAGCTTCACGCTGCCCCTGGAAGCAGGGCCCACTTGGAAGAGCTGTTTTGATTTTTCAGGAAAAATTGCTTATAGCCAAACCTCCCTCCCCAAGACCAACACAGGCAGGGATTTCCTACATGCTTGAACAAGGAATATTCTGGAAGTCTGTTGGCCACTGCCTGGCCAACAAAACAAAACAAATTTAAAACACAACAATAATAATACAAAAAAACCCACATAGCTAACATACCTACCTGAGGTAGAGTATCATATATAATTTTATTTTTGTTCCCTAAATAAGCCCTTCTGCTGCTAGCCTCAGTACCTCTCAGATAGCGCTACTTGCCCATTGCCGACTCCACATGGCATGTCTCTCAGTTCCCCAATCCACAAATCCAGGAATTTCACAAGCTTGGGAAGTTGGCACAGCAAAGAAACTGATTTCTTTTACCCTTGCACAATTCCCCTGTCGATAGAGTACGTCTTTCTGACAGGAAAGAGTTGGCTGGAACTACTAAACCTGTGTGGGGTACTGGTGTGGGAGTCAAGGGTGTAAGGCCCTGGTCTTCCCTCTCTGGGGTCACCAGTGAGTCACTTCCTCCTTCTAGGCCTGCTTAAATACAAGGCTCCTCCATTCAGGTAGTTTGTATGCATAGCTTTCCTTGACCAAGTCTCAGCTGAAGGCAATGTAGAATACCACGGTGGAAAATGATTCCGGAGATCACTAAAACATCTGTTGTCGAAATCAGTCTTGCTTCTGGCAGCAGAACAATCCCTCATCCCCCGAAATCCCAGTGTGTTGAAGGTGAGGCATGTAAGGACCAACTCAGAAGGTGAAGGCTCTGGTAACAGTTACACTGCTGGTCTTGGAGCAGAGGCCGGTAAGTGCAGGTCTAGAGGGGCTCCTAAGAGAGCTTTTACCTAAATTAGGATTTAAAAGCCATGAACTTCTTGGACAAGGAAGAAAAGGAACACAGAAGAATAAATATGGAAGGCAGGGAATTGGGGAATTTTCAGAAAGAGTCCCCCAATGACTACAAAATGTGGGCTGAGAGAAGGGGCACGAAGTGATATTCTCTAGGAACATGTATGTTCGTCTAGACCATCGATTCTCAACAGTCCTAATCCTGTGACCCTTTAATGCAGTCCTCCCTTATGGGTGGTGATCCCCAACCATGAAGTTATTTTTGTTGCTACTTCATAACCGTAATTTTACTACTGTTATGAATTGTAATGTAAATATGTGTGTTTTCTTATGGTCTTAGGTGACCCCTATTTAAGTACCATTTGACCCCCAAAGGCATCATTACTCTTAGGTTGAAACATGTTGGGCTTTAGGGCTTACATTTTTTCCTCTCAGAAAGCAATGAGGAACTACTCCAAGGGAGTATTTTAGAACTCTTACTCTGGCTATCTTGTAGGACCTGATTTTGAGAAGGAAGATAAAATAAAAGAGAAGGCAGGGAGATCCTTCAGGGAGCAAGGAGAAAGAGGTGACAGCACCCGGTGCACAATGGCAATGAAGAAGAGGAAATGAAAAGTGTGTAGTAAGGGCTGTTACTGAATGAGCGCTCCCATCTCTAACTTTCTAGGACTCCTCAGCTAAAGAAATCTGAGCAGGCATCTCACCTCCCATTTTTGCCCGTCCCTCCTCCCACCTCCCACATTCTGTGAAGTCTGGCTGGCCCCTCCCACTCCTCCCCCATCTCAGGCAGGAGGCTTAGATAATAGGTGTGGCATCGGGCCCAGGCATTCCCACCGTCTTCTCCACCATCACATTCTGCTGCTTGAGCAGTTGGCCGCCTCCATGAGTGTTAATTGGAGAGACATCTGAAGTGACCAGACTGGTTATGCAGCCGCCATGATAGACACACTCCATCTGCTTCAACCAGGCGCTTCTCAGTGCACAGGGAGGCCGGCCTGATTCCTCTTGCCCAGGGCTTGTTAGGAGTTACACTCAAAGTTAGCTTCCTCGGCTTTGAAGTGGAAACTGCTTCAAAAAACATCAAGTACAGACATCCTTCAGCTTGGTGAGGAGGAGATTAAGGCCCAGTCTTGCCCTGGGTTAGGCGCAGAGCTCACAGCCAGGTTTCCATCTGTCCTTCCACAAATAGAGTGTGACACTTGCAACCACCTTTCTAGATCATGAGTTGACCAACTTAGTTTCCTTCTATCGCTATCCCTTCCCCACATGTCATTTTCCTTAGCAACTATTAATTTCTTCAGCATTTTAAATGAAACTTATTTTATCATGTAACAGAGGGGATGTTAGAAGTCATCGACTCTAATGGTTCTGGCATGTTTTAAAACTTACTTTGCTTAGTCTTGCTTTTAGCAGCAGAGGCTTTATCAACTCATCAAATAGAGGCTGGGAAAGGCCTGGAAAGGGAAGTGTTTGGGTGGCTATAATACTGAGTAACATATTTACATATTATATAATACTATATATTATATATATATATATATACACCATATATATATATATATATACATATACATATATATACATGGAATACAGAGTGACAGTCTGACTAGAGTAAGCTCTTCTAACTTCAAATGTATAATTTGCCCCAACTGTTCCCACAATTCCTGCTGCCACCCATCCCCTGTCTCTGCCATTGGTAGGGACAGCCAATACCAAAAAGTGAATAGATAACCTTTCTTGTTTCAAGCCCTAAAATCCTCCAGTAGAATCTTTCAATATGACCTAATCTTGGTATATAGCACTTCCTAGTTACTAGTATATAAATATGACATTCCCAGCAAAGAAATCTGTATATGCCCATTTTACAGAGAAAAGAGAAACTGTCCCTCGGGTAGTATGCAACAGAGCTGAGATCCACATCTCCATATCCATTGCCTATCCCAGGACTAATTGTCCAGTGAGCGCTGCTGTACCTGTTCATTCTGAAAAAGGAACGACAGGGTCAGGCCAGTTTTTGAACTAGTTTCTAATCATGAATAACAGAGAACCCCTGTTGCTAAGCTGCAGCATTTACAAATAACCCTGGAACTCTGTTGATTGTACTTCATCCACAAGGGAGATGGAAGCCATTAAGGAGGTCCACCTGGGACTTGTAATTAAGTCCGAGCAAAAGTACTTTGAGGAACAACAAAAGAAGGAAGTCGTTGTCCTTCTGAAAGTCGGAATCTACTTCCTTAGAGTCTGAAAAGGTCTGTTTGTTTAGACCATCCAAGCCAAAAGCACAGAGCTGGGCAGTGGTGGTGCACACGCCTTTAATCCCTGCACTTGGGAGGCAGAGGTGGGCAGAGCTCTGAGTTCAAGGCCAACCTTGCCTACCGGACAACCAGGACTACACAGAGAAACCCTGTGTCAACAGAAAAAACAAAACAAAACAAACAAAAAAGGAGGGACACATAATTATGTATGACAGACAATGAAATCAAAAAGGGTCTACAGATGGGATACCAGGAGATCTGACTGCTGATCCTGGTAGGCCCAGCTGGGCAGAGGCGGCTCCTCCTCCATCTGAGAGTGATAAGACCATACCCGAGGAAAGCTCAAAACTAGGTCATCCCTTCTGTGTCCCAATAGACACTTTCGCATTGGATAAAAATCTGCTATTGTGGTCCTGATGGGAGAGATGTACTTTTTATGGAAGAGAACTTTGAGTTCATCCTGGTTTTTACCATGCAGCAAGTAAATCGCTTGATAAATGACAGCTGTCTGGTTCTTGGAAGCAAATAACAACTTCGCATGTTAATAATAGTGAGGAGACAATAAGAAAAACAGCAATAATTATTCATGTAAATATTATATTAAAATAACTATTATTACTTTAAGGGCAGAACATAAAAATAGCTTTTAGTCTGCAACATCCCTTATTGATTATTATCACATTTGCTTCCACAGTACTCATAGGAGGTAGGCAGGGAGGAACAGGCATCAGAAGAGACTGGATGAGAATTCTCCAAACCACACAGTAAATCAGCAACAGAGCAGCCATGATTTGTGGAAAGTAGAGTGTAGTAATTTGGACTCACTGAGTGCCAATGAGAAGGGGTGCTGACTTCCCTTTGTGGACCCACTGAGTGCCAATGAGAAGGGATGCTGACTTCCCTTTGTGGACCCACTGAGTGCCAATGAGAAGGGATGCTGACTTCCCTTTGTGGACCCACTGAGTGCCAATGAGAAGGGATGCTGACTTCCCTTTGGAAATGGGGAACTTTGTTTGTCCATGTAGACCATGACACGAAACATCTCCACTGCTGAATGGGAAGTCATACATCTGTGGGGGTTGAGTGTAAGACTTCAGGGAGAGAAAGCTTGGGCCTTGAGTATAAGGCAAACAGCACTCACAGTTACCTCAGTCTTGCCTATGTGATAGAAGTTACACAAATGATAAAGAAGAAAATAAGTAGCTGTGTAATGCCCACCTTATCATAGCTCTGTGACAGTTGGTATTGTGGACTTGACAGAACCTAGAATGATCAGAACGATGGACCTCACAGACACAACTGCTGGAGGATTATCTTTCTGTAAATGATTTATTTTGGATTGTCTTGATTATACTAAATTAAGTGGGAAGACTTACCCCTGAGCTGAATTTAAAACAACTTCTCGTGTTGTGGGTACTTGAATTGAAATTAAATGATCTTTTGAGTGAAGTCTCAGAGCTAGATTGAAACTGTTATGCATGTGGATCTGGATGAATTTGAGATCCACAGTGGGAGGTCCAATTCCCTAGCTGAGATCCTGGCTGTACTATAGAGAGAGAACGGAAACTCAGGAACAGAAGGGATGGATCCCTTTGTTCTGGTTCCTTATTGTGGATGGATGTGGTGAATAGCTGCTACAAACTCTGGCTAACTCGACTTCCCCACCATGATGGGCTATACCCTTGAACTGTGGGCCAGAATAAAGCCTTTCTCCTCCTTGAAGTTGTATTTTCGGGATATTTTATCTCAATTACAGAAAAAGTAACTAGGATAGTATCTCATAGGTCATAGTTATCTCTCCACCCTATCTGCATCCTCTCCTTTCTCTGATGCATATACTTTGGCATTCAACACTTTTTCTTCTCTGGATCTGTATGAGAGACAGAATAGGCTCGATATTTGTTGAGTTAATGTGTGTGGGTGATGGTGGTGTGTGAATGAATGCATTGAGCAGAAGTAACTGACAGGAGACAGACAGGGGGCTCACTAAAAATAGCTCATAACTGAGGTAACCAGCTAAGACCTTGGGCTTTGTTTCTTCACCAGGGTACTCACGTTCATTCCTGTGAAAAAGTAAATAAGAGCAGAAACAATACAGAGTACTAATGAGGTTAAATAACTGCATGAGCCCCAAAGCATTGTCACTTCAAAGAGATACTTAATAAATTTCCCATCATTGCTAAGGCTTGCCTTGACTCTAGAAGCGTCATCTCATGAAAGGCCACCAGCTGAAATGATGCCCACAGGTGTGTTTCACCCCACCTGGGTCACATGTATTACCATTTCAGTCTAGTTATGGAAGATTTAGTTTTATTTCAATTCAAATACACCAAACAATGTGACATTTGCTTTAAATTCAAAGTCATATTAGGTATCTGCATTGTGCAGAACCTTGTGCTAGATACCCACTGGGTGTGGCAATCAATCTGATCTTTTATCCCATTCTTGGGGAGTCTATTGTTTAAAGAATTATATAAAATAAGTAAATACAAGTAGAGTATCTTAGTCTGCTATTGAAGTGTATACACGTTATTACCAACCTTGTACTATGGCAATGTTCTGGGAATGAGAATCTATGTGTGGGTATCAGAGCTTCATCCTTCCAGAGGTTTTAGGAGAGCATAGTGTGCTCGCCTCTCCCAGCTCACTTACCTTGCTTGACTCCCATCAACTTGGCCCATCTTTGAAAACAGCTGCAAAGTGCCTTCTATTCTCTCTGACCTCCTGCCCCCTTCCTGTAAGAAATTGCACTGGGCCCACCCAGTGATGCCAGCCAGGCATGTTTCTCATTTGCAGGTCCTTAGCCTAACAACATCTGCAGATCTTTTTCTAGGTAAAATAACAACATAGCCAAAGCTTCAGCAGATGATGAAGTTTGTAATAGTGGGTTTCATTCTTCTGCTTACTGCATAAAAGAACAATTCATAGCCTGGAAAGCACAATAGATGCAGTTGTGTGAGACATATGGTGGGAACATATACACATAAAAACACACACACACACTCACCTACTCATCTCAGAATCAACAACAGACTAAAGTATCATTACAACAACGTCTGACTAAGCAAATCAATAAGTTTATTGGGGTTGCTTACTGGAATATCGGCGAGGAGTTACTTACAGGAGCAGGAATGATTCAAAAGCAGCTGCATCAGTAAAAAGCCCATCCTGTTACCAGAAGCTCACTAAAGCTGCATCGTTGGAACTCTGCATAATTTGCAGGTAAGACAACAGAGCCAAGAGTCTTCTCCTAGCAGCTAGGCTGGTCTTAGTCTCTACCCCTTTACTGCGTGTAGAACCTCTGACTTGGGGCCTTTTAAATCTTGAATGTTTTGTCTTTCTCAGATACATGAAATTTGCTCAAGTTCTAAATCTCTGGAGCCTGTCTCCTCTTTCCTGGAGAGAGTGTTTCAATTGCAAAGAAATCTGGAATTCTGATTCCAACAGGAATCAGAGTGAATTTCAATACAAAGGCTGGGGATGGAGAGAGGTGCCATAAAGGATGTGATGCTGGAACTGCCTTAAAGAATAGGTAAGATTTTGTTGGGTAAGAGAACAGAGGAAACAGATGCTGGAATGTGAATAAGACAAAAGATATGTGTGGGGACATAATTCATGGAACAGTGGGAAGACCGTAAGTGCCATATGAAACCATTTGTGTCCTGTAGTGGTTTGGACATGAGAATGGTGTCCAGAGTTTCATATAGTTGAATGCTTGGTTCCCAGTTGGTGGAACTGGTTGGGAAGGATTAAGAGGTATGGCCTTGTGGAGGAGGTGTGCCACAGGGGCAGTCTTCAAGGTTTTGAAAGCCCACTAACTAAGTTCACAGTCTCAAGATGTGAATTCTCAGCTACTGCCCCAGTGGTGGTGGTCATGGACTCTAGTCTTCTGGAACCATAGATCTAAAATTACATGCTTCTTTTATAAGTTGCCTTGGTCATGGTGTTTTACCATAGCAATATAAAAGTCACCAAGACGTATTTCCTATGCAGAGAAAAGTATAGGACTATTCCATCTTTCTGAAAAACTCATTCCAGCAACAGTATAGGCGATGTACAAGAGAAGCAGGCAGAGCAAGGTGGCTACTGGAAGTCCAATGAAAAGCATTGGCAATGGGACTGTAAACACAAGAAAGATTTAAACACTGAAGATATGAATGTGCCTGGCTTTGGCAAGTAGGATCATGTAGATGGTGAGAAAGCAGGGGAAGTAGTGATTAAGCAACTACACAAAAGGAATGATGTGATTTGGTACCCTCACTTCAATTGCTAATTAGATAAACAATTAGTCAGAATTTGCATGGGAACGGGAACAGGTTTGGGGATAAGAGTGAATGAAATAAATTCAGCACATCTGCTGTGCCTAATCTGCCTGTGGGGCATTCAGGGGGAAATGCCAACAGGAAAGTAGGGTTTCAGAGCATCATACCAGCTTCCTGAAGGATCTAAGCAGATCAGAGCCTTCAACTAGCCATCTCCTGTTTTTCTGATATAAGGGCTGTGCCTCATAGAATCTCTTAAATGAGTTGCTGAGAATGAATGTCAATTTGGCCAAAATTCCAGTTCTTAGGACTGAGATCAGTTTGATAAGGGGACTCACACTACCTCCCAACCCCCAACATGACATTTCCTCATGGAGATTAAGGGAACAATGGCGGGTGCTATCTTCATAGAAATCCCAAGTGATGCCCTCTTGTGTGCTTGTGATCAGAGACAGAGGCAGCCTTGTGTGGGGCTGAGGCTTCTCAACAGAGAGACAGAACAGTCAGGAAGACAGAGCACTACTCCCCAACCCACCCACTCCCACTTCCTGGCCCTGACATTCCCCTATACAGGGGCATAGAACCTTCACAAGACCAAGGACCTCTCCTCCCACTGATGACCGACTAGGCCATCCTCTGTTTGAAATGTCTAATAAGAAAGAAAGAAAGAAAGAAAGAAAGAAAGAAAGAAAGAAAGAAAGAAAGAAAGAAAGAAAGAAAGGAAGGAAGAAAGGGAGGAAGGAAGGAAGAAAGAAAGAAAGAAAGAAAGAAAGAAAGAAAGAAAGAAAGAAAGAAAGAAAGAAAGAAAGAAAGGAAGAAAGGAAGGAGAGGCACAACGAACAATTCAAAATTAGCTTGGCTACATAAAACCATAAAACAGAACAAGGCAGCTAGTGAATAAAGATGCTTGTTTCCAAAAAACAAACAAAAAAAAGACAGAGCACTGTAGAAGCTGGACAACTTTCCCCCATGAAGATGCATGCAAACTCTAATAGTTCCCTGCCTCCACCACTGACTGCCGGTCCTTCCACTTAGATTTTGTTAGCTAAGTGACAAAGGAGATATTTACTAGAATGTTAATAGTATATATATATATATATATATATATATATATTATCTGAACCTATCAAGGTTCAGCCAAATGCTACTCACTCTGAAAAGCCTCCCATGGTTCACCTTCAAGAAAATAACATCTTTTCATTTCCTTTGCTTGTATTTCTTTTGTGATTCTCTGCCTGTAGTGTCACTTATTTTGCATTATAATCGCATGCACAGTTAAAGTCCTGTCCTATCACACTCAGATTTTCCTAAGAGCTCAGAATTTACACAATTACTTTCTTTGATCCCAGGAGCACCTTTTATTAAGTTATCTATATTGTCACTGTCCCCTATGTCCATAATGATGCACAAAGATATTTGACATGTATTTATGTTACCTGTTGGCCTTTTTCCCACACTTTAACAGACTTGGGATTTTCTAATGGGTGCATATGAGCTATTACTGACTTCACCAAGGGTCTCCTCTGGATACTTTTTGAGCAGTCAAGCCTAGCCACTGTTGAAGTCAGTTGTGAAGGTGTCTGTAGCTTCTAGCATGTACACTTAGAATAACGAGACCAGGGATAGGATTGTTTTGAACAAATATTGAAAAAAAAAAGCCACAAGAGCTTGGAGACAAGTTATCTTTTCCTGAGGGTAGATGTGGAGAAGTCTCCCTAGACTTCAGAAACAAGAAATATGAGCCTAAGCTAGAATATATTGGTTCACTGAACAGACTGAGTTCTGGCTTTAGGAGAAAACCACCATGGCTCAGTGGGTCATGTGGGGAAGACTCTAGTCTCAGGTACTAGGCCTGGAGTAGCTTCAGATAATCTCAGAGACTGTTTCCCCATGGCTGTCTCACTATCCTCCTTCCAGCTCCAGCTAATATCATCTGTTGAGCTCATCCTTAATTGGCCACCGTATCTGTTAAAGCACCCATTCCAACCTGTTGGCTTTACTACACCCATGGATAACAGGAACCTACTTGCTTGTTTCTGTGCTCACTTCTTGATTCTCTCATTACAGCATAGGCATAGCGTGGGACTCTGTGTGGGATGGTTCCTAGCAAGAGTCCAGTAGCTCTTTGCTCCTGATGTTCAATGGACGTGAGTAGCATTGCCTCTGTTTTCTGGGTGAGCCACATGATTACACTTGGCAGAGTCCATGTTTAGTTCTAGGTCCAGTGATAGCAAAGCCCATGCTTTGACAAAGATTCTCCTGCCTGCGGACCTCAAGTATGACAAAGCTTGGCTCTTAGTGAGAAATAGTTGCTAAGGCCATATTTTTGCTGTGTATGCTGGCTGATGAAAATGGGTGAACTGGGTCACTTAATTATTTTCTGTTTATTCTTGAGAATTTTATATGAATATATAATGAAAATGGATCATATACATATATACATGTGCTCTAACAACATATATAAAGACATGAAGTTGGTAGGGGAAATGCTGGGGGCAAAGAGGATAGATAAGATCATATTTTATATGTAAAATACACACACACACACATACATACACACACATATATAAACATCCCACTGTGCTGGTTAGTTTTTGGGTTTTTTTTTTTTTGCCAACTTGATATAAGCTAGAGTTACCTAGGAAGGACCATCAGTTGAGAAAATGCATCTATAAAGTTCATGTGTAGACAAGTCTGTATGGTCTTTTCTTCCTTGCCCATCCCACTGTAGGTGGTGTCACATCTGGGCAAGCAACCCTAGGTTGTATAAAACCAGAATAAAATGCGTCCCTCTACCCATATGAAGGGGCTCATCTCTGTTACCTCCTTAATTCAGACTCTCCCCACTAGATTGCAGGGAGAGTCTGCGGAGCCTTTGCAGATAAGGCTGAATGAAAAAAACCCATGAATGATTTACCTTGTGAGCCCCAGATGTGAGCAGCATCTGGGAATGCATGGTGCAGGAGAGTTTCCCGAAACTCATGGAGAAAATGATCCTACCGCTTTATCATCTATAAAACAAGCCAGATAGCGAGGACAGTTAAAAGTCACTTCCTCTATGGCAAACACTGGTACATTAAAGAACTGTTTTATTATTAGCGCTTCTGGGAAGCAGACCTCTTTATCAATAAAGCAAGGAAAGTTTTTTTTTTTTCTGTGTTTGGGTATGCTGTTTGTCTTTGTTTCATTTTGATGTTATCCAGTAGGTTCTAAGATACTTTATGCATAATATTCCATGCTTTTGAATTTCTTAAAAAGTGTCCATGGTCTTCCCATGACTTCATGTTGTGTGAACAACTTGTGAGAGAAACAAACCAGGACCTCCTTCATTCATTTTTAAGTTCATGTGGACTCTCCTTTGAACCAGGAGGTGGGATAAATGCTGGCAAAATTTCAGCAAAGAAGTTAGGAGTCCAAGAAGATACAAGTTGCCTATGTGCAGAGAGGTCATCAGTGTGGACTGGAACTCAAGCTCAGCTTTTCCAAGGTTTAGCTCTTCCCTTTTCTGCGCATGCCTCCCCGACTATCCTGCCGCCGCATAGATATTCACAGCAGCTCTTGCTCCTTGGCGTTGGCTCTTTCCTTCTTCCTTTCTTCTGCTGATTTACATATTGCTAAATGATGAAATTATACAGTACATAATTCCACAGCAACTCTGCTGCTTAAAAAAAAAATAGGAATGGAGTAATTGGGCAGAAAGGATTCTCAATTAGGCTCTGGATTCTGTTTCTAACGCAGTAAATGGGGAAAAGATTTTTTTTTTAAAGCTGTCTCTTGAATATATTGCCATAAGATGATTGCTGCCTGAGAGGACAGGAAAAAGGATGGAGGCTGGGACTCTACATAGACTTGTTCTCCATGGCAAGGCTGAGAATGGGAGGACATCTTGCTAGGCTGAGTATTTTGAACTGAAGGTACTTTGGAAGAACCTTAAAAGCAGATTTATAACTTGTGTCTTCTGTCTCTCATCTCTCTTTCTTCACCAAGTGACTCATAGACACCTGAACTTTTGTCCCCAAGATGGATCAAGATGAAACTAGAAAGGTGATGTTCTTACCATTTGCCTTTGCCTCTGAATACCCTCCTGCGACAAGTGTTATGTCTTGCACCTGAAAGGAAGAGCTGCTACATGGAGAGACCAACAGGAACCGGAACATGTCCAACCCAATTGGATTCTTCTTCAGTCTGTCCCTGCTCTAGCAAGCCTTTCTGTCCAGCCATACTTCTACACGAGTGTCCATCCTTCTTAGAACTTGGATACAAGAGATCTTTCTCTCAAGTGTTTAATCTTTGGTCCTGAGGACTCTCACATCCCAAACACAAAAGGTATCAGGTACACTTGCTGTGTTTTTCTTCTATTACCTATCATTTGTCAAAGCAGTTTCACCCAGACTCTTAGGATTGAGAAGGAGAGGCTGACACCTTTTTTTTAACTGTCGTAGACCTTCATAATTGGAAGCTAAGGCCCCCTGTTCAGGTCTCTAGCACCAGGGCAGAGAGTCAAGACCCCTGTTTTAATCCTGGTCACCTTCCGTTTTCTTTGCTGTTATGAGTTAGGAGTGTGTGGACCTGTAGCTGAACTCTCTGAGTGAGTTCAAAAGAACTCTGTCATGAGAGCAGAACAGAGAGTGCTCAGAAGAGGAAAGAGCATAATTGGGGTCCAGGAGGAAAGAGTGGAGGAAGACTGTATGAAGGGGGTGGAAGGAGAAAATTAATGAACCATGCAGGAGAATAGCAAAACGAAACCCCTAACTTGGTTTGCTAAATTAAAATCTACCCCAGCCCGATTAATAAGGGGTTTTTGATTACAATAAGAAATAGATGTTCTGAGAGTGCACAATCTTGTACCCTCCTATGTATGAATCAGTTACCTACCTTTCTTTCCCTCCCTTGCTTCCCGTCCTTCATTCCTTTCCCTATTCCTCACCCTCCTTCTCCTTCTTTGCTATACTAACCAGAAATTCTTTCTCTGTATGAACATAGGTAGAGAAGGACACAGTGGAAGGATCATTCTGGAAGTGTAAGTTAAGTCTGTCCTGGGATACAATACTTTGCCTGGTAATGTTAATGTGTAATAGTTTCTTCCATATGCTTGGATTTCCATATGCACATGAAGAGGGTTCTCATTTTCCTAATGATGGAATTAGAAAAGGGACGGTTTGTAGGGAGGTTGTAACATGAGGGATTTCTGCAAGGTGGGTGCCCACAGACTACAACGTCAGTAATATCTGTTATCTAGTTTGCTATTCTGTGTTTCTTATAGCCCTTATTAGGGGGACAAGAGTGTGAACACGTTAGGACTGCATGCTGATTGTGTGACCAAATGAAGATGTGTCGAAAGATGAAATCATTCACCTGAACTGGTGACTAAGGAGTCAAGAGAGACAAAAGAGAAACTGAAGTGAGATTCTAGAGAGCAAAGTACCAACCCAGAAGAAGACAATTTGTTCTTTCTCTAAACGTTCACAAAGTAGTGAGTGCATTTCTCATAATATGAAGGAGTAGAGACTTAGTGTTTTATTGTTTGTTTTAGGGGTTTTTTTGTTTGTTTGTTTTTTTCTGGATGTAAGTCCAGAAGGGCATTTTATTTGTTCCCCTTTTTATTGAGAATAGATTCTTTTCTCATGCAGTATATTCTGATTAGTTTACCCTCCATTTACTTCCTCCAGTTCCCCTCCCCCCACCTCCCTTCCCATCCAGATCCACTCCTTTTCTGTGTCTTGCTTCTAAGAAATAACAACAAGACATACAAAAAATAATAATATAATAAGATAAACGAAGAAATCATTGAAGCTAGACTGGCAAACCAAAAGAAGGGAAGAAGCCCAAGAGAAGGCACAAGAATCAGAGAGAACTACTCCCTTGCATGCTCAAGAATCCCATAAAACCCCAAACTGAAAGCTCTAATATATACAAAGAGGACCTGGTGCGACACACATAAGCCTGTGCATTCTGCTTCAGTCTCTGTGAGTTCATATGAGCTGTACTCACTTGAACTAGAAGGCTTTGTTCTCTTGGTCTATTCCATCCCCACTGGCTCTTATACTCTTTCTGATTCCTCTTCTGTGGTGTTCTCTGAAATAACTTCCCATTCAGAGCTGAGTGTTCCAAGTTCTCTCTCTTTCTCTCTCTCTCTCTCTCTCTCTCTCTCTCTCTCTCTCTCTCTCTCTCTCTCTCTCTCTGGCTGTGGATTTCTATATTTGTTCCCATCTTCTGCAGGAAGAAGTCCTGTGACGATGAGTAAGAATATCATTAGGTGACATTTTATTACCACTTTTTCCCCTAAGACTTACTGTTTTTAGTTGTACACTAGGCCTCTAGTCTCTGGTTCTTGGTCACCCAAGCAATATTGGGTACAGATTCTATCTCATGGAGTAGGCCTTAAGTCAAATCAGAGATTGGTTGGGTACTCCCACAAGATCTGTGTCATCATTGTCATCACATACTTTGCAAGCAGGACAGCATTGTAGATCATTGGTTTTGTGCCTGGATTGGTACGGTTTTGAGTCCCACTTCCCCTCTTCGGTTCAAAGGCCACGGCACACAAGGTGGAGAATGATGAGATGATGAGGTCTTATGCGAGGATTTTAGTTACAGGTTTTTTAGATGAAGGCCCTCTCTGATGCTAGTCAGTGGAACAGCTTGTGCACATCCACTTTATTGGGGTTGACCAAAGGCTATATATGAATGAACCTTGGAGAGTGGGGAGGAGATTTCAGGGTGAATATAAATCATTGGCTGGAGCTCAATGTGGGAAGGCCTCATTTGCATTCCAGGAATTCCAGGCAGGTTCTAATCAGGAAAGAGGAAGTTGAGCCTGGAATTTTGCCAAGGGCTTCCTGACCTTCCTCAGATAGAGGGGGTGGGCACAGGGCTCCTAAGAAAAGTTCAGGCAGCAAAGGGGAAGCTCTGCTGGAGAAGAGAGTCCTCCATTTTGCACAGAGCTCAGAAAAAGAAAAGCTGCCTGGTCATGGTAGACTACAATCTTTTTTTTTTTTTTTTTTTTTTTTTTTGAGACAGGGTGTCTCTGTATAGCCCTGGCTGTCCTGGAACTCACTCTGTAGACCAGGCTGGCCTTGAACTCAGAAATCTGCCTGCCTCTGCCTCCCGAGTGCTGGGACTAAAGGTGTGCACCACCACCGCCTGGCAGTAGACTACAATCTTAAATAGCAGAATTCAAGAGATTGGTATATACAACCAATATGTAGTCTCAGTTGGTACCAAGAAGAGTACCTAAGAGTACCTTCCCATACCAAAGACATGCTAGTACACCCATGCTCTCTCTGTGTGTGTGTGTGTGTGTGTTCTGTATAGTCTTCATGTTTTATTTGTATAACAGTGATTGTTTAAATGACCACACAGGACTAGGTAGTAGCCTGGCAAAGAACCTATGGCTTAACTTCAACCTTGTAAAATGATATCAGCTGATCAGCATTACCTATACAGGGCTTGCCAGGCTCCACAATACCGAGAAATTGGACAAAACATAATTGGCTTTCCTAGGGTTGGTCCCAAATCCCTTATATGGCACCTATAAGGTGAGTAGGCTTTCAAAAGTCTTTCTAATTCCTAATGGGCTAATGTATGTGGGGGTTTCTACTCCTGTAGCACAGTTGTAGGATGAATGGAAGGTAAATGTTTAAACTGCCAAGCATACTGTAGAAACAAAATGAAAGGAATATACTTTTGTTTAAAAGACAATATTTATTTTCTACTCAGTTTCAGCTGTTAACTTGACGCTGTCCAGAGTTATCTGAAGGAGTCCCAATTGCTTGGATCGGACTGACTAGAGGGTATGTCTGTGAGGCATTTTCTTAATTGCTAATTCATGGTAGAGTGGCCAGCCCACTGTGGGTTGTGCCATTCTTAGGCAGGTGTGACTGGGCTATGGAAGAAAGCCTGCTGAAGAAGCTGAGGGGCCAGGAGGAGGGAAGAGGAAAGGGGAAGAGAGACAGAGACAGAGACAGCGAAACAGAGACAGAGACAGAGAGAGAGAGAACGAATGTGCCAGTAAGCAATATTCCTCCATGGTTTCTGTTTCATTTCCTACTTGAGTTCCTAAGTTCCTAGCCCCTCAACCACAGACTGTGACCTTGGAAGGGTATGCTAGCTAGACAAGCCCTTTCCTCTCTGAGCTGCTTCTGTTCAGAACATTTTGCCACAGCAATATAAAGTTAACTAAGGGAGTTCACAATGTTCAAAGCAAAGAGGTGCCATGAAAAGAAGGGGACAGATTTGTGGACTTTTTTTTTCCCTGTGTGGCATCAGAGGATGCAACTGGAACAAATGGATTGAAATTGTAAGTCAGAGGAGAAGTACAACGTTTTAGAGACGTGAGTTTAGGATTTAATGGGATAGGGAATCGTGTAGGGAAAGACATTGACAGTAAAGATAAGGGAGCTTGGTTCTCTTAGCAAGAGATGCTTCCAAAGCATCGCTGCTGCCCACAGAAACTCAACAGTTGGATCTCTTGGTCTTTTCCCAGATGAGATTTTATGTCATCAGTGTGGCCACTGATTTTATAGTAGGAAGGGAAAAACCCTTAGCTACCATTTGATGTGCTAAGCTTGAGTCTGACACAGAAAACACAGTTGAACTAAGTTGAAGGTGCTATCTTCCTCTCTTAGCATTGTCACACATCAAGAGGAGTAGCATTTGATTTTGTCCCTGAGCCTTAACTTCTACACAATTGTTACAGAGAGAAAAAGCCATGTGTCAGGTTGAGATTGAGGGCAAGGCCACAGACCCCATAGAAAATTAAATCTTCTTTAATGTAAAACAAAATCTACAAAAGCCAGCATGGCTTCTCACTGGGTTACTGACTTTGGTAAAGTTTGTTTACTTGGTTGTTCTCTGGGTAAATGAGTCTTTGGTGTAGGCATCTTTTGCCACACTGGATGTTAAGTCTGACAAGTATCTCTAGTGGTTGAATGCTACAAAACCCAATATGCGAATGATGCGAGACTATGAAATAAAAGCTTACCCCCCCCATAAGGTTACTATATCTGAACATTTTCAAGCAAAGCAGAGTTTCCTCTGAATTTCTTTCCAGAGTTGGTCAAATTGCAGTCATTTATAGTGTATGATGTGAAAACCATTGACAAGAACTTCCCCAGGCAGCTAGGCAGGCATGGATTTATAACTTGGCTAATTACATGTATAATGTCCTCCTGTATAGATTTTTCCATTTCTATGATCTCCAGGAAAAGATTATAGAATCCATATCCACAGGTAGACCAGTGGTTCTCAACCTTTCAATACAGTTTCTCAGGTTGAGGTGACCTACAACCATAAAATTATTTTTGTTGCTACTTCATAACTATAATCTTGCTACTGTTATGAATCCTAATGTAAATATCTGATGTGCAGGATATCTGATAGAGCCCCTTCTTGACCCAGAGGTTGAGAATCAGTGGACCAGGCATTGCTGGTACTTTGTCAAAAGTGATCCAAGCCCTAAACAGCTTTTAAAACCAACCATGGAACTTCAATTATACTTATTTTAATTTTTGAGACAGGATCACACTGAATAGCCTAGACTGTGCACCTACCTCATTGCCCCAAGTACTGGGTGCCCCCACCATGCCCAGCTCTAACATTCTGCTTCTTTCATGGAGTATTAGAGAAGGCCAACCCTCTATATCACACAAAGGGGTGTTGTCTATTCTAGTTCACATAAGCAAAAGGCCAGAAACAAGCAGGGGAAGGGCCCGAGGCAACAGCAACGGGGCTGCTGTTCTCTACATGTGGCTTCAGTGTACTTCTGGGATCTGTGTTGTGGAGCTTGATCCCTAGGGTGGTAAAAGTGGGGGTGACAAAACATTTAGGCTTCTTTACTTCACCAGTGTCTTGATTCAGGTATCTCCTTATAGTCACAGAACATTGGCTAATGAAGGAAAAGGCTCATTTGGAATTGTCCATTGGTGAAATTGAAACGGAGGCCTTTTCTTTTTAGATGGGAAAGCATGAAAGAGCTAGACATGTGAGGGAAAACCCTGACAGTGCACCCTCTGGAAGCCCTGAGAATGAACTATGGCACACTCCAGCCCTGAAGCCCTGATCTGGAACATCCCTTCTAGGAAAAGGAAAACAAGACATTATATTACATTTAAGTGCTGACATGGTCAGAATGATGAGAGGAACTGGATAGTTGGGGAAGCACAGCAGCCACAGGGAAGGAAGTAGAAAATGACAAAGGGTACCATCCGATCCCCAGAGACCTCCAACAGAGGCGATGAGGTATGCCTTGCACACATTTGAAGGCTCTGTAGTCTTCTAATCTTCCATGTCCATATGCAGTTTGAGATTTTAAAAAACATTCCTGCAAAGTAAAAGGGAGGTGGTACCATTTTCTTTACAGAAGAATATGAGGCATGAAAAGGCTACTTCACATGGCTTTGGGCACAGTTCATAAATGGGAACTCTTATGTGATGACTTTTTTGGATTCTATGTTGAAAATATAAAGGAGGATGATAAGAACTCTCTCTGAATGTGTACAGAGGCTATCCTGGACACACTGGAAGGATAAAGTGGAGATGGTAGAATGTATCAGTTGTTATTATTATAAATGTGAACAGGAAATTAATATGGCAGCAATTTTCCTTAAACCTAGCTAGTTCCCAAATAACAACACAGGCTGGATGGTGGTGGGGCATGCCTTTAATCCTAGCACTTGGGAGGCAGAGGCAAGCAGATTTCTGAGTTTGAGGCCAGCCTGGTCTACAGAGTATGTTCCAGGACAGTCAGGGCTACACAGAGAAACCCTGTCTCAAAAAAATAAAAATAAAAAAGTAATAACAACACAGAGAGACTAAAATTTATTTACAGATCAAAAGCACAATTACTAGGTATTCTAATTCTATTTGAATCCTCTAACATAGTCATGCTACCTCCAGGCCAAAATCCCCATAATACTTGCATTTAGGGCCTTCTATACTCCAGCTGTCTCGCTCTCTCCCAGAATCCTTTCTCCTCACAGAAGTCCCACCCTATTCTCTCTATTACCTAGCTATTGGCTTTCCCAGCTTTTATTGACAAGACAGAACCTAAATAGTGTTTAGGTTGCTTACACAAAATTGAGACAGGAGATTCTTAACACAAGCATTACAAAAATGGCATATCCAGACTGAAACCAGATAATGGAATAGAGAAGGTCAGCATATAAATAAGATAATCTTTCCACAGAGCACAGAAACATGTCTACAGTAGAACTCTTTCTGAAAGGGCACAGAAGCTAGTCTGGACACAATGGAGGGATGAAGTGGAGATGAGAAAAGATTTTCTTTTCCCAGTGTGTCCAAGCATGTCTCTACACATGTAGAATGATTTCTAGCTTTTCTCCTTCTGGTTTTTACCCAGGCCAGTCATCACATGCCTAGCACCTTATGTATATATAGTATAAAGTTACTTCACAGCATGTAGCTATAAAAATCTAAATAGTATATAATAGTATATATAGTACTGTAAAATATACATGAGAAATATATATGAACATTTTACAGAGCAAAGCAAATTAAATGTCTTATAGTTTCAGATAAAGCAATTAATGTATTTAATATATATCCCAGTTCTATGGATCAAACCCAGACCCTTGCAACATATCAGTAAATAGAAATTTTTATGTAGTACCTATGATTGTTAAGTGCTAGATTCTAAACAAGAATTTCATATACTAATAATAATCATAATAGGAATTGTCAAAGCAAGTCCATGTTCAGCATGTATCACATTAGCCTCATCTTAAGTGTGGGTCCACGATGTCTGTCCTTATGCAGCTCACCATTTCCATCTATAGTTCACTGTTTCAGAGAAGTCGAAGGGGATGCTGAACATCTGCTCCTATAGACGACACTGTCTCAGGCATCATTTGAAATATTTCAATTTGTTCCTTCCAGTTGTAAGGACCCTGGCAGCACAAAATCCTCATGCTGCCATCTCCAGTTCTAGGGATTTAAGCTGTCAGAAGAGCAGACTCCACTCACAAATTTACTCTCAAGGCATCAGAGATACTTTGTGCTGTATTACCTAGACTGTGATAGTATGATATTCCATGGGCCCCAAGTGGCTGGGTGCTCCTAGACCTAAAACCACCACAGGATTTTCATGATAAGCATGCTTTCCTTCAACTCGTTTAATGAGTTGAAGCAATGGGTAGACCAGAAGCAAAGGGGGCTAGGGACAATTATCCCTCCTCATTTCAATATTTTCTATGGACCTGCGCTGTGTTGGGGGCTCCTACTTCCTGTCCATAGAAGACCTTCATGGCCACCATGGCAAATAGGTACCTGCTGACCTATTCCTGAGACTTCCCTGCCAACTTTATATGCATCCTATCCTAGCAGTAGCTCAGTCTAGCTTTAAATCAATGGTCTTACATCGGGAAGCAGGGGAATAATTCACGGATAGCACGCGGTTAATGTTCCTAGAGAGTACAGTAGAAGTATGAGCTCACTAACTGTGGGGCAGGATTTTAGACTCTTGGGTCAAGGTAGCTTCCTCTCTTGACACGAAATGTACAGGAAGCATAGGCCATTCCAGTGGCTTGGAAGATGCATTACATTTTCCCAAGGTGAACTGTGTGGATGCCACTGAAGTAGAATTCATTTCCACGATTCACATGCTCAGGCCAAAGGCTATTAAGACACGTCAAATCCTAGTCAAACTCCAGCATCTTTGAGGTGAGTCCTCTAATCACCTCTCGCTCTTGCTCACAGAAGCACTTATATGTCTGTCCCAAGGAAAAAAAATAATCACCAGCTCAGTGCAACAAAATGTCTGAGGGATCTCAAATAGGGGTTACACACTTGTAAAGTAAAGTGGAAACTCCTTAAATAGAGAGGGCCAAAGAGCAATAGATCACTTCCTGTGTCCCCTTCACATAAGAAGGCAGTATTTCAGAGAAGTAGACGCTGTGCATCTACACATTCCACTTAGCCTCTGATCCCCTGCTGCTAGACATCTGATGAGAACACAGGAATGTTAGCCTCCCGGATGGACGACATTTTCTTCAATATCCCACCAGGAAGAGAAAATACATACCATAGAAAAGAGCCTCTTAGGCCTGGCCTGTGTGTCCTCACTATTTCAGTGGACAAAGTGATGGAGGCATAGGCTGATGAGAAATGGAAGAGGAATGAGGAAGGAAGAACATGGACTGGCACAGACAAGTACAGATGCACACACCTCCTGGACTGCCATCGTTCCACTGAAGGGTTCTTCTCAGGGCAAATGTTGGAGCAGCCATTTGTCTTTAAGAGCCAGCTCTGCAGCAGAAGTGATGAAGACCACTTTTTTAAAATACTCTGTCCTCTTGAACTTACACACTCTTCCCCCCGCCCCCCACTGTTCTCTCTGCCTCTGCCTCTGCCTCTGCCTCTGCCTCTGCCTCTGCCTCTGCCTCTGCCTCTGCCTCTGCCTCTGCCTCTGCCTCTGCCTCTGCCTCTGCCTCTGCCTCTGCCTCTCAAATGCTTGTTCAAAGCCAGCACACATAGACTCACCAAAGCAATGTGAATCAAGTCACCACTGCTGCCTGGAATTCTGATCTTTGGTGCAAACCACCAACCAGAATCTACTAAGGGACACTCCCTGCTTGATGGAGACTTGGATCAGTGAATGACAAGTGATGTCTACAGAGTATTCGCTTGGGGTCAGCTATCAAGGAAAGGACCTTCTGCCAGTCACGGAGCAGAGGCAGCCTAGAAATGGAGATTTAATACAGCAGAGTTGACAACAGTACTCTGCATTATAGCAAAGGCAGTTTGCTGAATCCAAGGCATCCCAGAGGCTCCTTCATATCACTTCACATTCCATTTTGCAGTACCCATTGTGCTTCTCATGCAGGATCCCTAGGATGTATCTCTGTAGCACATCCTATACACTGACTCAGTCATCCCCATGCTGTGAAGTCTGTCAAAATGAACACTGGAATGGTGGTTCATTTTACGTATCAAGTTGCTTTAGATTAATGGTGTCCAGACAGTTGGCAAGACCATATGTTGTGGTTTGGATGTTGTATCAGCTAGTTTTATCTTTGTCCTGACAAAAGCCACTTACAGAAGCAAAGGCTTATCTCAGCTTCCAATTAAGAGTCCATCTTGGTATTGAAGGCACGGCTGCAGGAGCATGAAGGGACTGGGCACACTACAGCCATAGTCTGGAAGTAGAGAGAGACGAATGCCAATGTGCAGCTTTCTTTCTCTTTATTCAGTCTACTACCCACACTTAGGGTGGGTTTTCTCACCCCAATTCAGCCAATCTAGAAGCTACTTCACAGATGGGCTCAGAGGTGTTTGTCTTCTAGGGGACTCTAGAAACTCTACGCTGATAACACTAATGATTACACATGTGTCCCTTTTAAGAGTTTTGCTGTTACCAATGTGCTTGTGTTGAGAAGCAGTGTTCTTAAGCAATGCTGAAGTCAGGAGGGCTCTGCTGTCAGTGATGGGACTCAGAGCACTCATCACAGGACATCATTAAGGGAGATCAGCTACTCTTGTTCTTCTGACTTCTGCAGTGTGGGATATGAGCTACCATAAGAATGCAGACAGCATCATCCAGTGGAAGTCAGCACCTTTATCTCAAACTTCCCACACATTATAGCTATAAAAAATAAACGTCTGTTCTTTCTAACTGGTCAGGTCTTTCGTATTCTGTTCTAGAAACACAGTGTGGACTTCTGCATAAACTTAGTATTTTACATTAGACAGCAATTCTTCCCAGTGTGCTTGAGATAATTTGTTTTGTCCAGGTCCTGACTAGAACAAAAAGGCAGAGGAAAGGCAAACTGCATTTCTTTTTACTAGAGCTGCATCTTCTGCCCTTGGATATGAGTACTTCTGAGTCTCGGGCCTTTGGACTTAGACTAAATTACGCTACTGTCTTTTCTGATTCACTAGCTTACAGACAGCAGATGGTAGGACTTTTCAGCCTCTATAATTGTGTGAGCCGATTCCTATATATATATATATATATATATATATATATATATATATCCTATTGGTTGTTTTTCTGGAGAACTCTGACTAATACACTTAGCTATAAATCATATGCCAACCTGAAGGATGGGAAAATGGAGCGGGGCCCTACTTAGGCTCTTGTAGTAAGGCTGTGTTGAGGAGATGGCGATTCTGTACTCTTTCTTCGACTCTTTCATGTATTCATTCATTTAAATTTTGACTAGGATCTAGGACTACCAACATAGACCTAGATGCATACAGTGTCTTGCTGTGTAGGATACAGAGAAATAGAAACAATCTAGCATATACTGTCTATGTGTGTATGTGTGTGTGTGTGTGTGTGTGTGTGTGTCATAATAATGGAAGGTCCAGGAGAGGAGTAAATGAGCTCCTCCTATTGGAGGAGCATGCCTCATCTCCGGGAAGACCACCCCACCCCCCACCAAGAGAAAGGAAACACCAAAATAGAGTATAGAGAAACTACAGACAGGAGAGACTGGGAAAGGAGGAATGGAGCAGCAGATGGCTAGGAAGGACCAAATATTAAGCAATATTAGCACACATGTATTTTTGTATGAGGAGAAGCAATCCAGGCAAAAGGAAGGGGTGCAGCTAGGACCCAAGAAACAGTTGTGACACCACCATCAAGCTAGAAGCCACAGTTCCAGCCTTCAGTTGGACTTCACGGGTGGTAAAAGGTTCTTTGCTGACTGGTCCTGATGTGTGCTATGGTCCTAAATCCCCATTTGGGGCATATCTAAGTACCTTACCCTAGAGCTTACAAGGCAGCTTTGTAGCCATGAGGAGGCCACTGGACTCTGTCGATTCTCTCTGTTGTCTGAGGACTCCCCGCTCTGCAGATGAAGAAGCCAAGGCTAAGAGTTAGCCTGAGAATTATGGGTGTGTCAGGGAAGTGGAAACCAAGCTGACATTTGGTGTGCTGTAGCATTCCCAGCTCTGGTTTAACACAAGAGATGTGTTTCACTCACAAACTGGCACTGAGAGCTCATTTACATTTAAATAAGAGGCTTGTTAATGCCAGCAGGAGGACGCTGTCAATGCCAAGCCTGGCTCAGGATTCCTGCCAAGGAGTTTCTAAGAGCATCGCTCTAGGAAACTCCCCCAGAAGAGAAGCAAGCATGCTTTCTCATTAAGACAACTCTACCACAGTGACATTTGCCTCTGAGTGGCAAGCCTTTGGCTGGGCAGGAAGCAAGTTGTTGAGACTCAGAGTGTTATCGGTTGCCAAGACGGTGGTTCAGTTCAGTTTGGCTCCTCATATACTCAAAGACCACCTGGCATGAGGTGATGTCGTGGGGAGCACAGCTAATTCTTGCCCTCTGGCACCTCCCAGTAATGTGGGAAAGACCAGGGGTTACTAAGAAGTACACAAAGAAGTACAAAAAGAAGACTGTGTTGCAACATGAAGCCAAGGTCAAGGCCATTATCAGGCAATTTGTTGCTGGGAGACTCTTCCTGATATAAATAAAATGGGCTTTCGTATAGATTCCCAATGGCTACAGATGTTAAGCAGGAAACCATTCACAGATGACCCAGGCTGTTGATTAAACCTGTGGAAGAGACTGGGACAACCTGCCTATTCTAAAGAGGTCAGATTACTAAGCAAAAGCTACTTTTGGGTTTACACATTAATTAAGAGGAATGTACTATCTCCCTCATAGATGACTGGGGCAGACAGAGCCATAGACACATCTAGCAGCATGGTTTTTTGTTTTTTTGTTTTTTTGTTTTGTTTATTTGTTTTTTTGTTTTTTTCATCAAAAAGGTATGGAGCTACAGTTTAAAAAAAAAAAAAAGCTCAGAGCTGTGCTAGCCAGCTTTCTGTCACTGTGGCAAAACACTTGTGCAAATCAACTCAGAGTTTATGAAGTTTCAGTCCAGGCCTATGGTAAGGCAGAGGGGCATGGTGGGCACATCATGGGACAGCAAGGCTGGGTGGAAAGCAGGAAGAAAATAAGCTTCTCATTGGCTTTCCCTTGTGACCCAGTAAGTTTCCACCACCTCCCAATTATAAATTGTGCTGGGTCATCTGATCACTCTGTGTAGAGGCAGAATCCTCCAGGTATGATCGTTTACACGGAGTAAGCTTGCTTTGAGTTAAGACTTAAACAAATGGGGTTTTAGAGGCCATCTGAGATAGAGACTAGAACAAATAACAATGGGATCCCATAAAATAAGAGTCACAAGGGAGCCACATTTAAGTTCAGTCTGAAGGAAGAGCAGAAGCTACCAAAGATGGCAGAAGAGAAAAGGAAAAGACAGGACAAAAATCCCAGGGTAAAAGAAAGCAAAGAACTCTTCATTTCTCAAATGAAAACATAAGGACCATGTGATGAAAGGAACTATGAATTTTAGAGAGGGGGAGATGGAGTTATGAGTGAAGACCAGATTAACGAGTACTTTCCAAGCCACTGAGTTCCAGCTTTCACATCTGAGCAGTGAGGTTGCCTGTGTACCATGATGGCTACATGCCCTGGTTTTGACACAGGTAATGACATCAGCAGGAAAAAGGGTACAGGGCTCACAGGCAGAAAAATATGGGCTTTGGTTCTTCTCCATACCCTGTGAATCTAAATGAGCCTATTTCCTGTAGAAATCGGAAGAGTAGACATCATGCTGGTGAACTAAAGGAGAAGAGAGCTGTTATCTCTGTTGATTATATGATAAAATATAAAATTACTAGTAAAGATGTCTTGCCAGTATTTGAGCAAGATGTATCAGAAGAGTTCAGAGAACCATTCTACTCTATGATTCTCTTTTTGACATTTTTGTCTTTAGAAAATAAAGGATATATGCTAATAATTTGTTCCAACTGTGAAATCAATATAACATTGTTTATAAAAGCAACCTGAAAAAGTCTAATTTTCTTATCTGCTGACTACATAGTCCTCAGATTGCTTATCCTGGTAAAGTCACTGTGGCTTCTCATGCAAGATTCCTTATGACCTCAAACTCAGGATCTTTCGTGACTCTTAGGAAAAAGGAAACAATATGAGAATCTTCTTGCTTATTCTTAGGAGTTGTACTCAGCTCCCTTCCACAATGTAAGAGAACTAGAGTTCTTTTTATGGTCTAGTGGGATGGATCAGAGATTCAGAGCACTGACTGCTCTTTTAGAGGACCAGGATTTGATTCTCAGCACTCATGTGGTGGCTCCAAACGGTCTGTGACTATAGTTCCAAGGGATTAGAAACCCTCTTGTGGGCTCTGTAGACACCATCCATGCACACAGTGCACGAACATTTATGCAGGAAAACATCCATAAGCATAAAATAAAACTAACCCTAAAAATATGTGTCTGTGTTTCAATGCCATTTCCATCCGTGATGTCTAAACTCGGTGGTCACTTTGACTACATCTGGAATCTACTAAAACCCAAGCAGATGAGCACACCTGTGAGTTTTCTTGATTGGATCATTTGAGATAGGAAGACCTGACCTAAATCTGGAACATTTATTTAAGGTCAGGAGACCCATACTAAATGTGGGTTATATTTTCTGGAAGTAGCCTCCTTAAAAGAACTTGTGACAAGAAAGCTTTTGATTATTGCCTGCTAAGACATTCCTTTGTTGGTATTGGAATGTGCTTCTTTAGGACTCCAAAGTAGACTGAAGACCAGCTGAGACATCCAGCCTCATGCACTGAACATTGGATTGGCTCTTGGCCTTTCTGTTGGGAGACAGTCATTGTTAGACTAGCCAGACTACAACCATCTCTATATATGTATGCATATGTGTGTGTGTGTGTGTGTGTGTGTGTGTGTGTGTGTGTATGTGTGTGTGTGTATTGTGTATATGGATATATGTGTGCCAGAGTGAGCATGTGGAAGAGAGAGCATGTGGAAGAGTGAGAACAACGTATGGGAGCCAGTTCTTTTCTTCCTCCATGTGGACTCAGGGAACTAAACTCAGGTTATATATATTCATTCAATCATTTCTGTTCCTCTAGAGAACCTTGACTACTATACTGTCTTTGCAAATAATGTCCATCAAGTAGACGTTAAGTAAACTGTGGCACCATTATACACAGGAGCAAAATAGAGCCATGAAGCTGGTGTTGAAGAGCAGATGCAGTTGAGAAATTGTTTAGGGAAAATTAAAAAAAAAAAAAAAGCCAACAAAACAAACAAAGATGCTGCAACTGCACTCTAAATTATATGTTCACTTGTATGCCAGTCGGAGTGAGAGCCAAAACATGGTATCACTGTTTATGTCTAGACTTTAGTGGTCAATGTGAGTGATTTTTCCTGATGGATTTTGTGTCTGGTGACACAGTTTTGGTTGCGGAAAATGAGAATGAATCTATTCATGCTACTCAGGGAGCAGAGGCCAGGCATTCTGCTAAATGCCAATGTAAGACTATGATTCAGCCCAAAATATCAACCCTGGCCCATTCAAGTTGTTACTGTAGGTGATGAGATCACAGAAAGCCACAACTTTCTTTTTGCTGGCTTGTGCTTTCTATTTTTCCATAATGAGCATACATATTTGTACAATCTGTTTTTTTTTAAAAGTACATTGCAAATTTCTGAAAAGATTGTGGGAAAGTCTGCAGTTTTACTATGACATCACTCATGCAAACATGCTTCCGCACTGTCACTCAGGTTTTCTTGTCAATGCCATCCCTCTCTGAACGTATTTATTTAACCTGGAGTCCCAATTTAACATAGCAGATGATTCCCAGACCACACTCCTACTTATGTTCTCAGATGAGGCCTAAGTCTTTGGACATAGACAGCCTGCCAGCAACTGAGCGAGTTTTCTTCATAACTTCTCCCTTATGTGGTCCCCTAAGGCATCTTGCCGGAACTAAAAGATAGCACAAGGTCTGGCAGGGAACACAAGATCTCTGGGTATATCTATAGTTCCAGGTATATGTCCTTAACAATTAGAGGTTGGCTCCTTTTCATTGTCTCAGGAAATCTTTCTAAGGGATGGGCGCCCATGGTCATCAAAGCATGTTTGCTTGGAAGTTCAATCAGTTGAAGAAGTGGTTTATTCCTCCCGCAGATTCATCGCTCCGCACGCACATTAGACTTAATTTATAGCTGAAACATGATGATTTAGCAGAGCCTCTGAATTTGATGGCTGTGGTTTCTGGGCCACCAGATATAGTTCAAAAGCAAAAAGCAATCATCTCTGCCATGAAATGAGTCCTTCCTTCCAATTCCCAGAGAGCTGAAAAGTCCTGTAGGGGCTGGAGTTTTCTTTGACCCTCAAACTATTGGAAACTCATATGTTATAGATATGACTCACCAAGAGAAAAAGGAATTCCAGACTTGCAAAGGGCTTAGGGGCTTTGGTTAATTTTACTGTGTGTGTGTGTGTGTGTGTGTGTGTGTGTGTCCTCTAGATCCTCTAGAATGTTCTTTTTCCCAAGAAAATGAGAAGGACAGAAAGTCTTGCAGAGAGATTTTTTCCCCCCTTGCCAAAGGATTACAAGCTTTCTATGCAAGTAGCAATGTAAAGTTGAGCCTAACTGCCACCAGTGAGGGCAAAAGGGGAGCTGAGGTAGCTTATTGTTTAGAGGAAAGCTTACCTGTAGAAACATATGGAGGCAATGATATATAGAAGTAGTTGATGTATGCATGTATGCATGTATGCATGTATGTGTGTATGCATGTATCTATATTGTATGGGTGCACATGTGCCACAAGGAGCATGTGGAGGTCATAGGACAGAGAGGACAACAGAGTGGGGGCTAGTTCTCTTTGTCCACCACGTGCATTCTGTGGTCTAAACTCAGGTTATCAATCTTAGAAACAAGGACTCTTACCTGCTGAGCTACCTTGATTCCCTCCGGTCACATATCTTCGGTTATGTATCCATAGTAACACTGAGGTGAGAGAATGAAACCACTCTGTCTCCCATGAGACCACTTTGAAAGAAAGGCGCCCTCCATTTCTAAGCCTGAAAGGCATTCCTGCTGCTGTGGTTTGGCTGACTTCTTCATTTTCTTTCTGAGTAGAGTCATCACTAGTCATGTCTCCAGTGACCTAGTCCACACAGAGCATGTCTCTGAGCCTCTTTGGAGTGTGCAAACATCAGCCATCTCCCAGAGGACAGAACAAAGAACAATCTACAGGGAGGAGGTGGAAACTGTTAGCAGCCCAAAGGTAGGAGGACTTGTTTTTGAAGAAACAGCTGCTGAAAAGAAGAGAGACTCCACATTCATCCACAGTTCCTTGGCTTGACGTCTTAGCAATCCTGAAAGTCTCAGGATAAAAAAGGGAAAGTATAAGGGCCCTCGCCAGTTCACATAGGCAGTCTGGTCCTATTTGGGTTTCACTATTATTTATAGTTTTTGTGAATATCTCAGAACAATCACAGGGCTAAACTGAAGCATACACTTGGGAGCTAGGAGCTCCAACTCCCACTTCTACTGTTTTTAGTCTCAAGTGGCTGTGACAAGAGGAAATCATTTTGTCCAGACAGTGAAGTAGAACAGCAGCCTGGAACTTTTCCATTGTGCTGAAGCAAAAAAAAAAAAAAAACAAAACAAAAAAACAAAACAGAGGAAGTAATATTAGTCAGTTTTTAGTCACACTAAGAACAATGGGGCAGTTTAGGTTGGCTTGACATCACTCGTTTGCATTCACTATGGCTCAGATGAAGCCACTTCAGTTGTGCAATTTCCTCCATGTTTAAGTGAGTCAAGACCCCTTATGCCCTGTTACAATACAGTAAAGACCCCTTCTCCTCCCATTACATTACAGACTATAAAACAGTTCTTCACAGGTCACAGGGAAAATATTTTTGCATACCAACCAACAAAGATCTGAAAGGGAAAAATAATGCAGTGGAATTTTGTCACTTGGAGGTGACAAGGACAAGAGTATACCAGTCGATCATATTTTCTCCTGAGGAGCATAATTGATTTCTTCCTGCTCAGTGACCTCACAGGAGATAGCATTCATCCCACAGAGACAGTCTTTCATTCATGTGTTTATTCATTCATGCATCTAAACAGTACATATTAACTCAAGAACTTTATATGTCCTACATAAGGGGCTGAATAAAACACAGTCTAGATGGAAATTTAGAAGTAGGAAATAGTGTTTAGTTTTTTTCTACATATGAAAAAGCATATATCAGTCGTACGGAGATATGTAACAGGAAAAATACTGTCATGGGCTTCATATATTTATTATTAAATTATACATACCATCAGCTGTTGTTTTTAACAAAATCTCAATCCTTTGATTTTATCAATGAAGACTTGGAAGCCAGATGCTGGGGTGAAAGCCTGTTAGCTCAGAGACGCAGAGAAAGAATCCAGCTGACCTTTCCTTCTACTTCCTGTGCATCTCTCTCTCCATCTTCCTGACTTCCTCTTACTTGCTATATTTTTTTTCTTAGTAATCCTATGTTGACTTCCTGTAAATTGGTCGCTTGCTCTGCTTTTTCATCTGTGGTTGAATTTATTTAATTCTATTTACAATATTCAAGCAGAAAACTCTTGGATTAAAGGTGTGTGCTAAAGCTGAACCGCACCACAACTAAAAACAGGTTTTCCCAGTAAACAACACAATCTCAGGGTTTATGGTGTGATCAAATATCCTGTAACAACTGGCCATGAACATTTTCTTGAGAATCAAAAAAGCTAGAAAGAAAGCTGAAAGATTTCAGGCCATGTTCAGAAAGTTTTGTTATATTCTGTAGAAGAAAAGAGGGAGGGAGAAAGAGGCAGGCAGGCATACACACACACACACACACACACACACACACACACATAGGGGTGAGGTATAAAGAATAGGAGAACAGTGGTGTCTACTTTGTGCCTTGGAAATTCTAGGCTGAAATTCCTAGAGAATTTGCCACATATGCCAAGGAGCATGGAAAAAGTCATGGAAATAGAGAATTTTGTGGTCCACATAGAAAGTTTTGTTTATTTTCTAATTGTTCTTATTCTAATTTACAAAAGAAGTTACATGTGGGAGAATATATATGTCTATGTGTGTATGTGTGTCTCGATATATAGATAGATAGATCTCCTACCTAACTTCTGTGAATATTCTAAATGAAACACACATATTTAAAGCTTAAACGTTAACATACGAGAAAACATATAGTGTTTCTCTTTCTGGATCTAGGTTACTTCACTCAGGACCAGGATGGAGAAGGAAGGAGAAGGAAGAGGGGACAGAGGAAGGAGAACTATAACAGTGATATAATGAGGAAATCGAAACAAGAAGAATAAATGTTGTGGAACTAGAGTGCTGGGGAAAGCAGGGCGTTTGGGGAGAGATAACGAACACTAAAGGTCTTTTGAAAAGTTGTATGAAAACTCACTATTACAAAAGCTTCCTAAAGTATATCCATATATGGAAGGAGTTTTGAATAGAGCTAGCATATTGGAGGGGAGACAATACCCTAACTAAATATCTTATGCTATAAAACAAACAAACAAACAAACATACAAACAAACAAAATCAAAATCCAAAACCAGGAATTTATTTCGTTTTTGAATCATGGGCCAAAGGAGTCCCATAGACACCCTTCTAAAACATTATAGAATTAGTTATCTTCCACAAGCTGATGGAAAGATCACCATTTTTAATGTCACAGAACATGGAGAAATCAAGCTGGTACTCAATTGAAAATTTCCCCCCCTACTGACTAGCATTCATTCTGCTGGAAGATACAATCTACAAGAGGTCAAAAGTCATTACCATTCTTGCCTAGTTTATAAACTCTGTGACAGCAGTGACCTGCACTGTTGCTACAGTGCCACAAATATTAAGGAGATAGCCATCTTAGTTACTTTTTTATTGCTGTGAAGTTTTAGTTACTTTATTTCTAAGACAACATATCAGCAACGGGTAACCTTATAAGACAATGTGTTTGACTGGGATTAATTAAATGGTTTGAGAGTGTTACTGCCCAGGATGGCAGAGGAGAGGTATGGTGGCAGAGACAAATAAGATCTCTTATTTTCATCCACAAGTAGGAGACAAGCCATCAAACTGGGAGTGCCACTGAGCCCTTAGAATCTCCAAAGCCAAGTGACTCACCTCTTCCAACAAAGCCACACCTCTTAATCCTTCACAAACTTGTCTACTAACTAGGGACCAAGTATTCAAACATATGAGTCTATAGGAGCTGTTCTCATTCAAACCACCAGAGCAACCAGCCACTTAAAAATTTGATTTAAGGTTCACACCATGTGTGTAATCTGTACCCGACACTGCTAAAATATCTAAGAACCTGAGAATAGAAAATTCACAGGGGAAAACCTATTACTGTTCTTCTGTTGGGTGAACATAAAAATAAAATGACTCCTAATGACATATTGTTATACCCATAGATCATTGTATTCCTCAACCCTCAGCAGAGAACTTCTTCTTTCAGTGGATGATAAGTATTATAGAGACCTACAGCTGGGCAATGTGAAATGAGAGCCTTTGAAGCACTCAACTCTAAAAGGGAGTACCCAATTCTAAATGGCATGTTTTTCATCAAGCTCCTCCCCTCAGAGATCTGTGCAGAAGAGGAAGCTGCAAGACTGTAAGAGCCTGTGTTGGTGGATGTCTCCAAGGAAACTGTCTTCCAGATAAAACAGGACTGATGACCAAGAAACTGTGACAGCACACACAAGGCCCACATAATGTTGAACCAGACAGAATCCCAATAAATAAACATTCACAAGAAACAAAGACAGAATAAAGCCCCCAAATGCTGGGATGAACTTGTTTCCCTCTGGATCTAGCTACAATAAAATAGCAACTTTAGCTTTTGTTTCTTTATTTCACTTTATTTTTGTTAAATATTTTATTATTTTACATGCAGATAACACATGTGGGTCCAACTTACCCCCAAGTCCTCCCTGATTTCCACAATTCTTATTAGCTTTAACTTTCATTTCTCTAAGACTAACTCCATTCCCCCCCCTCCCCCACCCCAGCCCACCTCTCAATTGTTGATGAATGCTGCATCTCCGACAAAGTCCTCGTGGCTACAACTTTATTGATTTTCTTTGCCTTAGGAATTTATTAATTTTCTGTCCGTTTTATGTCTAGCAAAGAGCTCTTTCACAGAAGTTACTGACTCTTCATTAACTAAACTTCTTACCATTAATAGAGCTTAAACATACATTCTTTTATTTACAGCTTTTGTAATTTGTATTTTATTTAAGAAATTCTTTGTAACCTGAAGGTCATAATGATTTTTACTCTAAGTCTTAGATTTGTATAAACACATGAAGCATTGGTTATGTTTGTTCCCATATAGACACTCTCAGTACCTATCTTACCAGTGTCCAGCAATAACTTCTGTGATTTTTCAGATTACCAGAGACAGATGACAATAGTTCAAAATTATCAGTTGTGGCCCCTCCCTACATTTGTCTTTTTTTTTTGTCTGTTTTAATACAAGCAATGCTCTCTCTTAATGACTATAGCTGTATAGAAAGTCTCATTTGACAATGAAAATTATTCCTCATGGCAGTTTCAGAATTAGCTTGTTAAAGCTCATGGAACCTTCTTGTGAGGCTCATATCAGAATTTCACTAAGTCTATGGATCATTTAGCTAAAACTATACTATTGTGGTAGTGTTTGCCTGTGTTTGAACATGATGCACAGAGGCACTTGTGACTTTAATGCATTTTAGTGTTGTTTTATGATTTTTCTCCATTAGTATCTTCTCCATTTTTAAAAGGATATTCATAGGTCCTTCAATTCACATTTTTGTTTCTATTGTATATAGTTATTTCAAAATACATAGCAAAGTCTGTACTTGTTTTGCCCACAATGACATATATTGTATTGACAATATATTCACATGGATTATTTCATATACATTGTATATAGTAAACTTGATAATACCTTTTAAATACATTCTTTTGCATATACTTAATACTCATAATGAACAGTGGTTTAGTTTTATACATTCCACTCTTCTGTAGTTTCTTTGTGCCCCTTTCACTCTTACACTGATTATACTATATAGTTCAGAGTTGAGTTGGTGTGTTCTTATCTCAGGACAGCCACCACACCCTTTTCCCGCTTCCTCGGTTGCTTAGAGTTCTTTGTGTAGGGTTGAAGCCTTGTGGGCTCACCCTGACACTTAGGACAGTTATGTTGGTGAAACCTTATGGTCCCCATTTGATTGGAATTTTTTGATCTAACATTTATTCTAAGGTGGTGCTTTTCTTTAAATATAAGATGTGCTATTGTAGGTAGCAGATAGATACGTCTGATTATACTATGGTAAATTTTTCCTTCTTCTTCAATTATAGGGAATAGTTTTTCTAGGTATATTAGTCTATGTTGACCCTCATACTCTTTTGGGACTTACTCCAGGTTCTTCTGGCTTTCAAAATTTCCATTGAGGAGTAAGATGTTATTCTGATAGGTTTTCTTTTACACGTGGCTTGAATTTTCAATACTCTTTCTTTTTTATATATACTTAGTATTTTAATTATAATATTCCATGGGCATTTTTTTTCTGGTGGTATCTATCTTGTGCTCTGTGTTTCATATATTTGTGTATGTATGTCTTTCCTTAGTTTGGGAAAGTTTTCTTCCATGATCTTGTTGAAAATCTGTTCTATGCCATTAACTTGGTATTCTTTTCTTTCATGTATGCCTATACTTTGAAGAATTTTTTTTTAATGGTGCTCCACATTTCTTCAGTCTTTCTTTCCTGTGTTTATTTTTTGTTTGTTTATGTGTTTCTTTGTTTTATTTACTTATTTTTTGTTCCTTGCTTATTTGGTATAGATCAGTGGTTCTAACCCTTCCTCATGATGTTTCTTCTGTTGTGGTGACCTCAACCATAAAATTATTTTTCATGTTACTTCATAACTGTAATTTTGCTACTGTCATAAATTGTAATGTAAGTAAATATATGATATACACCCACTGTGCACATTCAACTCCCAAAGGGGTCATGGCCCACAGGTTGAGAACCATTTGTGAGATCTCAGCTACACTATTTTATCTTTTCACCTGATAATCTGCCTTCTACTTGATCCATTTTTCCTAAAAGGCTTCAAGTTTTCTAGTTGGGTTATTGAGTTTTCCAAATGCATCTTCATTTCAGCTTGAGACTTCCTCAGTTCCTTTCTCTTGGATGAATTCCATTCTCAAGCCTTGGGTTGCCTCCATCTTTCCATCAGCTGTACATTTGTGTTTTCTTGTCTATCTCTTGGGTGTTTACTCTCCTCAAGATCTTTCCCCTTGATTTCATTGAGTTATTTCTTTGTGTCTTCCTGAAGTTACATAAATTCTCTGAGTATTATGATTGCTCTTTTAGAACAGCTTACTTGGTGTTCATTTAGGTAATTCTCATTGGCAAGCATTTCTATGCCAAAACTGGTAGGTTTTAGAGAGAAGAAATTGGCTTGGTATTTCTTTTTGGTGTTGTTATTGCAATGAGATCTGGGCATGTGGAGAGGATGGTCAAGAAGAGAAAACATTGAGAAGGTGGGTTGGGTCTAGAGGTTGAGACTGTCATGTGTAAAATGAAGTCAGGTGGACAGATGTGACTGGACTGGTATACAGGATGTGCTTCCTGCTCCAAGCTAGAGTGTGGGGACATATAGACCTAAGTGGAAAGGTTGGATATGATGTTAGAGTATCCTAGGGTTTTATGGATTGATGTGGATCAAGGCTCAAGTCTAGAGCTCTTTTGCACTGAGGGCAGGGAAGGCCAGCCTAGGCTGGTACACTGGTTGTGAGGCCCAGGCTAATCTGTTACAGGGAGGGAAGGCATGGGTGAAGAAGTCAGGGTGTTCTTTAGTCTAGCCCCTGGTGGTGAACCTGGGAAGTCTGGGTAAAGAGTGGGGTGATAGGGTGGCACAAAGGGAGCTGTGGGTGGGTACAGGAAAAGAGGTGTTATGGAGCCCAGTGGTCAGTTCCAGTACAGGAGGGGGTGGTCACACTAGGCTAGAGCACTCACTGTGGGACCCCAGGGGAGGTTAGCAGTCAAGTTCTATACAGATACAGTACTGCCTCATGCTTGCCCTGGAGCACTTTTGGAGGACAGAGGACCCTCAGAATTTGGTTGTTTCCCAGCACTGTGGGTTCAGAGATGGAAGTGAGTTTGTCAGGGTTACCCAGCTAGCACTTTTACCTGCTATGCCATCCAGCTGGATCTACTTTTGAGAAGATTTTAAACTACTAATGCAATTCATCGAATTCTAATGAACGCTCTATAGCCTTTATTTCTGGCTCATTTTTTGCTTAGTTTCCTATGATTTTTGTTTTATCAAATTGCTCATGATATTCTCCTCTTTCAGTTGCTGTATCTGCAAGTAAATATTGTTTATTTATGCTTTCTTTAAAGTTTTTTTTTCTTGATCAGCATTTTCTGACACTTGTAATTACTCTTTTGAAGTACCAAATTTAGATTTGTTTTTTAGGTCCCTTTTTCTACAGTGGTTTTAGTTCTTCTATAGTTTGATCTCCCTTCTTATATTTTGGGATTTTTTTTCTATTCTTCTGCTAACCTAAGATGAATGAGAAGCTCCGCTCATTTTCACTTTGCTTTCTTGTTTAACCACTGAAGAATTATATCCTGCTAGAAGCTATTTGAACTAACAGCCACACATTTTGATCTCTTTAGACCTTGTATTCAGTTATGAGGTCCTTAAAATTAATGATCCCAACTCTTTTTTTACAATTTCTAATTAAGTTTTATTTCATAATTTCACAAATTCTATGTAATGATCTGACCTCTCTCATCCCCTACCCTTTTCTTTCTTTTTTTATTGGATATTTTATTTATTTACATTTCAAATGTTATTCTCTTTCCCCATTTCCTCTCCACAAAGCCCTATCCCATCCTTCTCCCCCTGCTTCTATGAGGGTGCTCCCACACCCACCCACTCCCTCCTCCCCCTGCTTCTATGAGGGTGATCCCACACCCACACACTCCCTCCTCCCCCTGCTTCTATGAGGGTGCTCCCACACTCACCCACTCCTTCCTTACTGCCCTGGCATTACCCTGCACTGGGGTATCAAGCCTTCACAGGACCAAGGGTCTCTCCTCCCACTGATGCCAGATAAGGCCATCCTCTGCTACATATGCAGCTGGAGCCATGGGTCCCTCCATGTGTACTCTTTGGTTGGTGACTTACTCCCTGGGAGCTCTGGGGGGGTTGGTTGGTTAATATTGTTGTTCATCCTATGCAAACCCCTTCAGCTCTTTCAGTCCTTTCCCTAACTCCTCCATTGGAGACTCTGTGCTCAGTTCAATGGTTGGCTGCAAGCAGACCTTCTCAGGAGACAGCTACATCAGGCTCCTGTCTGGGTTTGGTGTCAGTATATGGGATGGATCCCTTAGTAGGGCAGTCTCTGTATGGCCTTTCCTTCAGTCTCTGCTCCACACTTTGTGCCCTTATTTCCTTTAGACAGGAGCAATTCTGCAATACGTATTTGGAGATGAGTGGGTGGTCCCACCCCTCAAACGGGGGCCTTGCCTAACCTCTGGATATGGTCTCTACAGGTTCTCCTGCCCCATTGTTGGGCATTTCAGCCAGTATCATCCCCATGGGATCCTGGGAGCTTCTTGCATTCTGGGCATCTGGGAGTTTCTGGTGGCTACCCCCAGTATCCCCCCTCACATTGCTGCACATCTCTGTTCAATTTCCTGACTCTCTGTATATCATCCCTGTCTCCTCCCATATCTGAGCCTTTCCCCACTCCACCTCCTTCCTTCCTCCCAAGTCCCTCTCTCCCTCTACCTCCTTTGAAGATTTTGTTTCCCCCTTCTAAGAAGGACTGAGATATCCACACTTTGGTCTTCCTTTTTGTTGAGCTTCATATGGTCTGTGAGTTGTATCATGGGTATTCTGAGCTTTTTGCCTAGTAGCCACTTATCAGTGTGTGTATACCATGTGTGAATGAGTGACCTCACTCAGGCTGATATTTTCTTGTTCCATCAATTTCCTTACTATCTCTAGCTATCTCAATCCCTCTTCCCTCACTCACTTTCACATTAACTAGCTTTGTTTTGTGACTCTGAGCTCAATCAGGACCAATTGTATGACCATGCATTTGGGGATATCTATTTGTTAAGGCCTGGTGGGCTCAGCAGAGGGCACATAGCTGAAGTCAACAACTCTTCCTCTTACAGACTCTATTCATAGCCAATAAATAGTTCAGCAGTAAACGGTTGGCCCTATGAGCTCCTTACTCAGTCACAACTATTCAGTTTTGGGTGGGCCCAGTACAGATAATCTCAGTTGCCATGGGTTCATGCTTACAATGGTTGTGTTACTCTAGAAGATAGTGTTTCACAATGCTTTGTTTTATCACACCCTACCAAGGAGTGGTTGATTATCATTATTAGACCACTGTTGCACATATGGCCACATCTTGCCCAGTAGATTGATCATGTGGTTCATAAGGTCCAAGCTGGGTAGAATCACTGGTGCCTTTACGCCCTCAACAGTCTGCATAGCATGTTTTGGCACTTGGAAGCTAGCATACAGGAACTATGTTTCCCCCTGAATTACTTTCTCTATATCTTGCAACCAATGTGTGTGTTGTGCTTAACAACTGTGTCAAATTTTCTAGTTATGGTAGGAAACCAAGAGGACCTGTACTGTTTAAAGCAACTCGGGAGTTTCCCTTACCAACTCCTGTGGAGCTATTCCATACCCAGGACTGGAAATTTTGTTGAGTAAAACACCTGTTTTTAACACCAAATTAACTCCTTCAGAGTCTCTCTCTCTCTCTCTCTCTCTCTCTCTCTCTCTCTCTCTCTCTCTCCTCTCATGTATATGTGTCTGTTTAAATTTGGAATACAAAATAGATTTCCATAAGACTTTTCCATATACTATTGGTCTCCATCTTCATTCCCCTTGATCCCTCATCTACCAAATTGCCCATCCGCAGCCCTGCTAAAACCTCCTGTCTCCGGTATCCCCACATCTCCCCTTCCCTTTTTCCCTATGTGCTACTGCCTCTTCTTTCAAAGCACCCCCACCTCTAATAGTTTCCTAGTTTTCACAGGTTTTCCAAGACAAATAAATGCAACTTAAAAAGTCTAAACTAGGTTCTTCATGTGAGACAAATGTTGTGTTTGTTCCTCTGGGCCCATCTTATCCCTCTCACTTTTTTTTGTTGTTGTTCTAGTTTCATCCATTTACCTGATAATTTTATTTTTCTTTAAAGCTGGATTGTATGTGTGCTTCACAGTTTCATTGTCTGTTCACCAGCTGATGGACAGCTTAGCTGCTTACTCTTGTTCGCTATTGTGAATAGAGCCACAACTAGTATGGACGTGCAGTTATCTCTGGTATGTACAATCCTTTAGGTATATTCCCAGAAATGGTATAGATGGCTCATATTATACCTTTTTTCTAGGTTTTATAGAAAACTGAGAATTCAAGGACTGTATTAAATAGGAGAGGAGTGAGAAGGCATCCTTATCTTGTTACTAATCTTTGTGGGATGCTTTGAGGTTTTCTTTGTTTAGCATATTGTTGCCTATGTGTTTATCATAAATAGCCTTTATTATAGTATGGTATGTGGTATGCTCCTATCTCTAGACTCTCCATGATTTCTACCATGAAGGGTTGTTGGGTTCTGTCAAAAGCCTTTTCTTCAGCTATTATCATGTGACTTTTTATTCATTTATACATTATATTAATGTAATTATATAATACATTATACATAATATGATACATTACATTAATTTATGTATATTGAACTATTCCTGTATTTCTTGAATGACACCAACTTGATTATGATGAATAATCAAGATTTGAATGTGATTTTTGAAGTTAGTTTGCCAGCTTTTATTGAGAATTTCTATACTAGCAGAGCAGTGGTGGCGCACGCCTTTAATCCCAGCACTTGGGAGGCAGAGACAGGCAGATTTCTAAGTTTGAGGCCAGCCTGGTTTACAAAGTGAGTTCCAGGACAGCCAGGGCTATACAGAGAAACCCTGTCTCGAAAAAAATAAAAATAAGAGAGGGGGGGAAGGAGAGGGAGAGAGAGAGAGGGAGAGGGAGAGGGAGAGGGAGAGGGAGAGGGAGAGGGAGAGGGAGAGGGAGAGGGAGAGAGAGAGGGAGAGGGAGAGGGAGAGGGAGAGGGAGAGGGAGAGGGAGAGGGAGAGGGAGAGGGAGAGGGAGAGGAAGAGAGAGAATTTCTATACTTATATTCATCAGGAGTGTGTGTGTGTGTGTGTGTGTGTGTGTGTGTGTGTATGTGTGTGAGAGTGTGTGTGTGTGTGAGAGTGTGTGTGTGTGAGAGAGAGAGTGTGTGTGTGTGTGTGTGAGAGAGAGAGAGAGAGAGAGAGAGAGAGAGAGAGAGTGTGTGTGTGTGTGTGTGTGTGTGTGTATGTGTGCATGCATCTAGTTTTGGTATCAAGGCAACATAAGCTTCATAAAATGCTTTAAACCATTCTTGCCTTTTCTATTTTAAGGAATAATTTGGGAAGATTTGGTAATTGGTGTTTGTTCTTTAAAAGTCTTGTAAAACTTTGCAGTGAATTCACTTTGTCCTGGACTTTTCTTAGTTTGGAGATAGTTTATTACTGCTTCAATCTTATTGCTGATTATAGATCTGTTTAAATTATTCACTGTATATAGTATCATTTTGGTAAGTCACACACATCTAGAAGTTTCAGATTTTCCAATTTCATGTGACATAGGGTTTAAAGAATATCTCATTGTTATCTCAATGTCATTGGAATATATTGTAAATGCCTTTATAGCTTTAATTTTATTAATTTGCCTATTTTAATTCTTTGGCATAATTTGGACAGTGAATTGTTAATCTTGTTTATTTTTCCATAAAATGAACCTTCTATTTCATTGATTCTTTGTTTTATTTTGTTCATTTTGGTTTCATTAATTTTTGTCTTGATCTCAATTGCTTCTTCTCATCTACTGCTTTTGGTTTTAGATTGTTCTTGTTAGGCCGGGTGTGATGGTGCACGCCTTTAATCCCAGCACTCAGGAGGCAAGGCAGGCAGATTTCTGAGTTCGAGGCCAGCCTGGTATACAGAGTGAGTTCCAGGACAGCTAAGGCTACACAGAGAAACCCTGTCTCGAACAAAACAAACAAAAAAAAACCAATAAAAGTAAGGAAGGAAGGAAGAAGAAAGAAAGAAAGAAAGGAAGAAAGAAAGAAAGAAAGAAAGAAAGAAGAAAAGATTGTTCTAAGAGCCATCATTATTTGAAACTCTTTTTTAATAAAGGCATTAGTGCTATAAAATTCCCTCTTAGGGCTGCCTTCATTATGTCTTAATAGAGTTTGGTATATTGTGCTTTCACTTTTATTCAATTTTAAAATAAAAAAGTCCTTCTTAATTTTTTCAGTGACCCACTCATCATTCAATGTGTTGTTTAATTTCCATGTTTTATATGCATTCTATAGTTTCTGTTGCTATTGATATCTAGTTTTATCCTGCTGTGCTTAGAGAATATACGATGCCATTTCAATATTGTTATATATTCATTGAGGTTTCCTTTGGGTCATAGTATGTAATATCTTTTGAGGAAAGTATATTTTTATTGTTTTGATGAAATGTTCTATAGAAACATGCTAGGTTCATTTGATTTATGTAGTCATTTAACTCTAGTGTTTCTGTTTACTTTTTGTTGTAATGACCTCTCTATTGGTAAGAGTGGGTTATTGAAATCTCTCACTATCACTGTGTTGGGGTTAATTTCTGCTTTCATATACAGTAGATGTGTGTTAAGAAATTGGGTTCACTTGTGTTTGAGACATATATATTTAAAAATGTAACATCAACCTGATGATTTGTTTTCTTAATGAATATAAAGTGATGTTTAGTTCTCATTATTTTTTATTTGAAGTCTATTTTTAAATACATATTACATGTAATATATTATATATTTTATTTAATATATTTAATATGTAAGAATAGGTAGGCCTACTTGTTTTCTAGTCCTATTTGCTTGGAGTACCACTCTGCTCTTTTAAAGACAGATGGAATCTATATTTGATGGTAAGATATTTCTTGGAAGTAGCAAAAATTTGGAACTTATTTTCTAATACAATCTGATATTGAATTCAATATTCAGAGAAAACTTAAATATTCAGTTATTTTTGATGTGCATTAATTCCCACCATTTTGTTATTTCCCATTATTTTCTTATACTTCTAGCACTGTTTATCTTTCCTCTGTAGAATCTTGTATATGTTTATCTTTCTCTTTAATCCAGAATTTTCCTTCTAACATTCTATGTGAGGTTTAGCATTTTAGTCTCTTCTTGTCATGAAAAATTTTAATCCTTAAATTTTACTAGATAGTTTTTCTGGGTATAATATTCTGGGTTGACATTTTTCTTTTTTAACTTGGACTACATCTTTTTAAACATATCTGACTTAAAAACTATCTATCAAATTAGCTGTTATTCTGATGCCTCTGCCTTATAACAGACCTGGTCTTTCTCTCTTGCAATTTTCAGTAGGTACCTTTTTGTTTTACTATTTGGTTATAATACTTGGTGAGGAATGTACTTTTTGATCCTGTCTGTTTAGTGTTTTATGGGCCTCTTTTCCCTTTACTCTTTCCCATTACTCCCTTTCCCTTTACAAAAAGAGTGCTTTGAAGCATTTTATGAAGCTAATATTACCTTGATGCCAAAACTAGACATGCACGTGTGTAAGCACACACACACACACATACACACTCATACCCCCTTCCCTGATAAATATAAAAAAAAAAAAACTTCTCAATAAAATACCTGCAAACTCACTTCAAAATCATGTTAAAATTATTCATCATAATTTCTCTATTTGGGAAAATTTCTTCTATGGTTTTATTAGAATGTTAAATAGTAAATATGTTAAATATTTCTTTAGCCTGGAATCATTATCTAGGGTCATAAAGTTCCCACATATTCTCTTCAGAATTATTATATAAAATGATCTGGCTCCTTGACTATATATTTAAGCCTAGCAGTGTATCTTTTGTGTGCCCTGGGTTTTTTGGTGACAGTTTCATTGAGCTTTTTTTATTTTATTATTATTAGGTTCATTGAATTTTTCACTTCCTGCTCCATTCTTTACTTCAATCTATTGATTGGATTTAATATTCATATCTTGAATTGTCTACTTTATTTACCTGTTTGTGTCTTCCTTCCTGGGTTTCAGTAATTTTATTACTGTCCTTTTAAAGTTCATTCAGGTGTTAGTGTTCTGTTTGAAGTCTTTGAACTCACTAAATACCTTCACAATTGTTTTGAATTTTGCGTGTTAAATTTCTCCTAAGTTGCTCTCTTTGGGGAGCATCATTAATAGGACTGGTGATGGGGGAGAGGGTATTCTCTTGATTTAGCCTATTGCCTGTGTTTTTGTGATGGGACCCAGGCATCTAAACTTAGCACACTGATTATCTTTTTAAAAATTTGATTACAGTACAATTAAATCACTTCTCTACTTCCCTTTCCCCTCTCTAACTTCTTCCATGTCCCTCCCATATTTCCCCTCAAATCTATGGCTTGTTTTTGATTTTTTGTTACACACACACACACACACACACACACACACACACACACACACACACACACAAAGTTTCTTCAATCCAAGACAAGAGAGTTAAGCTTTTAAGTGGTGCATTTAACAATCAAGTTTTAGCTTACCAGGGGTGTACCTCAAGTCTGGGCAGTTGGCTAGTTGGCTATAGTAAGTGTCGAGGAAATGAGGAGCTTGTGAATCTGTACAGGGTAAAGCCAGGAACTTTATTTGGACCTGAGCAAGGGTCAGATAGATACTTGGAGTGGCCAGACCCAGGGTTTACTGCTATTCCAAGTATTTTAAGTTTTTACAGCTTAACTGTGATGGTTTGTATATGCTTAGCCCAGGGAGTGGCACTATTTGGAGGTTTGGTCTTGAAGGAAGTGTGTCACTGTGGGTGTGGGCTTTAAGACCCTCATCCTAGCTGTCTGGAAGCCAGTCTTCTAGTAGCCTTCAGATGAAGATCTAAAACTCTCAGCTCCTCCTGCACCATGCCTGCCTGGAAGCTGCCATGCTCCTTGATGATACTAGACAAAAACTCTGAACCTGTAAGCCAGTCTCAATTAAAAGATGTTCTTAGAAGAGTTGCCTTGGTCATGGTGTCTCTTCATAGCAGTAAAACCCTCACTAAGACCTTAACTTTTTAAAGTAGGAACTAAACCTTCAATGTGATCATAACATGTGCCTTAAAAAACAATGCTTTGAACTTCACTGACAACTGGCCTAGAAGGTAATGTACATTTCAAAATGGAGTGCTTATTTTTAACGTGTTGTGTATGAACCTTTGTATATCTATTGAGTTTTAAAATAATATTGAAATCTTCTATGTCTTTAGTGATTTTTTTAAAAATCTTATAGTCATGGAGAGAATTCTGTTAGAATCCTGTGGGGGATTTGAATTTATGGATTTTCACCTTAGTTTTATAAATACTGCTGAAGTGGTATCATTACACTTATTAAGTTTAGAATATGTGTTTTTACATTTTATGTTTGTATGCAAGTGAGATGGCTGAGAAGGTAATGGTGCATGCTAAGCCAAGTCTGATGACCTAAGTTCAATTTCACATAATGAAAGAAAAGAATGGAATTCCAACAGTTGTCTTCTGAGCTCCATTAATGTAAAGTGGCAATTGTCTCTCCACAACAAAATAAATAAAATGTAGAAGAATAGGTAGGTATTCGTTCATAAAATTAAAGTTTCTTACCAATTAGTAATGTCTCAATACTAAAAAATAAAATAAAATAAAAAAATTGGCAGATAAAAATTCCTTTGTCTGATTTGATGGATCTACTCAAATTTATTTGTTTATGGAAACAGTTACTGATTCAGTACCCATTCCTGACTTATATTTTAGCACAAAGTTGGATTTCATTTTAATCTACTCCTTAAAAAGTCATATTTAATTGTAAATTCTAAACCATTTATGTGTACTGTAATTAGTAGTTATGAATTCATGCTCTTTAAATTTATATATTTTGTTTGTTTGTTTTCAATGCAAAAGCAAGAGCAATTTTATTTAATCCAGGATGCTGGGGCCACCCTGCACATAGGGAGAAAGCGACTCTGTGCAGCCTATCCAGCAAGCCTTTATACAATTCTCAGGACCACCACCATTAAGCACCATATGATTGGCAGAACAGTGTGACTTTTAAACTGATTATTCTATAGGGAATGAGGTGGGTGGCCAATGGTCTTAGAAATGTGTCTATGAGCTCCAGGTGGTCGGTTCCTCCTCCTGTGGTCTGAGGGATGTAATTAGCCCCTCTCTTCCAGAGGGGAGGGTGCCTATGTTCTTCATGACCTTTCACTTCCAGGAGGGGAGGGGTTGGGTGGAATTTTCTAAGGGCTGAGGTGATCTCTTCATTCCTCTCTTTTCTTTGTGCAAATTTCAATCCTGAAGCTATTGCTGGTATTCTGATAGTTCACAGTCCTAGTCTTCTATACCTAGTTCTTTGTATCTTCTGCTTTAAGATCATTAGCTGTACTGTACTTCTATGCTCATTAGCTGTACTGTACTTCTATGCTCCTTAACAGTATTTATGTGTGTGCATGTATGTGTATGTGTGTGTGTTTGTGTGTGTGTGAATTCAGGCTTTTACATGCTTTACATTTGTCCCATTTTTTTCTTTTCTCTCTCTCTTTTTTTAATCTTTGATTTGGGAGCTGAGGATATAGCTCAATTGGTAGAGCATCATGAAGGACCAGATATGGTCTCCCACATATCCCAGTGTACACTGGGGGTGGTTGCACATGTATAAATTTTACCATGCAAGATATGGAGGCAGGGTAATCAGAAGCTCAGGGTCATTTTTGGCTACACAGAGAGTTTGACGACAGACTGTATTACCATCTTTTTCTTTATCCCTGCCTTTATCCTACTCCACCTTTTTTCCTATTGATTTTTGTGGTTATATACTTTCTTTCTTTACATGGTAGCTACTGAAACATTTACATATAAATTTAATTTCAAAATCTGGTTATCCAACTGCACCCTTTACCTAAATCAACAAAAATTCTCACAGCTTAAATTCTTGTTCTCTATGCTTACATTTTAGTGCTGTCCAGAATTTCAGCTTTGCTGATTTATTTTTTCAAGTAAAAGGATTGCTCAGTATAACAGTCCATGCAGATTTAACTACGTGGCTGCTATTTTCTCTGCTAACCATTCCTTGTTGAAATACTGCTATTCTTTCCTGTTTTCTTTCTTTCTGAAATATTGTGTTAAGAATATTTGCTTTGGGTCTAGGGACATCACAGGTTTGCTCAACTCTGTATCATTATTGTCCCACATTATTAAACAATCTGTATGCTAGCCCTGCACTGAGTCAGGTGATAGGACTCAAGCTCTGCCTTGTCATGATTCTGGACGTTGGCGAAATGCTTTTATATCGCTGGGACTTGGTTTTCCTTTGGCAGGTCATGGTGAATGGTCTCTAAAGGTCCTTCTATCTCTCAGAATCTCAAGTAGGACAAAATGGGTACACAGCACATTAGACTACATAGAACAGAATGTGCATGTCAAAGAGCATTGAGTGACAGAGAAGGTGAAGAGAAAGGAAAATTACATCATCCATGCTCCTTATGATTACAACTTCCTGAATTTCCCCAGGATCCATGATGTACTCACCATGTATTCAAAGATGAGCCTTCTATCTGACAGCTTTAAAAACAGCTGTCTCCGTGAGAGCCCTCCTGCTCACAGATCTCAGATGTTTGACCAGGTGCTGGAGAGAGAGAAGGGCTTCTCTCCAGCTTTTGTGATGGGAGACTCAGTCATACTTAGTAAGTTTATACCTAAGGCTTAGTGCACTGGGTGTTTTTGTTTTCTTGACATCTGCTGAATGAAAAAGTGAACTTGGGTTTTTTTTCTGTTATTCTTAGAATATAAATGAGGACAAGATGATGACAGAACATGAAGAATGATTAAATGCAAAGTGCATAAATGTGGTCATGCCCCCTTGTATCTGATTCGTTCATCCCTTTCTCCTAGAGATCCGTACTATCCACTCGCCCCATTTTGGATTATACCTGCATTCCTCATGGTGCCTAAGCAAAGAGCGATTGTGGTGTTTGAGAAATAGTCATAGTACACAAGTGGAGAAAAAGGGTAGAAGTCCACCAGGCCCACCTCAATGGACCTACTTACTTGGGTCTAGCATTAAAAGGCCACACATATACACTCACACAGAGAGAGACATGTGTGTGTTCCCATACGCACACATACACACATATATGCACACTCACAGACACCCCCCCCACACACACACTTCTGCAGAGTTCAGAAAGAGGGTGCTGAAGTGGTTTGCGAACGTGTCAGAAGTTGAGCTCATTTGTGTTGATGGAGTGGAGGCTTCATGCTCTTGCGGCATAACTCGCTCTGAGAGGCATTCCCAGTCTCAGAGGACCATATGGAAAGCAACTGGTGAAAAAATGAATCACAGTAACTGGGCTTAAAAGGAAACAGAGATCATCTGACTCCGAAAGAATTCCACACAGAGGCAAGTTAAGTGGAATGAGAAGTTTATTGGATTTTTAAATATAAAGTCATTCTCTTACAGAAAAAACTGTGATTTTCATATTTATTCTCATTGAGCACTGGGGAAACACAATCAAAACTGATAGAATGTAAATAAAATCATGTTTTAATATAATTGAATAATGTGTAAATACAAAAGAAATTACCCAAACCACTTTCTTGTAACACAATTTCTGATTTTCAGAAAGGATTATGTGTGCTCCCGTGGGGATGTCAGTGATGGTTTATGAGACAGCAAAGATATGCAATTTGCTTACACTGTGAAAATACCAAGGCTCTGTCAGGATCACGCAGATGAACAATGTCATATCCTCTATGTGTCTGTGTAGCTTTTCCTAAGTTGGAAATGTTACTGAGTCTCGAGGCTGCTGCTGGTGAGGCTGTGATGGTGGTTAGCTAGGAGGAAGTGCCTGCTCCCAGGAGATAGGTTTAGCACAGGGAAAGCCTGAGAGCTTTTCTCTCCTGTCCTTACCCTGTCCCATTAAACATGACTTAGCTTTCATATCAAGCTATCTCTCATGGCCACAAGTCACCAGACTGAAACTCAGAGCAAGGCCACACTGTGTCTGTCTCAGTTTGTTTGTTCCCAAGGAGGAGTACCTGTGTATCCCAAAGACTTGAGGACAGCACACAAGAGATTTTAGGATTCTTTTCTAGCACTGAAATCTGATCAGGTCAACAGCAGAAAATTTTTAGTGTTGAGATTAGATAGAGATCCAAGGATAGGCAACAGGAGAAATGGGAAAAAGTACTGCCCACCTCTAAAAAGAAAAAAAAAAAAATCAACCTGACTCCAATCATGATGTTACTAAAGAAGTACGGCCATAGCCCTAAAGCTACTCACCAGTCCTGTTCCTTCAGATCTCGTGGGTTGCTGGGATCATACTGGGCAGAGTGGCAGACAACCACGATGGCATTAAATCTGTCTCCCACAGTTTGTCCCCTCTACTTGCATTTGGTACAACTGAGTAGGAGTGGTGGCATTTCATGGTAGCTTTGTGACCACTAGGGCATCACTAATGTCCTTTCAGGAAGGCTAAGTGGATGGGACGACACATCTTACTTTCCTCACAGGCATATTCAAGGGAATATGGAGCCAAATGACTTAGAAGGAAAGGAAGCGACTTGGCAAGTGTAATCTGCCAGCTGGTTGAGTCAGACGACACATTGAGAACAATCTTTTTTGGAATCATGTCCTCCGTTCAACCCTTGTACGATCACACGGTATCTCCATGTACCTCAGCACATCTACCTGGCTCACCTCCGAGCACGACTGCTGGGTAACCACTCACCCTCCCAGGCTAGGCTGCTGCCTCCTCAAAAATACCTAGAGTTCCTGTCGCTGACAGAGAGAGCTCCAGGAACAAAAGCCCTCAAATAGCGTGGACTGGTATTCTTAGGAGCTGGAGTAAAAATGCTTCAAGGATCTGGCAGGGATGCCTGGCCCCCTGAGCTTACGTTCCCTACAGCCAAGACGTTAGTTTTCTCTATGTTAGCCTGTAAGATAAAAGAAACCTGCTGACACTCAAAACTTAGCAACACTTAGTTTATAAAACACACATGACACATATTAATTGCCTTTCCCTCTCCTGATGAAATGTTCATGACTGTATTATTTCCATGAAATACGGGTTCCTCAGCAAGTTGCCACTATTCCTGGGATATAAATGCAGAGTGGTTGTGTCAGCAGGAAGTGCAGGAGACTCTTGTTTTAGCCCATTTCATGGTAGCCACTGAAGGGGAGATTGGAAATGAGCCACCCTCTTCAATTTGGCGATGCTTCCTTATCTTAGCACCTACCCCTGCTGATGGTGTTTGTGAAGCCTGAACAGTGTGAGTCCCGGTACCGTGTGTACATACATATGTAGGAATAACGTTTATGTTGCTCAGAATAGGCACTCTTTGAAGGCAGTACATCTAAAAGTAAAGTTAATAGAGCCTATATTTAGCACCCAACTTCTCACTTTGCTGATGTGTACGCTGAACAGAAGATCACAGATTTGAAATCAGTCTCGCAGAGGCCGGAGTCGGCAAATGGCTATATTCAGAGCTGGGAAAGTCTTGCCAACTCAACTGAAGCTGTTAAAAAGGCAGAGTTGGAGAAGGTGCAATCATGTTTCTCAAAGGTGATGGCACAGAAAGAGAAAAGCCTGCGACAAAGCCATGGAATAAGAGCCTGTGCGAGCAGCTCAGGCGAGATTACTATCCCTGGGCTCTGTGCCTTTGTGTCACGTCTACTTTGTGGCAAGGGCTTACTACTTAGAAAGTTCACCTCCTAATTGCACACATGCCCATGCTTAGCGGTAAAGAAAGAAAAGCCCCAAATCTGTTAAGTAACGATAAAGGCATAGATTCCGACAAGGCAATGCAAAACCCAGGCTAAGTCACTTCGCAGAGCTACCAGAGCTCAGCGCTCCCTTCAGCTGCACAAAACTTGGCTTCTAAGTTTCAGGTTTTGCGTAAGGCACATAATTCCACACAGCCTTCTTAAGACAAGAGCCAGACAGTCATGTGCCATATATAATTCTATTTTCTCCTTGACATATTTTCTGGAAGGGAGTAAAGACATGATTCCAATGCTTAGAGGGGAACTCTTCTACCCTTCATTCATGAGGAAAGATGTCTTAGGTGGTCTGCTAGTGTCCCCAGGTGTCCCAAGTGCACACATGGGTAAAGGACAGTCACTGAGAAATGATTTTGCTACTGCTTCCCTGCCAAACTTTTTTTTGATTAGATCAGTCTCCATTTCATCTGGGACACATATCAGTTTGGAACACATATCACTTGAAGTAGAAGGAAGGTCCAGGGTAATTCAGTTTGCCAGTGAGCAATTGAGGTCTGTGGCACTATGGCTTTTGGTAGTGTAATCCCATAGGCTGATGTATCTGCCACTCTTTTAGTAACCAAGCAGAACTCAAAAGGTTACTACAATGCAATACTACCAAACTAGATTAGCTCCAATCTTAGGCAAAATGAGACCATTCCCATTGATGGTATTTAAATGATGAAACTCCCTTTCTTCTCAGTCTGTGTTTGAAGGAATGAAACACGTGAGGCAGATAACATGACCTGGCCAAGCCAAGCCATTCTATTCCTGTAATTCCTAAGTGAGCATCATGCCTGCTTTATATTTCCCGACTGAGAAATGGTGCTAAGTAATTTGGTGAGCAGAGATATTCAGATCTCATATATTTACTCCATTGTGATGGAGGATGAGGATTTATGAGAGCAACTATGAATTACTCCTCATCACGATGAAGCAAAGCAGATGGTATAAAAAATGGCAACCCAGCCCCAAAGAACACTGGGTCCTTTGTCTTTCCCGCTTTCCCCACAGAAACAGAAGGAATCAAGCAAGAGAGATAAACACCTCCCTTTCTACCCCTGTGTCAAATTGCTTGGACATATTTTAAGAGATAAACAGATCCACACAAAATTTAAGTAGCTTTTTCTCTTCCTTTCTGGAAGCTATGAAAATGGGTCAGGTCTAGGAATTATTAATTTCCTGGTCTAAAAAGCTAAAGTCTTTTAAAATAAGATTTCTTTTTTATGAGTGGCAATCTTGGTCTGATGGAGGAGAGGCTCTAGGGAAGACAAATGCCTAACTTACAAACTAGGGCATTTGAAAGGGTTTCTAGATTGAGTACAGATTTAATGTGGACAGAGAATATTTTCTTAATTAGCCAACGGATTTTCAACGTGTAGCAAACAACCAGAAAATAGAAAAAGGAAAGCCAAGACTGTACCTGGAAGGCATACCTTCATGAGGAAGTCAGCTCTAAGAAGAGTGTTGATTTGTTGAGCTGCAATGTCAGCTGACTTCTAGAATGTACCCAGGGTGCTCCAAGCAGGGTTTTTGTTGGTGCTAAGAATACAGTGTCATGCTCCTTGCGATGAGGGTAGATTAATCCCATAGATACAATGAAGGGTACATTTCAGGAAGTCTGTTCATTCAATAGCACTTGTTTAGACATTTCAAGGCCTCTGGACTTGGGTTTGTTTGATCAGAAACTCCTGGTTGCCTCAGCACACTCTTGGACTGACAGAGAGAATAATGGATTTTGTTTTGTTTTAACCTATAGAAGCTTCTGTCTCTGTGGGATATACATTGTGGTCCATTGGAGGGAGGGATTTCCTAAAACTCAGGTAACCTCTGCACACTAGTATATTTGAAATAATATAGTCTCAATTGATATCCTGAACCTGAGAGGTCCAGAGAGGTTTCCAGTGAATGTAAACCAACACTCTCTGGGAAAATTTGCTGCAATGCGCTTCTGCACAGCTGTCTGTTCTCAGTGTGCCTTTGCTCAGGGGGCATCACCATGGAGGTGATCACAGAGACCCATGGCTTCTCACAAGATGACACAGACATGTGCAATCTCTTAATAATCTGCAGCAATATGACACACATATACCACCTGCCACTGATAACTAAATAGTTGTGGGTTTCCATGGATATTTTTCTAACAGGGTCTTGTGTGACAAGGGCTAGGTAAATACCCACATCTTACACTTATCAGCTATATTGCTTTTGGCAAGACACTTAATGATTCTGAACCTCAGCCTTGCTTCTAGGACAGGGCTATTAATAACCATCCTCCCAGGGCTCTTCTATGTGTGAAAGCAGCTTGGAAACTCCCTCAGGAATTTTATTATTTTACAGCTTAGAAATCCACCCATAGGTGCTACCTACCCAAGGGCAGATAGCAGCCTCTGGCGACAGGGCTCTCAAATTCAAAGCTGATATAGAAGGGACAAAACCCTTGTTCTTCCAAAGGCTAATGGTTGCTAGCTAAACTGTAACCCTGGGCAACAGTGAGAGAATTTATATATTTTTACATAAAACATAGTGTCACCCAATCCCTTTCCTTAAGAACAGTATCCTTCTGTACTGGAGAGCTGATCAGAAGTAGTGAGTTTAGTAACAACAGTACCACTGTATTTTGCTTTTGACCTTTTCTTTGTAAAAGCTGGAGAATCGACAGTGATGTTTCCCAATTTTTTTAAGGTCATTATCAGTGGATCTGATAAATGAAACAAATTGTTCACAGGACAGTTACTAAGGGAGGGCATGAGGCTATATGATAAATGTCAGAACATTTTGTTTTCTGGATAGAAATACACCAACAAAACTTATACAAATTCTAATATCTGACTGTTGGAAATCTTCTTGACTTTTTTAGTGGGTGCTTAAATTTGAAGCACTTGTACTCTTCAGCTAAAAATGGAAGTTGTTTTTAAAAGTAATACAGCGTTCAAAAACAAAACAAATAAAGTGGAAGAGAAAAAAGGGGAGGCCAGGATTTTATTATGTTTCGTAGGTTAGTTTTGAGAATCCAGGAAAAAAAAACAGAGCCGAAGACTGGTTTAAATGACCAAGGTAGCTGAAACAACAGGACTTCCTCCCAAGCTGATGAGTTCCTTGACACAGGCCCTATTTAAGCAAACTTCACCATGCAGCAAGGAGTCGTGACGGAACTGGAACACCAAGTGAAACAGATGGCTGGGAGCCTTAACTATGTTCCTAGAAGAAGAAAGACGCAGAGAGATCCCATTTGTTCATTTTTGAGGGTTCAAAAGTCCAGCACATTTGCTACAAGAGAGGAGGATGTAGTGTGGTCCAATAAAAATGCATTTGCCCCAACAAAGACCACAGGGTGCTATTTCCTACCTATACTGTTTGGGTTCCTTGTGTCTGCCCAGCCACCCCTCTTCCGCTGTAATCGTGATGAGAAGAGATTAACAGTCGGTTTTCTTGTTACCTTTCCCCTCTCAAGGAGCATGAATATATGAAAGCTTTCTCTGCTATGAAGACTCCCGAATCCATACCCTGGCCAGGGCATCCTTGCAGAAATGAGCCTAGGATGTCCTTGTGGGCCTTAACTATGACGTCCCAATGCAGCCAGCAGTAAGCAAGCTCAGGTGTCCTCACTTCCATGTCCTCCCTGAACTCCCACAGAGGCCTCTGTGAAGAGGTCTTTCACATGCCACACTCATTTCTAGGAAGAAGTCTGAACTGACTATTGGATCTTAATGCAGTCAGCCTGAGCCTCTTAGATCCAACAATGGCCATTAAAACAAGATCAGTTAAGGAACTAAGATACTGAGGGGACAAAATTTAAATCATAAACTCCACTTTTTTTTTGTTTTGTTTTTCTTTTTTTTTTGTTGTTTTGTTTTGTTTGTCAAGACAGGGTTTCTCTCAGCCTTAGCTGTCTTAAGGAGAGTCTAAACTGATCACAGAAGTTGCTTTAGACACAAATATTAGTAATAAATGGATGAGTTTAAAACCAAAGACTAATATTGGTGCAGAACTTCCTAAGTGTCAAGAACTTGTTTCTCTATCCATCATGGAAATACAGACAAGTGTTATCCTTGAGAAGACAGTGCGAAAGGGAAAGGGCCTGATGAGGCAGAGAGGGTTCTTGTAGATGGAAAATGCCTTAGCTGCTCCCTTCCTCCCTTCCCGAGGACTCTGATTCTATTGGCATCAAAACCAGCAGTGAGACATGTTTACAAAAATCAGCCCAGAAGATAAAGAGGGCTGTATTTTCAGCTTGGCTGACCTGTCTTTTCCTAGCTCTATCATTAGGAGGGAATCCCCTTCAGTGGAGGCCATCAGTTGCCCTAGAAGGATTCACATTCCTTTTCCTTTCAGTCTGAAGCAAAGTGCTTTGACCTGCCTTGACAGACAGCAATAGCTGGGTCACAGAGTAGATGCAAAGAGAATCCGGAAATAGTCAGGAAACTAGTAGGTAATGTCACTGGAATCAGAAGATAACACGCACTGTCAATAAATGACAAGCTGAAGTACTTGGTGGTATCAAACCCACAAAGGTGACGAGTCTGGAATTTAGGAGGTTTTATGTAGTTCCCCAGGTAGCCTAGGTTGCCTTGAGTGGATTCCACACTGGCCATCATATTCAGTAATAAATGCTACGGCCATTGGTCACGAAAGCAATAGAGAATGCAGCTCTTCACAAGGACCATAGGTCTCTACACCCAGGTATAGCACCTGAGTATATGTTCAACAAGACCTCCTAGCACTTGGCTTGGGCACAAGGTGACATGGTGACATCTACATTCCTAATAGAGCATTCTGCTTTTAGGACTGAAAGCTGAAATTAGAAGTTATGTTCAAAGACAAGTTCATGGAGGACACTGGTAGCTATTTAACAATATCCTATTGGGGCACAGGAGATGGCTATCAGTCAGATGAATTAAGTTTTATCTTGTCCCTACGTGGATGGGTAGCTTGGAAAATTGAGCTCAGCCATTGATTCTAAGTATTGTAAAATAATTTGAGTACTTGTAGTATGGTAATTTTTAATAAATGCTAGAAGATAGAGATACTTATCATCCTGCTTAGACCCTGCTATAAAACAAATACCAATCAGAAGCAAAGAACAAAGATTTGAGCATTTTTTCTCAGTAAGATGGATAAAAAAAATGTTCTTTACAAAGATCTCTACAATTAGTCATTATGCATGGCGGCTAACTAAAATATTGTCTAAAAAACTTTGCATAAGGAAGAAAAAATTAAAACAGAAAAGTAAATTCGTATCTTTCTGTTCTGTACTAAGGGAAAATATGCCCACAAAATAATGTATACTCTACAAAAAGAAAATCCTAGTGCTGAAACTACCCCTTACAAGTACTGAGTCAATTCTTGTTGCCACAAAGAAAATTATCAAGCTCATTACAGTGGGACAAAACGATGTTCTCTTATTAAAAAATATTAAGCTGGGTAGTTATGGCGCACGCCTTTAATCCCAGTACTTGGGAGGCAGAGGCAGGCAGGTTTCTGAGTTTGAGGCCAGCCTGGTCTATAGAGTGAGTTCCAGGACAGCCAAGGCTACACAGAGAAACCCTGTCTCGAAAAACCAAAAAAAGAAAAAAAAATTAAGTATTTTGTGGTGAAAGTGACTTTGAGTTTAAAAACAGCATCCTAGGAACAACAATATGAACTAACCAGTACCCCCAGAGCTCGTGTCTCTAGCTGCATATGTAGCAGAGGATGGCCTAGTTGGCCGTCAATGGGAGGAGAGGACCTTTGTCTTTCAAAGATTCTATGCCCCAGTATAGGGGAATGCCAGGGCCAGGAAGCAGGAGTGGGTGGGTTGGGGAGCAGGGGGAGAGGGGAGGGTATAGTGGATTTTTGGAGAGGAAACTAGGAAAGGGGATAGCATTTGAAGTGTAAATGAAGAAAATATCTAATTAAAAAAAAACCAAAAAAAAAAAAAAAAACAAACCCCGCCCCATCCTAGTCTAGCCTTAGAATGATCACTTTACATATAGGTGAGGAATATACAGATAATTTTAAAGCAATACCCTATTAGCTAAGTCCCTGATACAGATTCATTAAAATACACCTGAAGGAGCACCCCTCCCTCTAGGAATAAGCACAAGCTAAAGAGTATGTCTGCATAAAGAAGTTTTTTTTTTTTTTTTCTGGCTGGTAGGTATATGTCCTGGTAGCCATTCTCCCTTATTGAGTTCATAGTGCTGCTGTATCCTAACTAAACTTACTAGAAGGCCAAACAGGGCATCACTAGTTGGCACAGTGGAGAGAGAGAGATTAAAGGGAGGCAGGAAAGGAGAGAAGAGGAGAAAGCAAGGGATCGAGGGGCGAAACACTTGCATTAGATCACATTAGCTTTGGCCAGACTCATTTTAAAGGTCGGCAATAAAGCCCTGCTAGCCAACCTCCAGCATCACAAGCAGCTTCATTCCAATTACCAGCCAATTAAGTCACGTGGCCTGAGATAGTCAAGGTTGTACCACGATGATAACTTGCTCAGAAATCAAAATTGTTTATTCCTAAGTCAAACAAATAATACAATGTAAAAATGTGAGTGCAGAAGGGGTCCTGCAGGTGCAAGTCTCTGCCTTTATCCCCCTTAACTCAGGGGAGACCAAAGCCTAAGGACTAGTAACAGCCGACACATCACCTCAACCGTGACCATGCTCGCATATGTTAGAGTATGAGGTCCATCCAAACTGGTACAGTAAGATGGAAGTGTGTTCTCGTCCTCTCCTCTCTGTCTCTTTCTCATCGATCTTTTGAGAATGGGGGGTGTAGCATTTCTATTACTGAGCAACAGTCATAGAAGTGTAAACAGATTTTTAAAAAATAAGGCACAATTGTGGATTGCTTTTGATTGTCTCTTGTGAAAGCACACCCGAAGAGCCATCCCAGGACAAGGACTTGAGGCACATTTTGCAGAGGTATCTTTTTCGGTTGCTGGTTTTCTACAGATGGCTGAAGCGGGGGTATGGAACATGCTGTCATATTTCATTCATAACACACATGTACTGTAGCTGTAGGCAACAGATGGACAATCACTTGTTTAATCTACAAATGTGAAATGCTAAGGTAGAATGGCAATATTTCTAGAAATGTATATGGAAAAAAAAAAGCCTTTCCAAGCCAAGAGGGATGGTGAGAGGCTGGGAGGTTACATCAGTGTTTCTCAGATCTCCCTAGCAGCTGCCATAATTTCCCTGACACCCTTCAAAACTTGAGAATGGAAGGATCAGGGGGCAACCGACACAGATCTGACAAGAGAAGCCTAAACCACATCAAATAGAAATAACACTGTTATTCCTGACTGGGTCACATTAATAGGATTTGTAGTAACTAGAAAGATGCTTGGTAGTTGTGTTTTCAGAATCCTGCCTATTAAAACTCTGCTGCAGCCTCACAGAGCACTCTCCCCTTCCCATTGCCCAAATGCAAGACAGCTCTTTATGGTTAATATGTTCCACACTTTTTAAGTCCAACAGAAAAGTGTTGCAGAATTTTTAGTGTTTTTAAGTTCATGTCCTTAATCAGCATATAACCACGTAGCAATTCTGACCACAAGTTGTTCCTACAGGGACAGTGTGCTATTGACAGGGAAACATCCACATCTTTGAGCTGCAGAGATGGCAGGAGTTCACTAATACTGAGGCCATGAGCTAGGATCTGGGAGCATGTATTTTTGAGTTCTAACGGCAATGTTGTTTGCCAGTCAGACTCCATATTGAGCCAGTCTGAGATGGGAACCCAAACACTTATGAAATCTTACTCTGGATGGGAGGTTTAGCTGTGGTAGAGCACTTGTCTATTTCACGCAAGTCTCAGAGATCCATCCCTACCACTCCAGAAATAGAAAGAGAATTATTTTAAATGTTCTCTGCAGAGCCCATGATGGTGGGTATTTTCCTTTCTTATGTGTTTCATTTTATACAGAATAAACCAAATGTTTGTGCTCTTGACATTTAAACAATTCAGGCATAACTTTATAAGTTTTCTGTTACAGACATTATATTTTTCTATTTATGTATTTAAATGATAAGTAAGGCAATATATCCAAAGGCGATGCATATAATCATTACGGTAACAGAGCTTTATATCTCTACAGTAGGCAAATCTTTATGGAGATAAAAGAGCAAAGAGCAGAGCACTTAGTATTGCTTAAGTCAAATGCTTAGTAGAAGAAAACGAGAGAGCAATGTGAATTATATATTAAAGTAATTGGAGAATAATGTGGTGGATCCTTTATAGGCATGAGACCTTGTGAACGGAAAAGATCTAATCCTAAATATTTCTGTATATGTGTATGTGCACATTCATTATTATAAAAGTATAAGTCTATATTAAAAAGAAATTTACTTTAAAAAAATCTTTGGTAAAGATCCTCTGAGGTGACTCAACAGGAAAGCACTGGGTAGGCTACTAGCAAGAGAGCTCTGCCCTTAACACCTCAGGGAAGAATGGGCAGCATTTTCCTATAAATCTCGCATGTAAACATCTGGTTACAAGTAGTTACATGTAACAAACACGGAGGATGTTATTGCTCTATAGTATAAATATTACATAAACCCTTCCTCTGCTGTCTACATTTCTAGACATTACTCCTGCCCCTTACTTATACTGCACTCTACTTTTGGCTTAAAGACACTTCCCGAAATATTTCATGGTGAGCATTTTAGTCAGTTCAGACCTGTATTCACCTCAACTGTCTGTTAGCATTCCTCGAGGTCACCACCACAGCTGAGCCTTTGATTTGCAGCACAGGGATTCAGAGCTAGAGAGTGCCCACTGAATCCTGAGATCCACAGGCTGCCCTCCATGAATCTCAAGATAAGAGAAGCCAGGTGAGAGCAGGGGGCAAGGGAAAGGCCCCAAAATACCAGCTTTGGGGATTCTAACAGGCAAACTGCCTGTGGAGAAAGTCAATAAGCCACAGACTGACCCAGAGGGGCTGTGTGACAATGGCCTAAGGGCTTCTTTTAATCACTTTTAAGATGACTTCTATTCAAGTAAAATAAACTTTATGGAATTCCTGAGGCATGGGTTGCAATTTTAAACATGCACAAGTAATTAAACAGGTTTTTTTTTCTCTAAATGTTAAAATTAAAACTGTCAGACTAGAAAATCATCATGTCATAAAGATTAAAAAAAAAAGGAAAAGACACGGAAGAGCTGGGGATGCCGGGGTGCCAGGGCACATGCCGAGCACATGAGGCCCTAGTTCAACTCCCAGTACTATATAAAAGAGATAAAAAGATATTTGTGGAATTTAAAAAATTTAAAGTGACTATACTTCTAGAACGGGTGTTAGCTATAGAGGGACCTTTATATTATTATGTATACCCTTCTGTATATTTAAGGTATTCCATAATTTAAAGGTATATATCTGTAGAAGATTTAAAGAAAGCTTTGGGAAATCTCATTCTGAGATACTGAGTTTACAATAATGGCCAGCTGCAATTGCAAAGCGAGGTGTCTCCTCTTAACGAAGCGAACTGGCTCCAGTTGGCAAGCAAGTGCTTCACTGGCTAATAAGAGTTCGCATAAAGATTCCAGGCAGGCATTCCGCATATTTTTACCTCAAAAAGACAATTTGGTTTTCAGCGATTGTCTTTGAAAGTGTGGTGTAAATGTCACATTGATGATAGGAAAATGTCTCCTGCAGTATGTACTTGAGTTACAGAGGGATTGTAAGAATAATAAACTCTGGTCTCACAATCTTTCCCAGCTTTTTTTCTCTGTTTTAAAGAAGATGAAACATGGTTCTATAATTTCATTTTATGTGTCCCGATTTGCAATTTTCAGGCAAAAGAGATTTAGTTTTGGGTCACTATAAAGTGAAAGAAAGAAAGATAAGAATTTGAATCATTTTAATACTTATCTTTCTGAAGAAAATATTAATTGTAGTAACCATGCTTATATATTAGGTGAAGTTTCACAGTGCTTTAAGGGTGAAGAGTTGGATAGATTTATAAATGTACCAAAAGCAAGCCTGACAGTCTTATGTCGAGAGAGTGTGGGGAGGTAACTCTCAGGGTGGGATTGTGGGAATACACTGGGCCTCCAGATACACCTAGAATTCTGCGTTAGCACAGGGGTGAAACTTGGTTTTATTTCCCCACATTTTAGATATTGGCTAATCAATGTTTTCCAATGAGCCTTGACTGCTGAATTTGGATAATTGCAGACTAAAGTGGGCTCCTGTTAACTTTTTCAAATAAACTCTTTATAGCTTAACATAGAAAAATATCCCCCTACCATTATTTTAGCAAGAGACATCAGGGGTGTAGTGCAATGGGAAACTTCACCTTTTCAATACCTGGTAACAGAATGACTGACTTTTGTAGCCACAGCTAGAGGAAAAGTGACAGACAGGACAAGACTTAAGGCACCTGCAGGCTGGCACATTCACCCAGGAAAAATCATGTGACAGCAAATACCACACTAAAAATCTATTCAACCACATGAGAAGTGAGACAAACATGAGGATTAAAAGTCTCAGGAATGCAGAAGAGAATGGGACGGAGTATAATCTGTGCAAAAATGTGGAAGTCCTTGGAACAAAGGCTCACCAAGGCCTTGCATGATTAAATGTGAAATGTGTATTTGGTAAGAACGTAGACAAATCGTATCCTCTATGCGCTTCTATGGAAAGGTTAACAGCAGATGAAGAACAGAGACTATCCTAGTGGTTGAGCTATGCCTCTATTTTTCTATTTCTTCTCTTATCTTTTTCTTGCGTTGCATTCTTCTTGCTGGCATGCACTCAGCAGCTGAGCTGGCTATTGACTCTACAGGTCAGTGCTTGCCTTGGCCGTCAAGACCCTGATGCGAGCCGAGTTGCAGGTCTTACAGAGGATGTGTCCATCCAAGGGGTAGCAGCCTTGGTTGTCTCCTTCGGACAGAAGACCACCACAGTCCTAAGGAAATGAAGACAGTGACGTAAGTGAACTGAACTACAGGTATAAACCCACTTTCCCGAGCCGCTTAAGAGGCTTCCATAATGGGAACATTGTACCCCAACACTAGTACAAGAAGTAGCAGATCGTGAATGAAACTAAATTAGAGATTAACAACATAAATACAATGGTAGCCAGGTGTAGTGGCACATCCCTTTAACCCTAGAACTCAGGAAGCAGAGGCCGGTGGACCTCTATAAGTTCAAGGCCAGCCTGGTCTACATAGAAAATTCTAGCCAGGAAACTAGATAGGAAGACCCTGTCTCAAAATAAAACAATACAAATAGTGTAAAATGACTCTTCTAGTCACCAAATACAAAACATAGTACAAAGAAGAAAAAGCCTACAGATCTCAGCTCCCAGGGGTAGCTTTCTCTCCTAAACAACAGTGAAGAAAATAAAGCAACCCCTCCCCCAGCCTACTCTTTGTACTCAGTTTTAGGATTTCTTCAGAAGAATGGACAGGTACAAGAATAGAAGTTTATAGCTATTTAAATAAAAGGAAAGTGATTTCTGTCATGTAGAGAGGCTACCAGTGGCTTTTGCATATTTACTGCAATAGTAGCAAAGACATGAAATTTCAAGAGCTGGGAAGACTGATAATTGGGAACACTTTCCAAAAGGGATAGCATGATGAAGAGGAATTTATGGGAGACCAGGAGATGAGCTCCTTGGGTGCCACTGTGAGGTTTGGCACTGTCTGTGAAGGCTGCACACAAGACTGAATACTACTCTGGAAATAATTCAGGCATTTTCTCCCCTACTGAGCTTTTGGGATGGTCAAGGCACATAATGGGCATGAATGAGCAAAATGCAAAGAGTCACATTCACGTGAAATATGGCGCTGCTGTTGCTATCCGTGATTGCCTGTTCTGTAAGGTGTTAGGTAGCACTGGAAGCCAGCCCTTGTCTTTAGAAGAAATGGGAGTCTGCTTGGAAAATAAACAGAGCCACATTTAGAACGGTGTGCCTTGCTCACGTTGACAGAAGCTGTCACGGCCACGGCTGCTGCAGAGTTACTCTCTGCGCTCTGAGAGTGGCAAAGAGATGAATGAAGCCAGGCCTACAGCTGACAATAAACTCGGGGTATAAACAAGGTTGACCCAAAGAAGTGCCATAGCAGACACCATTATGATCCACAGGAAGTGTGGCTTTGCCAAAAAGAACCAGTGATATATGATACTTTGAGATGTTTTCAGGAAGTGAGTAATGGAATCAAACCGAAAAAAAAATATTCTAAATAACATGATTCATAGAAGACACAGTTTTACATCTTCTCTCTCCCTCCCTCCTCCCTCCCTCCCTCCCTCCCTCCCTCCCTCCCTCCCTCCCTCCCTCCCTCCGTCCCTCCTTCCCTCCCTCCTTCCCTCCCTCTGTCCCTCCCTCTGTCCCTCCCTCCCTCTGTCCCTCCCTCCCTCCCTCCCTCCGTCCCTCCTTCCCTCCCTCTGTCCCTCCCTCTGTCCCTCCCTCCCTCCCTCCCTCTCCCTCCCTCTGTGTGTGTGTATGTGTGTGTGTGCGTTACACATACATAGGGGTCAGATTTTGACAATGTCTGGTGTCTTCCCTATCATCCTCTCCTTGTTATGTTTTAGGATGGGGTCTCTCTCTCTGAATCTAGGGGTCACTTCAGTTCGGCTGGAGTGAGTGGTTAATTATCTCTTAGATGTACCACCACCACCACTACCACCACCAGCACCATCATCATAGCCTTTCCACTAGCTTAATAGTTTACAATATTCTGTGACATAATTTTCTGTTTAGGTCTCAAAGTCTTATCTGAAGGAATAAGAATTAGAAAAGTCCTGGTGTCTCAGCATCCAACCAGGACCCACACCTTGGGCAGGACTGGGGCCCTCAGGAAGTGATGCTTTGGGCAGGCTGCTGAGCTGCCCACAGTGGAATAAGCATGGTGATCATGTCTTGGTATTTGTAACTGGCCAATAGAGTAAATAAAAAGCATAGGCAAAGTATAGAGGGGTAGGTTAACCTGTTTGTCAGAGTTAGAGGATGAAGGGATTATTCAGGGGCAGTTGCTGATGTTGAATCCAATGCCAGCAAACTCCATTCCTCAGTGTCTTTTTTTCCCCCCTCTATAAGCAATTTACACTGTAAATGTATTTTGACATAGAAACCATTCTGTATTGAAACTCTTGCTATAAGATGTTTTTATGAAAGTCTGTAAGTGGTCCTTGGAATTATTATCAGATTTTTTTTAAAGATGTGTTTACATAGTGAGTGTTTATTGCATATTAATTAAATTTGGTTTTGTAGGAAAAAAAAGAATTAGAAGCATTTAATATATACAGGGAGAGGGGCATGGCTTTGAAGCGTGGGGTAAATTGAGTGAAGTAAGTGTATTATTAACTGCCTGTGTCAGAGCTAGAAACTGTTTGTGAGTGCTAAGTCTTTGTTAGGCACCATGATCTCCAGGTTTTATGATTGCTCTGACTTGGGGATGCCACAGACCTCACAGCGATAGCAGTGCACATGGAAATCACGGTCCAGAGCCACAATGCGGACAGTCTCCTCCTGGCCTGGGGCTGGCATGATAGGTTCCTTGCACACAGAACAGCGCGGGGCAAATTTCCTGAAAATAGAAAGAATTCTGGTAAGATGTCAAGTACAGGAGAGAGGTACAGAAGGAAACGGAAAGACTCAAAGGCTGACACCTGTGCTGTATTTCCTGTGTGACCTTGACCGAAAGAGACTGAGGCAGTAGAGGCCTCCCCAGATGGTGTGTAGTGCTATCTGACAGGGAAGAGGATGGATCTGCTTTATACAGAGAACACCAGAGAACGCATTAGCAGGCAGCATGTAGGATGCAGCAATCCTGTGCATAGGACTATTCCATGGGCATGAGCTAGCTGAACACAGGAAACAAGGTACTGTCTAAACATGGATGACAAAGGTCTTGATAGGCCCTGACTACCCTCTGATTTTCTTCTATTGGTATTCCTTCATTCTGCCATAGACAAATATCCTAACATTATTAATCTCTACAAAGTCTTTGGTTAAAATGTGTCTTGAATTCTTGACCACAGGAAGCCTCAAACATACATTTGCATATATATCATTTGTGAAGGTGTGAATTGAGACATGATTTGGCATAGACACACATAAGAACTGAAGACAATCCTTAAAAGATACACAGAACCAGCACGTCTGAAATCCTAGTAATGAAGAGGCTGAGGCAGAAGGATCATCCTAAATTCCAACATAGCTTGGGCTACTGGGTGAGCTCCTGTTTCAACACTGAAAAACCAGTGAGAGAGAGAAAGGGGATGTAGAGATATTAAGAAAGTTACTAAAGTTTTCATGGTAATAGTTTTAAGATTAATGATGATAAAATTTATCTACTTGTAGTAAGACTTAAAAGGAAATAATGATAGTAATCTAATACTCTGCAGAGAACTTCACGGTTGTCAAAGAGTTTTTACATACATTATACTCTCTGTGTACATTTTAATTTTCCTGGAGGCACCAAAAGGCATCTGTATGGCTGCAATCTAAATAAATATGAATTAAGCAGCAGATCGATTGATTGCTGTGAAAGAAAAATTAAGAGGATCATGGTACAACTGCAGTAGTAATCAAGGTTGTTGTAATTGATATTTTATGCAAGAAGTTGATATTTAGTGGGGAAAAAACTGCTTTGAATTACCTGATTATTTTTGAATCTGGGTTATCAGTAGTAAAATAGTCAGGCTTCTGATATTAGCTTTAAAAACTTCCTCTCCCCAGCTACCAGGCTGCTGGAAGAGCAGAAGTAGCCACAGCCTCACTGGTTTTCCCAGGTACATGTATTCCTCTAGGATTGACTTTCTTTTTATATATATATATATTTTTTTTATTACGTATTTTCCTCAATTACATTTCCAATGCTATCCCAAAAGTCCCCCATACCCTCCCCCCACCCCCCATCCTTCTTATTCCTCTTTGCCCCCATCTCTCTCCTTACCTTTTTAGGTAGTAATTATTTCTATGTCTCTGCTGACTACTATAATTGACTCATACAGGAGAATTTTGAACAACACCCAATGACATCAACCACCTGCTATACTGTTTTTTATGAGAAAGATATTATTGGACTTTATATCTAGTCTCATGGTCCTTCTCTGGGCAGTCTGAAGCTATGTCCTTTCTGACCAATCACTCATCCTTAGCAAAGCAGAGAGGCAGGAGCTGTCACTACATTGCTCATGATCCGAGGGGGTGTTTTCCAGTGCTTAAGCTGCCAAGTAGACACTAATAAATATTAATAAAAATGGGATGAAAGCAGTTCTGATGGTTATTATTTACTAAGTGCCTTTTATGTACTAAGTTCTGTTAAGCACTCTACACACATTATTATTTTCTGTTGATAGCCATCTTAAGGGAGCCATGAAGCTAGTCATTTCATAGCCAACAGATTTTTGGCAATTAACAAATGAATGCTAACTTAATGACTAAATGGATCAGTGCTATGGTTTGAATTTGCCATGTTCCCTTCAGGCTCACAGACTTAGGCCTTGGTTGCCAGCTGATGAACCTTTAGGAGGTGACTGGATTGTGGCATCTTAGACTTCAACAGATTAAGTCCAGGATTGGAGTCACAGTGCAATGGTGTTGGGGGGGGGTAGAAGGTAGGCTTGTTAGAGCGAGCAGGTCACATACCAAGGGCACTTCTTATCCCTGGCAGCCATGAGGTGAATAGCTCTTTTCTCTCGTGTCTTTCTTCAGTCATATACTGCCTCACCATGGGTCCAGAAACTCAGGTCCAGCTCACTACGAACTAAACATTCTGAAAATCATGTGTCCAAACAGACCTTTTCTACTCAGGAATTTGTCATAGGGGAAGGAAGTCTCACTAAGACCACAGGTGACATCTCTGCCAAGAAACCACAGATCACTGTGTATGCATCACACACCAACAGTTTAAGCTGACTGTCCCGGGCATCACCAGTGCCCTTGCACTAGAAGCATAGATTGCACAGTATTCCAGCACAGGCTGCATTGGGAATTCTCCATGCTTCTGTATTTGTCCTAAGCTTTTTTATATGTAGTCTATCTTGTTGCAAAAAAAAAAATAAATAAATAAAAAGTAAATTGGTTACTGTAAAACTATTCATATGTATAGGTTATTACAAGTTCAACAACACTATATAGGCTTACAAAATTACTCAAATATAGAGGTGGCATGATCCCTGGGAATAAGAAGGGGTAAGATCAAACAAATCTTTTAAAAATAGTAAGTTCAGCTTTGAATACAGTCATATAGGTAAAATGAGGAATCTGTGTATGTATGTATGTGTGTATGGTATGTGTGTGTGTATGTGTGTGTACACCCACTGGCCACCTCCACACACTGTGTACAGGACCTAAGGTAATCGCATTAACTACAGAGTTCTTAGTAGCTACTGGTGATCAGGTCTGTGAAAGAGTTCAGTTCCTTGGCTATAGACATGAGCCAACCTTAACCAAGTGGCTCATTAGGCCAACCTCTGCCCTTCAAGTGTGAAGCTCTGAGATGACATTGAGAGGCTTTTCCATAGACAACCTTTATCTCCTCTACCAAGAACCCCCTTGTTTCTTACATAGTATACTTCTACTGCGGCTTGCATGAGGCCTGCCTGGATCCCTGAGCCAAACGATCAATTCTGAGGAGGACAGAGCAGCTCTCCTCTCGGTGCTGCTCTTTCTGCCCTGTATCCCGGTAATACCCACACACCCTGCCTCCTCCCACAGGCCCAGCACTGACATGGACCTTTACCCAGCTCTCTCTGTCCTGCTTCTCCTTCAGCACTCAACACAGCTACTACTGGCATGGAGAGGGGAATGCCAGCAGAACCAAACTGAAATGTGTGTCCTGAAAGCTCACAGGAGAAACCCACTCAGGACATCCAAAATGAAGCTTTCCAAAGCAGAGAAGCAGGCTCTGCCCCTGTGTTGGTCTCCCTGACCATGAAGTAACTCTCCCATGCTAGACAGCTAGCACCTCATGATGGAAGGCTAGCACCCTATGGTGGGAGGCTAGCACCCTATACTGGATGGCTAGCACCCCATGGTTTCCTTGATGGAGCTAGCACCCCATAGCGGAAAGCTGCCACCTCATGATTGGAGGCTATCACCTCATGATGGAAGGCTAGCACCCTATGATTAAAGACTACCCACTCTGTGTTCTAGTACTTTCAAAGCTAAGCAACAAGCATTCTGGAATGTTTTTCTTTTTCTTTCTCTTCCATAGAAGGGCAATATCCACCTGCCTCCATAATTTCCAATTGTGCAGACATTATTTAAAAAACAAAAACAAAAAAAAACCCCTTCTTTTTCATGTGCACTGAAAGGGGAGGAGTGGGGCTTGAGATGTGTAGCTTTCTTTCCCCCTTCAGCCACTCCAGTCTGCTGTGCAGGACTGCGTGTTCAGACCCACACGCTTATGTCACTGGTTACAAGTCTCTAATTATGCTCCCCACCACTAGAAGGAAAGAGAAATGGCAGTGATTTAAACTTACATTTGTCAGAACTGATTTCCCCTTTTAATTGAGGGGTGTAACATCTCAGGCTCTTCCAGCAACACAAACATGTGTGCTCTGCTTACAGCTATCTGTCTTTCTTGGATCAGCAGAGTCTCAGAGAGGAGAGAACTGTGACAGAAAAACACTCCGATCTGGCTTCTTTTCACTTCCCTTAAATAGATGCAGGTTTTTTTTTTCATGTGTAATTACAAGCTAAAAATAGCAATAATGTGAAGTACAATTTATGCTGTGACTGCCCTTTAAAAATGAGCCTTTTCTTGTCTAATTCAAGTTGAAGATTTCTGCTTCTGGGCTTTTTATTTTTTTTAAATTCATTCAGCCTCGCATCTTTTGGTGAGGTTTTTGCTTTCACTGCTACTTAGGAGAGTGGTCAGGAAATTCATTTTTAAAATATGAGTCTCAGGTCCCCAAACTGCTTGTGGAAAGCACCTTCTGGACGTTGACAATCAACAGTGGGCAAAGAAACCCACAGCCCATCTTGAGACTCAGAGCAGAGCCCAAAGTGGTAGGCAACTTGCTTCAACCTTGGGAGCCTTACAAACCGCTCACAGAGCGTCTGCCCAGCAGACGGAAGCAAGGGAGCCCGTACTGCCTCTCACAGACCATACCTGAAGCTTCCCACATAGACCATAATAAACATGTGCACTGGTAGGATGAACTGGTTAGCCAGCTAACAAGCACATGAAGGAAAATACTAAACTGCCATTTTCCTAAAGCCTGCAGTTGTGATGGAAGAGAGAGGGGCTGTGAAATCAGAGACATGAAAACAAGTCATATGCTTTTAGGATCCTTCTCAAAATGTGGCACAACTGAAGTCATCAGGAAACACACGGAGGCACACAAGGCCTTGGTCGGGGAGGAGGGTGAGGGAGGACATGGAAATGTTGACTATGGCATGCGACAGCCTCTCACACTGGAACTGTGGGATGGAATTGGTCTCTGTGTCTGTGTACCAGCACATCCTAATGGTACGGTGACAATCGTGGAGAGGTTGTCACAGTTAGGACAAGTTTTGGTGTAGTAACTAAATTGAAGAGCTGGGGGTTGTGCAACATGCCAATGGCCACACCTCTCATCTCCCTGAATCAACTCCTCCATATCTACAGCTTCACAGGGATGTCTTGATCAACTTTAGAGAAGCTCTGAATAGAGAGAGTGTGGGAGGACGACAGGGACCTCCTAACATCCATCCATGCTCCGGAGATCACTCTTGGAACATCTCCCTAAACCCCAGAGTACATAGCTCAGAAAGAAGCACAGCACAGTCAGTGGTGAGCAGTAAGAGCGCATGTCAAGAGGACCAGCGGGTCAAAGGGCAGAGGGGTTGCTTACTTGTGGAAGTCCTCAATGCAGTGAATAAGACCACAAGCATCAACGGTAAATGGGATGCCGTCCAGGCTACGGTGGCACATCACGCAGGTGAAGCAGTGGGGGTGGTAGGCCTTCCCGGTGGCACGGAGGATCCGCTCCATGATGGGCTTCGAACACACACTGCACTGCTCCAGGGTATTCTGAGGAAAGAAAGAAAACTGGTTAGCAGGACAGCGTGGCTTCAGTGTGGACCACAGCACAGTAGGGAGGGCGGTTTGCAGTAGCATTGGCGACATCAAAGTGATGCACACAGTGGGTCAGGGGGGACCACCCAGGCCCTGGGCAGCAAACCCATGTCTTAGGATGCCTGCTGTCTTGTCTCCTACGGCATTCTATTCTACTACACAAAGAGTGATGACAAGCTTTTCAATAAAGACTCCAATAGTAGGGATCTGTGGTACCGACAAAAGGCTGCCTCTGAGAACACAGGAGCAAGGGGCCTGTAATTCAGTAGAACTTTACTTATAAAAACACATGGTAGGCTAGATGTATTCACTGAAGTACACCACACAGGTTCTATGTTTGGAAGACCGCTTTACGATTTCAAGTAGAATTTGCCTCAACATTAAAGACCTAGTAGGGTCACTGATAGACCCTAACATTTTATCTGTGTAATGACTGAGACAAGTCATGCCCTCTGTATAGCTCTAACCAAAACTCCCATTTAAAACCTCAAAATTCAGGCTAAGTGAACTCCTGATAGAAATGTTGAACATAAAATTGCGGTCTGGTTGTGGAAGTGAACAAAAGTTGACTTGGATTTGAAAATATGCTGGGCCTTAGGAATAAATGTGAACCTTAAGAGCTAATATTCAGCAAGTCAGCCAGGGCAACTATTAATCCCCCCCCCACACACACACATACAGACTGTGTTATCAACCAATAATCTTATTTCACATGTAATATGCTCTTCTCTAAATAAGGCATCTGAAGTGACTCACTAGAATCGAGAATCAAATTAGGGTGTATGTGTCAAGAGCTAGACACCAAAGTGGATGGAGCATGAAAATTAAGGAGCAGCTGCCTTCCTGCCCTGAGATCTCTAAAGCCTTCGAAGGGAGAGATGCCTGTAGAGAGTTAACAAGGGCCCTGAAAACTGAAGTAACCCCCTTTAACCCACAAGGATGCTCAATGTGATCCTGAACCACGGGTGTGACCATATACTTAGCTTACGCCAGGCCTTCATGGCCCTGTAGTGTGACAGCATCCTACTGCCTACTCTCGTTCCTATGCAGGAAATGCCAAGCTTCTACATCTTGACGCATGAGTCCATGAACTACATACGGCAAGGGCCAGTCTGGCCTTCCAATGTACAGATTAGAAAGTTCTTCCATTACGCACCTGACTACACTATTTCTTTCTACCCCATTTCAATTTATTGATTTTTCTATAGCACTTATCTATCTATCTATCTATCTATCTATCTATCTATCTATCTATCTATCTATCTACTATAAAGTAATGTAGTTTCATTAAAGGAAGGGACTTTTTTTTAAGGCTTTCAAAACATTACTTATTATTTTTATGTGCATTGTTATTTGACTTGTATGTCTGTGTGAGGGAGCCGCATCCACTGGAGTTAAGACAGTTGTGAGTTGCCATGTAGGTGCTGGGATTTGAACCCGAGTCCTCCGGAAAAGCAGCTAAGCTAATGTTTTCCAGTTGGAAGGGATTATATTCAAAGGATATATTTCTTTGTCCCAGTATACTTCTTGGGATTAAAAACAAGCTGGGGATGAATGCCTCACAGAAAGAATGAATAAAGAAATCTTGTCTAACTACCATGGTGGCTCAGTACTGGTCCACCTCCTCCAACTCTGTATTGCATCCCAAGATGAACTGTCAAATCCACCATCATTCTCTCCGATGAGCTGTGGCTGCCTGAGGTTCTAAAGCTGCCTTTGGTCAGAGTTTAAACTCCCGGAAACTCTTAGGTTCCTCCCCCCGACCCCTACCCCTGTCTTGAAGTGGTGAAATTACAATACCAGAGTCGTCCAGGCGAAAGCCTGGAGGAGGACACCCCTCTTCTCTTCTACTCTGGTGATCTAAGTCAGTGTGACTGGAAATTGTCCTCCTGGGGCTTCTGTTTTGCTTCTTTGTGGGGTTTTAACTTTTTTCCCCTTCTTTTTAAAACCCAGTCTGTAATGGAGTTGAATAAACCAGAATATGCTTGTACCGAAAACGTATTTGTTTGCACTGAGGCTTGGCTCTGAGGTTCAGCTCATTTGCTCAAAACCAGGAGCAACATACCAGGCTTAGTCAGTTTCTAAGGGAGAGCATTATGGTCTGTGAGTAGACTATTCAGGAGATGGGTAATCTGGTCAGTTCTACAAAGAAAATAAATTAAAGTATGTCTAAAATTAGCGTCATGAAAAATGTCCCAAAATCAGAAAAAAAAAGTTTCCAAGAAAGTAGCTGGCTCAGACAAATGGCCATGAAGGGCACGCTAACCTTTCCCAGACAACTCCCTCTATTGTATGTCTGTCCCCATTTTACACCATCAAGGCGGAGCGCGCTTGTACTTCCTCTAGGCCAGGCGAGCTCACACTTAGGACCTACTGGTTAACTGGGTCACTGAGCTCATGAGGGCACTTGAGGTTGGCATTTCTACTTTCTTGACTCCTGGTAATTTAGAGAGGGGCCTGATAAACTGGCATATAGCCATAACAAGGACCATGTGCTTCTTAAAGACTGTGCAGTGTCCTGGCTGGAGAGGCACAGAAGAATAATTTCTTTTGTATGCTTTCTTTACTCTAGACTTCAGGTTTCTCAAGAGTAAAATGATTTACCCCAATTCTTCAGCTTACTGTTATTTATTAGTACAAAGAATTCGAGAAAAGGGAGATTTCTGACTAGCAGATACATACTGGAAACAAGTGGGAAGTCCCTGGACAGAGCTTTCAAAGTGGGACTCACATGTTTGCCTTCATACTTAAGACTTTCAGAAATTTTCTAATCATAAAAATTTAAGCACAACAATGGAAGCTTTGCACCTTTTTATACATGGTTATTTTTAAACAGAAAGCTGGACTCTCCATGTACGTATTAAGCTTTTCTAAAGTAGGATAGAGAGAATGTGAAATCACAGTTTTGAAGGAAACAGGCTCCAATAGAATTAGTGCAAAAGAGATGTCTCTAAGTCTTCTCAGACCCCGTCTTAGATGTGTGCCATCTCTGACAGGTGAGTAGCTAGCAGAAGAGTACACTCCAGCTTGGGACCCTCCCAATCAGCAGTGTGCTTTGTGACTTGGCTCCTCTTCCTCACCACTGATCTCCCCTGCCAGTTTCACCTCCTCTCCACCATTCGGAGCTCATTGCTACACCTTTAAAAAACAATGCACACACCCAGGCCACCTTATACTTTTCTTTGCTTAGAAATATCTGCTCTCTTTCTTTTTTAATTGAAGCTCAAAGGTCACTTACTGTGGAAAAGAAGTCTTTCCTGATTCTCTTTCTGTTATAGTAAAAATAAATCACGTTCCCTGCTACCATAGGATGGCTTATGGGACGTTCTCCCTCTGGCGTCTACATGGTCAGGTAGTGGTCTCTCTTCTCTCTTTCCATTAAATTGTAGTCTGAAGTTGTGTAGCCTATGGAACAAATTCTGAAACAACTTTTCACACAGGAAACTATTGAGCAGTAAGTATCCTTGTGATCAGCATCTATAGAAGATTAAAGACGTAGATGACATCTATGATGTAGCTACATCCAAAGCCTAGATTCATACAAGGAGGATGTGACAGCTGGGTGTGACCTGAAGAATTGTTTTTTCATGAAGCTCTTTATGAGAGTCTTTATAGCTGCATGTATCAGTCAGTAGACAGAAGAGCATCCCCAAGAATGAAGTGTAACTCTCATTGAAGTACTTTCCTTCATCTGATAATTAACACAGAGGGACCTAGCTATGAACCTTCACCAGTCAATATTCCCAGCAGCTGGGGAAATGAGAACATCAGTCTAGAAGAGGCATCCAGGAAACACACTACATCATCTACATAAGTCATTATCATTGCCCTGGGCCTGTACAGTCCATGGCCCTTGGTAGGAACTGGTACCAAGCTGTGGAAGACCTCATCACTTAAACTCAATGGTAGATCTATATTTTATTAATTTTACAACAGACACTAGTTTGAGAAGTTACTCTAATCAAAGTATAGTTAAAATGCAAAAATTTGAGAGAAGCAGAAAAGAATCAGGGAATCAGTAGTCAAAAGGCACAGGCTATAAACTTTTCTGAAATGATGATGCTCCAGTTGTGATGAGAAACAAAAATTTAACTAAAAATTAAGCTAAAATCACAAACAAACTTGTACTCAAGACTCCCCAGTGCAACTGTTGTTAAATCTGAGATACAATCTGGTTGTAGTTTTTATATCCCTGGGTGTTATATAAATAACTTTTCTAATTCCCAGGCAGAAGAGCTGGAAGGAGCAGCTGAATATAAATGAGGCACGCAGGCAGCACAAACACTAACCGCCACAGAAAGAAGGAAGAGGGTGCTACCGCCAACACGTCAGACAGGAATACACCGGTCAGTGTGAGCGCCCGCGATCAAGACAGACGTGCAGGGAGAGTTGGAAGACTAGAAAGGGAGCTGTGTTAAAACTTTAATTTTATAAAATTAAAATGTGATCTTACATTTTTGGTGAAATGAGCAATATCACAGAACATGAAGGATTATACGATGCTGAGGCGACATCTCATGTTTTAGGGAGCATTTTGGCCTTAGTGTAATCAAGAGAATATCAGGGAGAATGAAACTATTAGGACCTAGAATGTCTGTATAATTTTTTCAGCCCAGAGATTACAACTTTCCACATGTGCTTCCCTTGAAATGCTGTGGTTACAGAAGTGATGCCAAGGAGGCCTTCTAAGAGAGCCCAAACTCCCTCCTTGGTGAGGAGTGTCAAAGGATAGAGGCTGGGAGATGCATACCACGCTGTCCACAAACTATCATCCTCGTATCACCCAGAAACCAAGGCCTGGATCATGACTATTGCTAAAAGCAGATTCACGCGTCCCGGTTCCCTATGCAATGGGGAGCAACTTCAATGTTCGGGTTGTACTTCTTCTGCATTTTTGTAGACACACTTTAGACTGAAAACAGAAGGCATTCAGGCTTCCTACCTACAAGTTACATTCAAAGAAATGAAGTCAGGAAACACATCGTGATCTTAAGACCACCTGACCCCTAAATTTCTGCAACACCAGACAGAAAACTCATTGTTGGGCCCCAGCATTTACAATGGTGTTTCTGCAAAACACTGATGCTTCATGAATTTTAATTAGAAGATAAACCAATAAATTATGGATAATTTATTTAAAATAAAATTATTTTACGTAACCATGTAAAAACCTGTCAGACAGTAAGCTTAAGTGAGTTTCAGGTGTACCATACTTGAGAGGATTACAAGGGGGCAGAGGAGGGTCTCCAGAGTCTATGAGTAATCATCTGGGAATGCAGATGCTCTGTTTCCTTCAGTGTTCTGCAGATGCCATCGTTATCTACATGAACGGTGAGGTGAGCCGTGAGAAGCACACTTCAAGTGTGAGGGTTAAAACAGACTTGTAGTTCCGATCCACAGAAAGAGCTTCGTCTATGATTCAGCAAATTTCTCCTCAAGTGCCAGTGTAATTATTTAAATTCAAATAGTTCTACTGCCTAACTCACTTATGGAATGTTAATCTCTTCTTGGTTCTGACGATCAAGAAGGCTTCCCAGAGGATGGCAATGCTGTATCTTCTCCAAAAGCAAAGACTTCATGCAGCCCTGGGAGCTCCCAGGAGCTCCCAGTTAAAACCCCAGCAGCCCCGCTTCCCAGCTGAGCACACATTTCCTACCACAAACTGTCCTGCATTGTGGGCTGCCCTCCTCCTGTATCCTGACCACAATGTATATTTTATATTTGTATCTGTGTTTCAAACAGACGAGAAATAATGACAGCAAATTCAGTGTTATCTCTAAACTGTGATTTTCTAATCAGAATAAAAAATCTTCTTTTTATGATATCAAAACCCTCAAAACTATTTTCTGGTGATGTCATGAGTTCCTTTTTTTTACACACACACATAGACACACATTCACACACATACAGACACACACAGAAACACATAGAGACACACTCATACACATGCTTACGTAGAAAGACAGAAAGACACACACACACACACACACACACACACACACACACACGATACCTACAAAACACATAGCTGGGGATTCTGTTAAAAAAATTCAACTTTCATTTTTTTATATGAAATCCTTCTGAGGCTAACTCTTTGGGTTGTTGCTTATAACTCTTCAAACTTCTTCAAGTTCTCTTGAAACAAACACTTCATATCCCTCCTCTAATGAGCTCCCTCTGCCTGAGCAGAGAGCCTAGGGAGGGAAGGGCTGAACACCCTGGAAGTGCAGCGAGAAATCAAAGTCTGAGATACCCTCCCTTCATTCCCAAGTTTCCAGAGCAATGGGAAGAAAGCACATCTACAAACAACTGCTTAAAGGCACGGGGCATGTACTTTCACAAAGACATGAACAACCAGAAATGGCAGAGAAAAGAGGAACTAATTGAGAATGGGGCAGAGCAGGCTGCCTTCTGTGGTTTATGATGACACCTCTCAGTTCTTGGTGGGGTTTGATTTGTCACTGAAAAGAAAACTGGTTTGAATCCTCTTTGGAACTGATGTTATGTTCTAATAAGAGTCTTTATCATTACCTAAGCCCCCTTCAGAGATGTCTTAGACAAGCCTGCCTTCAAACAAAACTCACTCTCCGGGTAGAATATTGTAACAAAAAAATACTTTGAAGTGGTGTGGGAGAATTCAGTATTTTCAGGCAAGAACATGCATATGAACAACTAAACATTTCAGAGAAATGTAGAATTATTAATCTAGGATCATGAAGTAGAAAAGAATTTTGTTTATATTTGAATTATATAAATAAGCCTTAAGCCAGAACCCCCAAAGCTCCCAGAGACTACCAACCAAAGAGTACATAGCAGGTACCCATGGCTCCAGCTGGATATGTAGCAGAGGACAGCCTAATCTGGAATCACTGGGAAGGGAGCCCTTTGGTCTTGTGGGAGCTTGATGACCCAGGGTAGGGGACCACTAGGCCACTGAGGAAGGAGTGGGTGGCTTGTCAGGGAGTACTCTCATCGAAGCAGAGGGGAGGGGGAGGAGATAGGGGCCTTATGGGGGGGGGACTAGGAAGGAGATAACATTTCAAATGTAAATAAATAAAATAGCCAATTAAAAAAGAAAAAAAAATAAATTAGCTTTAAAATAAAAAAAGAGTAGAGCTGGGAGATGTCTCACTTGGCAAAGTGCTTATCAAGGAAGCAGAGACCTGAGTTCAGTCACTAGGACTTAGGTTTTTTTTGTTTGTTTGTTTTTGTTTTTGTTTTTGTTTTTTTTAAAGCTAGGTGTGAGGGACTGGAAAGATGGTTTGTCCATTAACAGCACTGGCTGCTCTTCCAGAAGACCCAGGTTCAAATCCAGAACACACATGGCAGTTCACACCCTTATGCAACCCCAGTTCTGATAATTCAACATCCTCTTTGGAGAAACTGCTCCCATGTGGTACACAAACATACATATTGCCCCAAATCCATACACAAAAAATGAAAAATGCAAATTCCAAAAGCCAGATGTAGTGGCACATGTTCTAACCCTAGTGCTGGTGAGAGGTGGATCCATGTGGCTCACAGGCCATCAAGTCTAGCTTATTGGTCAAATTCCAGGTCAACGAGAGACCGTATCCAAACAAACAAACAAACAAACCTTTTGATTAAAAACAAACATTAGTATAGCTACTCCTTAAGGCTCAGATAAATGGTATATCATTTTAAAGCCTGTAACCATGTTGAGTGGTAGGTCTTCCAAAATCCTTTTCTTGGATGTGTCAGAATCCCTGAGAAATGGAGGGAGGTAAAGCTACCTTCATGCCAGGGGCAAATTAAAAGATCACAGAACTCCAGCGAGACTATCGTGAGAGGGGAAGAAAGAATAGAATTCCTTTCCTTCCAAGCCAAGTCCAATCAGAGAGCTGTCCTTAAAACATCTTCAAGGCATAGTCTTGTTAGGGCTTATTCACGTGAGAACCGCAGCAAGCCTGACATACAGTCAAAGAGCTGCTGCTGACTTCAGGAGGCTGGATTTCAAAGTCTAAGAATTAAGTGACATTTGGTGTCCTCACCTGCTAAGATTGGAAGTGTCTCCATATATTTTTAATAGTTAATTGAGATCCCATATGTAGGAGGAAGAATTTAGTTCTGGCATGTAATGCTAGCTTTAATGTTGATTTTATATATTTTTCTTCATTAAAAAAGTAATTTCCAGGCCCTCCACCAAAGAAAATCTAGCACCAGACATGGGCATTAACTGTGCATGCACAAGACCTCAGATATCTCCACAGCAGTCAGGCAGGGGAGGCAGAATGGAGAATTTCTATGCTACACATCTTAAGGTGATCAGGATTTGAATCTATGACTTCTACACCAAAGGCAAACAAGATTTTCTCCAGTTCACACTTACTTAATCAGTAAGTTTCTTCTAGCTCCCTGTAGTGGCCATCCCACAAAATGCCTTGGCTCATCGTTAGCATCCTGCTGTCCCAGAACACTTCACAAATATATAATTTGGGGCTTCTTTTCCCTTTTCACACTATTTAGCAGGATGCTGTCACTAGGAAGATGTTTTTTCCCCAGTATCACTGGAATTGATGAAGATGTCACATCCAGGACCCTAATGACATCCTTTCGTCTGTGTTCCCTAGCTCCAATCCAATCACTGGGTACCTTCCGAAGTGCCAAACTTGTGGTGGCAAATGGTTCAAGAAGACCAGATGAACACAAGTGAAAAGCCACTGCTCATTGCTTCTGTGCTGCACCTCTGCCTTTGAGAGAAGAAAATGAATACACAGTGATGGAAAAGGAGGGTCTGGCCTGGGCCTCAGACACACTGATTCTCATGTCATGCTCTCTAAGGCCCACCTCTCATCATTCTTGCCAGTGGCAGCCTGTATCATTATGTGTTTCTAGGCATTGACGACTAATGCGTTATCAGCCTGCATAACAGCATGTAATCATAACAGGCCTCCAAAAAGTGTTTGTTGTATGGAGAAGAAAATGAACTGCATTAAATAAAGTAACAGCTTAGGTGTGTTTTAGTCTTAGGATTAATTGTTTTCATCTCAGCAAGAGGGTATCTCTCAAAAAAAATAATGTTAAAACCTCCCCTAAGAGCATAAATGATCTGAAATTATTCATACACACGGTCAGTAGGGCAACACCCTTTTGCTTAACGCCATCTGATTATCAAGGGTAATTGACCCATCTAGGGGAACATTCTAAAATGTGAGTTTAAGCAAAGATCTTTCCAGCCATGTGTAGACACAGTAATGACCACCTGTGTGCACATTGCAGATCAGAATTAAAGCACCCTGAATCATCCATTAGAATCATGATATGCAAGCAGAGACTAGAAGTGTTCTTAGTGCCATTCTGCTCACGTGCCTGTTTTCTGAAACCCAGGACTGCATGCTGCTTATTTTCTTCCTGATTGTATCGACTGCAATTATTTCCTACACTACAGCCATGAGAGGTCTGAGCCAACCGCCAGGGTCATGGAAGATTTCTCCTTGTACTGCATGTGACAGAGAGCTTCTTTGAACCAAACTTGATCTCTTTCAAAAGAGTTAGAGTTAAGCCTCTAACTCTTGGGAGTGGCAGTGGGAACAGCCAGAGGGCGGTGAGCTAGCTCTGATCCTCTAGAGATCATTTGAGCACATTTGGCAATCACTTGGCTTCTGTTGAAAACAAGTCCTTCTAATTACACTCCTGCCAATGGAAGACAAAAAGACAGCACTTGGGCTTAGAAAGGTCACGGTGACATGCCAATGTCAGGGCTGTGATTGTGGTTTCCTATTGAGTACAGGCCCGCTGATGGGATAGCCACACACCCGGCTGAGGAACCCATTCACAGGAATGGAATCTCAACAGGCTGCCGAGAAATTTGCTGTTCTCCTAAACGGTATCTCGCCTGTAATAATTTTTGACACTAGAAATAAAATACTAACATGTTTTGGTTCTTCTTTCTGTACTCTGCACTACATTTAGATGAACTAGGCAGGAAAGGCTCAGTGAGTGCAGGGTTTCTTCCATGCTACAGGGTTTTCCAACTGCCTCAAAGACAAAGGAGGCAGAACATACAGATGTTTGCTCCTTGCTGCACAGAGTTGTGGACTAACTCCTTTGGTGTCTCTGGAATGCAAATTTTCTTTCACAGTTTAGCAGTCTTTTTTGGATTTCAGCACAGTGAACTAACACTTTCCTGGATTCCAAGACCTCCAGAGAACCAGATGGATGAGAGGAACTGGGAAAAAGAACCCACACTGTTTGAAAAAGGTATGAATTTCTCACTCTGCATTTAGCCAAAAAGCTCTGAAAACTAGAAGAGCGAAATCACTTTTGGTTTGTTCAAATGCATGCCATCCCAGTTGTTGGTGGGGAGTAAGAAAAGAAAAGTCCAAAGTGATTTGGTGGCTTGGAGTCTGTGCTCAGTTTTAGCTGGGAAGCAGATTTTAACAGAGACGGTGTGTTTACTATCAAAGGAAAGAAAGTATAGAGGAGATTGCTCAAGAGATCATTCTGAGTGTCTGTGCTCTGACACGAGGGAAGGCTTTCGAAGGACAGCTCTAAGTAGACAGTTTGGTCCTTCTGGAACCCTTTGGAACCTTCCCTTTCCAGACAGGTATCCCATTCTCTGGTCCTCAGCTCAGTAATCAACCCAGACTTCTCTGTGTTCTTGCTCTTCATTAATTGGGACCTCTGCTTTGAGATTTTCCTTTCCAAAGCCTTAGGGCATACAGCTGTTACCTCTGTTACTGTTTTCTCCATTCTTCTCCCCTTTCACACAGTGGTCCTGTATTCTTTAAGGCAGTGACCTGCATAGAGTGTTACCTCTTTACATGAAATCTCCAAAGAAGGATACACCAAAAGTTACTCCATCGTCCTTTGTGACAAGTGCTGAAGAGCTGGGCTACTGAGACAGATCTAGCCAATGCAGTCCTGTGGGTCTGGATGACTCTCTGCAGCACACACAAAATGCTTTTCTCATGAATTGCCACAGGACGGTTCTACACCAGAGTTATTACATTGAAGAGTCCACCTTTAGTTGGGGCACATCAATGAGAAGCCCTACTTGTTCCAAGGTAGCTGATCAGTAGTTCAGGCCTCTGAGAGGCCTCAGTTCAGAATACTCAGCACTGTCTATGACCTAGAGTTTCCTGGCTGAGAGACTACCAGACCCCTGACCAACTGGATATGGGGGTGGGGGGGTGGGGAGGGGGAAGAGATTGCTTTATGACCAAAACTTTTTTTTTTTAAATCAAGCAGTTATGGTGGCTGTCATATTAAGATAGCACAGTTTCTATACATTTAAAAGCTGTTCAAAGTTAGACATTTAAACTTATTTTATGTTGGTGGCACTAGATATGTTTCACAAAACACAGTAGAAATTATTTGGTAAATACCCAAATGAATGGCTGAATGTAATAATGAATGAAAAATAAATGTGGAGGTCTCATGATCAATGGACTGTAAATTCCAAAAGCGAGTTTTATTCAAAATGATAGGGTATGCTGAGTGGAAATACTGACAAACCAGAAGGTAAGAATACATATCAGACTTTCCTTCTTCATAGAGTGGATGATGGAGTTTTCAAGCCTTGCAAGTCATTATTCATTCCAGGAAACATGAGCATCCAGGCGCAGGATCATGCATGGTGATTCATTCTCTTCCAGAGCACCTACTGCTATTCTTTGTTTGTTTGTTTTGTTTTGTTTTGTTTTGTTTTCGAGACAGGGTTTCTCTGTTTAGCCCTGGCTGTTCTGGAACTCACTCTGTAAAACAGGCTGGCCTCAAACTCAGCAATCCACCTGCCTCTGCCTCCCGAGTGCTGTGATTAAAGGAGTGTGCCACCACTGCCCGGCAACCTACTGCTATTCTTAACATCTCTGAATGTGAAGACAACAACTTTCATTAACAAGAAAATGGATAAATAAATTAGTGGGAAAAAAAAGAAGAGAACTTTCTTGAATTTTTTTTTCAATTAACAAAAGCAATATATTTCTTTAGCTGTATAACCAAGAATTTATAGCACTTAAAAGTTTCACGGAGGACCAGGGCAATGTATTAGAGTAAGTGAGATCTTGGCCTTTATCTGTGCCAGTCGGCTTGGTGAGTACATTTCCTGCATAGCAGCCCTAGTTGGTGAGGGCTTATCTAGCCTGAAATTATCATTTCTAGGGACAGTAGACTCTTTTGGAAGATATCCATTCTACTGGCCCACTTAATTGTTAGAAGATTATATTTAATCTTCCTTCTGTCCTCTATAAGCAAGTCTGTTGCTTTTCTATGCAACAACCCTAAAGAGTACTGAAAATATTGTCTTTTTTGAGCCTTCTCTTGGGATAACTACCTGGAATCTTTCCACCCTTTCTTATGGGCTATTTCTGTCTCTTATCCCCCCAACCACTATTCTCAGCACAAGTTCCAGTTTATCTTGGATCCCTTCAACACATGGCGCCCAGAATAGAACACCACACTGTAGGGCTCTATAGCTAGTGTGTGTCCTGCATACCCCTGCCTAAGTAGTGCAGTCACGAATGGCATTTAGTTTTCTGTTATGTGATATATTGTCATTTTGATTACTAATCTTATAATCAACTTAGAGGTTTTTTGCAAACCTGTTGAAAGATGTTTCACATAGAATCTCCTACTAAGTACCCTTAATTTTCATCAGGAAATACATAATTTTGCTTCCTCTACTGTGTTATCTATCCCATCATCCCCTTAGATAACCAGAGTAACATCTGCCATGTCACTCAGCATTTCCATGTCCCTTTTCCATGCTGACACAAGAGGATATAAGGCACATTCACACAGCTCCAGAATCGGAAGACTTCATTTGAAAACAGTAAGTTCTGAGCCTATTTTGTCCTTAACTCTGGGGTTAGGAGGCCAGGCACATACAGCTTTAAAAACAGTTCTCTGCTTGTTTGACAGGCTGAAAACATTGCTCTGGGGTTCTGGAAAGCATTTGTTAAGGAGCTAATCTACCTTGAATTTCTTTCAGGGAAAGTGTCTTGGGTTGGGAGGAGACTTAAAGAAGAGAGGAAGAAAGAAAAGCAGAGAAAGATCTTCAGTAATAGGTGTCTGCTCCATGGTAAATGCTTGGTGTGGTGCTCTCTCTCTCTCTCTCTCTCTCTCAAAATCAATTCAACTCATTAAATTCTCAAAGTAACTCCAGGATCAAAACACTGTTAGAATTTCATACAAGACAATAAAACATAGATTTTTTTTTAAAATTTACATGTATCCAAAGTCATAAGTTGGTAGACAGGGATTGAACACAGTCTTGCACAGTCCTGCCTGACTCCTATCTACATAACTGGTAAAAACAATATTTTGTAAGAGAAAAGAAATAATGCAAATATGTGGACATATATGATAAGTGTACATATTACAAGTGATCTTAACTCGAGATAGCACCTCAGAGTTGCAATAATCTACAAAGGAACAGAAGGCTATATCCGGGACATCAGTTGGAGAAATGTGGAGAGTGTATATTATATGGATAACTGCTTCTCTTCCCTCTTTAGCAAATCAATGGTAGTTAAACACATAGATGCCTGGCATAATATATAAGTGCTGTCCCCTTGCATTAACTAGACTTGGGTCAGAGTGGAATGAAGCAGGGGCAAAAGGCAGGACATCAGCACAGCAGGAGTCTGGTGCCTACCCACAGTGCATCTATTTCCTCACTGAGAGGGAAATAAATACCCTTTAGGTTGTTTTCTGACTCTCCAGCTGAACCAGGTCTTCATAAATGCATGTGCTTCACAAACACATGCCATTCCCCCTCCACTACCCCACATGCCTTAAATTTTTAATGCGCATAATAAAGTTTGGATGCAAAGAAACTCAGATATATTTCAAGTCTCTGAGGGAATGACAATGGCCAAAAGAAGGACTATACAGGATCACATGTCTTTCCTGCTGCAAGCCACACACAGGTCTTCCTAGAGAGAAGCGCTTGGCACTGCTGGACACCTACCCATTCTCTTATGTTCAACAGGGTAGTCTGCTTTCTACTGTAGCCAAAGACTCCTTGGAACGTGACTTACACTTTGGCTTCTCAGCTGTTCTTAATGCTCTTCTCACTGACATCTGACCAGATATTTTCATACATTGATTATATGTGTCCTCTCCTCTGGAGAATTTCTGGAACAAGTCCTCCTCTAACAGGATGCATTTCTTCTCTGCCATTAAGAAAGCCTTACTGGTAGAACTATATACCAGGTCAGCCTGTTTCCCTGTGTTCTTGGTTTTGTAAGTGTTTGTCTTCACTGCATTTTGAACTTTGGGGTATGGGTCCCTGACTTCAGTTATTGTTTCAATTTCATAGCCAGCAAAATATCTGTCAGCATTAGGTATGTAGTAATTGCCCTTTGACTCAGGAGTGAGGAAATAAAATTTAAGAGTTGATTTTGTTGATGTAACAGTGTGAATCCTCATCTCATTTAGGGGACACTAAACTCCATGTACAAATGCAGATTTAACAGGAAGCAGGGATATTTTGGATGTTTGGTCAATGATTATAAACATTTTTTACATTGGAGTGAAGTGAAGACAATAAGGCCCCCCGTGGTCATGCAGTAAATCTTTCCAGATGAGTTCTCAGCCCACCCCTGATATGCCCTCCTCTATCCTGTTTATGACATGCCTTGTTCCAGTATCACAGGACAGCCTGGAGAGGCAGACTTAAGACAAATAAACAGACAGCATAGAAAACATGTCATCACCAGGCAGGGGTGGTGCACACCTTTAGTCCCAGAATTTAGGAGGCAGAGGCAGGCAGATCTCTATGAGGCCAGCCTGGTCTACAGAGTGAGTTCCAGGACAGCCAGGGCTATTACACAGTGTATCTCTGTCTCGAAAAACCCAACAATAACAACCAACCAACCAACAAACAAAAAAATCCAAACCAAACCATAAATAATAAATAAATAAAATAAAGCATGTCCTGTATGCCAGGGGAGCAACTGTATAAAAGAGCATTTTCTTCTATGAGAAGAGACACCACATAAGCCAAGCCCTAATGTAGAACTGACATTGAAAAATGAGTATTCTCCAGTACTAATTAAAATACAGGTAGACCAGAACTTTCAAGCACTTGGTACCTAGATCCAGATTATACAAATTCTATAATGAACTAGCAGGAAAGAAAATGACCTGAAGTACCAGCTAAAGCAGCAGCGCAGTAAGGGAGTAAGGCAGGAAGAATGGACTCCACATGTAATTCTAAAGTATGGGCAGAAATACAGTGAATTATCCTGCCCACCAATGGCTTTTCCAATGGACAGTATCCTAAGGGCTTGAAAAGATGAAAACTTGGGAACTCACACTTCTTACGTTTTCTTTGCAGCATGTTCTTCAGAAATAACCAACAGACTTTGAGCAGAGAAAGTAAGTCTGGCATATAGGAAAGGAAATGGGATCAGAGATGTTGTGTTCAATAAGATAATAACTGGGTTAATTTACCATGGAGATGCAGAAGATGGACTACAGAGCAACTATGAAAGATGAAATATTCCTAGTCAAGGAGGAATTTTATTAGAGCACAACTGGATGCCAGAGGTGAAAATCCTGAAGGGCGGCCCAGTCCAGCCAGGTAAGTTTGCAGACACAGCAAAAGAGCTAGCGACAGGTAGGCAGTTACCCTGCCAAGTCAGAGCAAGACTCTTGGCTGCCGGGCCTTGCTCTACCTACCTTTCCATGACACCAGTGAAGGAACACAACTGCAGGAGACAATGAGCTGTGTGACAATGCTGGGGTCCCTTGGGCCCTTGTTACTGAGATAAGATACATTTATGCCACATATTCAGTACTCGAGTTCCCATGATTTTCCCTTAAGCAAATTTACGATATAACAAAAATGGAAAAAAAAGTAGAGAAGAATGGAGAAGCTAATTATAGCAGAGTGTGGAATTTGGCATATTCATGGAATACTAGACAACAAAAAGAAACAGATGGCTGATACAGCTACGGGGATGAATGAGTCTCAGAAACTGCACACTGAATGAGAAAAGGCGGATTCCAGTGAGGGGGAAAGGAGAAGGACACGGAAAGAGATCGAGACTTACTGGAAGTAAAGAAACAGAGCACAAGAAGCTGGAAATCAGTTGCTTCCGGGTAACAGGTAGGACTGGCTTTGGAAAGGACATGAGGGAGTTTTCTGGAGTGATACATACAGCAGTCCATTCTCATCAAACTTAGCATTTCTTTTTTTTCTTTTTCTTTTTCAATTTTTTTATTTTTATTTTTTGTTAGATATTTTCTTCATTTACATTTCAAATGCTATCCCAAAAGTCCCCTATACCCACCACCCAGCCCTGATCCCCTACCCACTCACTCCCACTTCTTGGCCCTGGTGTTCCCCTGTACTGGGGCATATAAAGTTTGCTAGACTAAAGGGGCCTCTCTTCCCAGTGATGGCTGCCTAGGCCATCTTCTGCTACATATGCAGCTACAGACATGAGCTCTGGGGGTACTGGTTAGTTCCTATTGTTGTTCCACCTATAGGGTTGCAGACCCCTTCAGCTCTTGGGTACTTTCTCTAGCTCCTCAATTGGGGGCCTGTGTTCCATCCAATAGATGACTGTGAGCATCCACTTCTTATTTGCCAGACACTGGCAAAGCCTCACCAGAGACAGCTATATCAGGGTCCTTTCAGCCAAATCTTGCTGACGTATGCAATAGTGTCTGCGTTTGGTGGCTGATTATGGGACCCCTGGGTGGTGCAGTCTCTGGATGGTCCATTCTTTCATCTTAGTCTAAACTTTGTCTCTGAAATTCCTTCCATGGATATTTTATTCCTTATTCTAGGAAGGAATGAAGTATTCACACATTGTCTTCCTTCTTGATTTTCTTGTGTTTTGGAAGTTGTATCCTGGGTATTCTAAGTTTCTGGGCTAATATCCACTTATCAGTGAGTGCATATCAAGTGACTTCTTTTGTGATTAGGTTACCTCACTCAGGATGATATCCTCCAGATACATTCATTTGCCCAATAATTTCATAAATTCATTGTTTTTAATAGCTGAGTAGTACTCCATTGTGTAAATGTACCACATTTTCTGTATCCATTCCTCAATTGAGGGACATCTGGGTTCTTTCTAGCTTCTGGCTATTATAAATAAGGCTGCTATGAACAGAGTGGAGCATGTGTCCTTATTACCAGTTGGAACATGTTCTGGATATATGCACAGGAGAGGTATTTCAGGATCCTCTGGTAGTACTATGTCCAGTTTTCTGAGGAACCACCAGACTGATTTCCAGAGTGGTTGTACCAGCTTGCAATCCCACCAACAATGGAGGAGTGTTCCTCTTTCTCCACATCCTCGCCAGCATCTGCTGTCACTTGAATTTTTGATCCTAGCCATTCTGACTGGTGTGAAGTGGAATCTCAGAGTTTCTAACCTAAGTATTTGCTTGTGTGTAAATCATGCCTTAATAAAAATGAAAACATTGTAAGAAGGACTAGGAAGCAACACTAAAGTTGATACCATTGATAAGTATAACATGAATATACAAATTAGAAGAAGTAAGTATATTCAAAATAAATAAGCCCAGGGTTTAAAAAGCCCACTAGAGCACACATGACCAAGGCCTAGCTAAGACCTCTGGACTAACCTTTCATTATAATATATGGGTTATAATATATCTGGGAACACCCCCCCTAAAATAAAAGAAAAAAAGAAGACCTCTGGACTATCTAAAAAGGGGTCGATGCTGTAAATGCAGACACATGAAAACTTTGTTCTAAAAAGGGGGTCACTTTAATTCCTATTCATAAAAACCTTTGGAAAACCTATTCATACGCAGTCGTTCAGGTAGCTCCCTGCTTCCACGCAGTAGCTGAGAAAGCTGACTCACAAAGAGCAGTATATGAATCAGGAGACATGCATGGGGTATGGTTGTCTGCACTTCAGGGTGACTTCTTACTACCCACACTGCCCCACGGGGTCAGATGCTTACATTCAGCCCCTTTGCCCATCCCCTCACACTGTTACTAAAACACTGAAGGTGGGAGTGTCCTGGTTTCAGAGGTTGGTTTCTTAAGGAACTTTGCAAAGGTATAATCTATCAATACAGGCTGGTCTGTGAAGTGCCTATAGTATATCCACAGTCCTGACCCTCTTAGAACTCTCCTGCCAGAGACATTCTGTCCACTCAAACAGCCACACAGAGGAATCAAAACAAGTCCCAAACAAGCAGTGGCTTCCCAAGTGACAGGGATAGCCCTTACATCACATCCCTCCATCCTGAGAACAGAGGGAGCCTGAGCTTAGCTGGGAGACCAGAGCACAATAGAGGGGCAACTGCTTCACTATAAGGTAGGGTGGGAGACCAGAACTGCCCCGCGGGCTGTCGCGGCACAGACAAACCACCTCACTGGTATTCTCCTCTCCAGTAAAAGTGACAGGGTTATAATGTCTCTTTTTTGAGGCCGAGAGAGTTGGATGAAATGGGGCAAGCTCAGGTCCTACCTGCTACACAAGATCCACTGTTCTGAGGGCAGGCTTCACACATAGCCCAGTCCTGGCCAATATGGCTTCCTTTGCATTGATTTTTTTAATGATTTGTTCCTCTAAATCAGAAGTGACAATCCAGACCACACAAGTTCCAGTGAGTCCCAACTAATACAGGATCCCTCCTGAACATACAAGGAGTTCATCGAACATTTGAACACATCACTGCTTCTTCACCAACATCTGGCTAAAGGAGGAAACCTGGGAAAAAGGGGCTAGAGGCCACTGAAAAATTCCTCTGATAAATGTGGTAGCACACGTTTGTAAGGTCAGCAACTCAGAAGGCTGAGGCAGGGGATCAAAAGTTCAGTGAGCCTAACCTCTTCTTTCTGGTGATAAATCTGTCTGAATATTTTGAGACTGGAATAACACCATTTTATATGAAAAGCTGTAGTTTTTAATTCATGATTTATAGATGGTACAGGGGAGGTTCAGAAGATGAAGTAATGAGGGGTGCCTTGCAGCCGAGGTCTGTGCTGTCCTGTCTGGCTCAGTCCTCCCTGGTCTGCGGTCTATGTCCTCCCCCAAGTCAACTTGCTGTTTACTTGACTAAATAACCCCTTAGCAGATGTTCTACTCAGCCTCACGATGATTGCTGCACTTATGCTGCTTGCCTCAGAGTGAAGTGCACGATGTTTTGTCGGAGCCTTGGGGGCTCACGGCACAGAACAAACATCAGTTATCCTTGTTGACAATATAAGAGAGATGTATGCTTGGACATGTAGCCCAAAGTGACAACTGATGCTTGTAGTGAGCCTTTAGATATTTAGATACGATCCTATTAAAGCAACAATAAAAACATTTTCTTATTTATATTCCAGACTGCTGGCTATGTTGGAATTCAAAGGGGGCTCAGTGCAGTTGCCATGCCTTTTGCTACTTGTAGGCACAGTTAGGGTATCTTTCCCAGAGAATTTTAAGCTAAAGGAAAATGTCCCTTGACAATTTTCACCAGCTAAAAGACAAAAGTGTTTTTGCTACTGAAAACTGTCACTCCGTATTCTGACTTCAACTTCCAGCATCTGAGAAGAGATTAGATTTCTAATTTTCGAATGGGGGATGAGAACCCCCAGTATGGAAGGAGCTGCTTCTATGTCAGGCTGTCATTTTCTGGAACCAATGCTGTTTCTAGATTATTTTGGAAGAGGAGGCAGGAATAGGTCAGAACTTGCTAAAACAAGCTCTTTGGTACTAATAATTGTGTTAGATGACTAAAATCTCTGTAAGATAATATAAAAGTGTTTCACAAACTTTGTTTGCTAAAAAAAAAAAAAAAAATACTGGCCATCATTTGAAAGCTACCTGACCAAACAAGACTTGGCACAGGCTATTAGAGATAGTACTTTTAACAAAAGCAGTCTGCACATGAGGATTTGCATAGAACAATCTGTGTAGCTAAGCTGTTCCATCTTCCTCTCCACCAGACAGGGAGCGAGCATTCAGCTCTCCCAAACTGCCAGAGCTAAAAGGATGTACTGCTACGATCCCTAACTGCCAGAGCTAAAAGGATGTACTGCTACGATCCCTTTGGTTTGTTATGCCCTGCTTCCTTTTCTTGATTCTTAGGCAATGATCTCTTTGTTTTTCCTTATTCAGCTTTGCTTGGCTTCTTTTCTCCCAAAGCAGTGTGTCTGCAATGTGGACAATTATAGGATTTAGATAGTGACCAAGCAGGGCCATGAAATCTACAAACAGACCAATCATGGGCTCAATGCTATTTGTGTGAAGATGATAAAAATTATTACTCTGTAATTACAGACAAATTAATTTCTGTTCATTTGGGTTCTGCTGAATGTTTCAATGCAACATTTGCAGAATACCAAAAGGCAGTGAAGTGTGTGCCAATCACTAGGTGATGCATTTACTAGGACTAAGGTACTTACAAAGTCAAACCAGAAGATTCACCTATACACTCATTCGTGCCTGTAGCCCCATGTGTGTAGAGTGTAATGATTCACCCTGCAGGGGCAGAGTGCAGCTAGGGGTTGCCTATGCAGCCCCTGCTGGGTTGCTCACACTAAAACAATGCATGGGATAGCCATACAGTGTTGGAAGGGTGACAAGATTGAAAGCTCATGGCACATCAAATGCTTATTATATAAGACTAGGGCGAGCATGACAGCTTTAAGACCACATCAATTATTGCTGTAGAAATATGAATACCCAGGAATGTTTCATCATCGCCCTCCTCCAAGCCTATAGACTAAAGATAATAATCTTTCATTTTATGCCTAAAGAGCAACATCAAAGACGAAAGCTCAAGAGGTAAAGAAGCCAAAGCTCACACAAAGGGAAATCCAAACGGCAGCTGCCAGTGCACCCGTCTCCCTCTACGCTTTTCTCAAGGAAAATTAAAACAAACATTTCCTGAAGTTTTGCAAAATCTAACTCGACCCGACAAAAGGAATTTTATGGAATTTTTGTGAAATAAAAAGCAGTGTTGCCTGAAAGCACTTATAAATCTTGGTAGACAAATGTTTATATCAAAAACAGTTGTGGACTTTTTATCAAAAGCAAAAAGAATTACACAGAAATACGATGTGTACATGAGGCCATTAGAAAGGCTTGCCTTCTTTGCTATAAAGATGGGGCAGAAGGCTGGTGCTGGAATATTCACTGTCTGACTGATGGGTGCCTTCCTGCAGCCATACTGCCTGTCCTTTTTCCACTGACATCCTGGTGAGACTTTCCTTATGTTAACAGAGGGTCTTTTGGGGGTACTCTGGTACCACGGGCAGGGTAGATCCTATGCTGGTTCCTCACTAGCTATGACCACGTGAGCTATCATAGCTAGTGCTGGATTCACTCTGCCTCCTTGGGGATAGTTTCAGTATATAAATTGTCAACCTGTATATCTTTTTTCAGATGAGAGAAGGAAGCACAGAAAATACTCAGAAGTAGGTGGGGATTAGCCTTGCCAGAAACTCTTCCTAGGGTACTTGGTTCAACATGTCTCCCGGGGCTCAGTTGCCTCATCTGCAAACTGGGAAGAATAAGTGAATCTGTCATACTCTATGAACTGTAGTGCCTGCCCATTCATCTGTGACTTGGGAGCTATTGGCGCAGAGTTCTGCTGATTACACAAATCCTCTTACTGACAGCCATGACAAGAACTAGGGCTGCAGTATCTGACTTATGGGAAATGGAACCTAAGTACAGTCACTCGCTTTGGGAGTCAGTAACTAGACAAGCCTTACTTTCCCTGAGACAAGCAAATGACCACTAGAAACCTTGGATAAAACCTAGGTTTAATGATGATGCAATTATCATATTATCTGTTGCTACCATTTACTATTACTAAAACATGCATCATACTGACAACAGAATAGGCTCTGTGTACAGAATGGCAAGGACCACACTGGGCGTAGGGAACTTTTATATGGGATCATATACTTGGGGCTACAGGAACCACTGGATGGATGGCTATGAAAAAAATTTCATGTAAGTTTGTACAACATCATGCCTTCACCAATAAGTATTGTTTCATCTCAAAGGAAGCAAAACAAATCTTCAGTACAACAGAGAAACATTTAGCACTGATGGGAAATAGTCCTTGAAAGACACATTTTTAAAAACACACTTTTCTCTTTCAGGTAAGGAGAATCTAAACATACGAGCAGTCTAATTAAAAGGGTTAGAGAGCAGTGTTGCAGGGATATCCTTGAACAGGTTCGTTATACTCTCACCCTGCATCTTCTTGTGCTCCTGGGAATTCATTTAATTCTCTATGGGTTATGATTACAGAAAAGACCAAAAAAGGAAAATAAAAAAAAAAAAAAAGAACTGGGGGCTCAGTGGGGTGCAGAGTGGCTGCATTTGTAAGTGAAGACACTTTGCTCAATGGAATCTTTCCTCAGTTATCTGCCAAGGCTCTAGCAGCCCTTCAAGAGCATAGAAACATGTTCAAACGGGTTTTGCCTGCAGACAGAGGGACGCTAATTGCTTTTCTCAGATTCTCTTGAACCTTCTTGCAGGCAGAAGCATAAAAATAGCCAAGCTGTGTACACTGCCTCTAGGATCCAACCCTCCACCTGCAAAGAGGAATTCATGTTTCAACTTTTGTCTTTTCCACAGGTTTGCTTTGGAGCCTAATTACCAACTAAGTTTGATGACAACAACGTAACTGGCTCCAGGGGCTTCTTGTTCCTACCAAACAAAACAAAAAACAAATTCCTCAAGCAAGTCCTGCAAGTTCCACTGGGAACCCTGAGCTACTGATGCAACTCCAACTGGGGGTGCTTCCCTCCCTGCCTTCAGTCAGCAGGTCCCTGGAGAGGCTGCCTCCATCAAAGTGGACCAGTTTCAACAAATATTTACTGACAAATGGCTATTATTTTAATAATAATAATTTGCAATCATTTGTTGATTCACAGCCAACAAACATGCTCATGGATGCTATCTCACTTGATGAGCATAATTCCACGAGGAAAGTACATAAAACAGGGCTCATTAGCTTAGTTAAACAGATGAACGTTTATACTGCTGGCAATAGTAAACCTGGGGTGTGAGATCTAGTGCTAGCGACCTGTTCAACTTGCCTTTCTCTCCAGTCTGCTTTCCAAGAGGCAGCCCACCTCTGTTAGAAAAGCACTGGCAACAGTCCAGAGACAAAGGATGAGGAGCCCTTCACTAGTCTATCTGTCAATCAAGGGTAAATCACACACTGCCTTTGAGGAATGCACTATCTTCAACATAGCAGTTCTGTTTAACACAGAAATGAATGTCCTGTGGTAGCTCCTTGCCAATGGAGGTGGTTCTGTAGAACCTTAAAAACTACCCATACTTACACAGGAAGCTATAAAGGAAGTACTTTATCAGGTCAGAGGCTGTTCAGAACAGACTTTATTTAGAATGAATCAAGTGCAGCTTTTGATACCTGCCTAACCACCTCACTGGATTTAGATAATGTAAATCTGTTATCTTACAGCTTCTAGGGGCTTCTCTGGGTCTCTTTCTGTCGCTCAGGTTGTAGCACGGTGCTAGTGAGATACATTCTTAAGATCTTTAGACTATTAGCACAATGTATTACCCAACAGTTATACAATTTGGAGCCAAGACGTTTTGCTGGCTAACAACCAAAGGCCCATCTTTGGTTCCAGAGCCAACTCATCTTGCCTGGTGAGCTTCTCTCTCTTCAGTCTACTGAGCTGGATCCTAATATAATGTAATGTGCTCATGATTAAGTTACATCTCTACACATTCTGTTCTGGGCATTGGAAGCAAATTCAGGTCTACCTGGCACTCACAGAGAACAGCTATATTAAAGTCAAGTCACCCAGAAGGACAGATCACTGCAATTGCCTTAGGGCATTGGTTCTCAGCCTGTGGGCCACAACCCCTTTGGGGTTCCAATGACCCATTCAGAGGGATCATCTAAGAGCATCAGAAAACACATAATTACATTACTACATAACTGCAGGAAAACTGCAGTTTTGAAGTACCATTGAAAATAATTTTATGGTTGGGGTCACCACATCATGAGGAACTGTATTAAAGGGTCACAGCATTAGGAAGGCTGAGAACTACCATCTGAGAGCCTGTCCGCTACAACAATTGATATAGAAAGCTTGTAGAACAAGGTCCTTTCAACTTGTTTTTTCAGTCTCTCAGAATAAACACTATTCCTATTCACTTACTGGAACCTCACCAAAAATCTAAGAGACACATATTAGGTGCCATCTTTGTGAGACCCCTCTTGGTTTAAATGCATGTTTAGCAGTGCATATACAGATGGTGAATGCTTATTAGCCCTCAAGGTCCCCAGTAGCCATCTTTATGATCTGTATGAAGAAATATGTAGCTTTATGTTATGCAATAGAGGGAGGCATTACTAACTCATCACAGAGCGAATTGGAGGGCATCAGTTCTTATGAAAACTTACTGTCTGACCTTGGGTGAATCATATCTAGAATATTATAATTTCGAATTTAGTTCAAGAAAAGGCCAGTAATAGTTGGCCTGGGTCACAATCCAATCTACACAGTGGAACACAAAGAAGTGTTAGGAGGAAGAGGATATACCTATGTACCTAGACAGAAACCAAAACCGTCAGTTCCAATCCTGACAGAGGGAACTGTGGTAAGCCCTGGCCTCCAGGCTAAAGGATTTCAGAATCTCTAGCAGTGTTTGGTACAACTGTTAGTATAGATTCCTCTCATCTGCTTAATATTTCAAGCACTGCTCCTTGAATTGGTCTTCATATACAGTTGATATACTATGCGTCTCTGCAGGCCACTGGTCCCATAAAGGGTATGTGGGGATAGACCCTTTATGCCCCTCATTCCATGCTTGCCAGCTTAGGTAGGACCTAGCTTAGCGCCATCTCTGGGTAAATTCTTATGCTTTCTCGGGAACTTAACAGAAAGATAGTAGAGAAATCTCAGTCTATGCTCATGGATCATTATTTCTGTACTGTAAGATCTGTAAGTCTAATTAACTATTACCAAAGTATAGCTAATTTGTAGAAGAACATCTAGTTCAGCAATAATTCAAGAAATCCATCAAATGTGACTAGGTTCCTGGAGTACATGGTGCTCTTGACCCACAATACCAAGCTCTCTATCATATGACAGGGTGAGTTTACAGGGCACCCTTTAACGTACCTGACTGGATACAGAGATCTCTGGGACTGACTTGGCATACTGAAAATTGCTAAAAAAAAAAAAAAAAAGCCTTCTTCTCTATCTCCCTAGTATACTTTTTGGAAGGGGCTATTTAAAATAATATTCAATGTCAGACAGTATAAACATGCATACTTTTAAACTAGTAAGTTTAAATGAAAATGAGCTCTATTCCAGATTATCTGCAATCAATGTAAATCATTATTCAGATGTAAAAATCCTAAAGAGGTCTTGCTTTTGCAGCACGTGTGGAATCAGGAAAAAAAAAATCCATGTCTATCCCCCAAGAGAGCTATCCACTATTATACTGTCATGGGTCTTACTCATACCCCATCATTTGACACATGGCTTAGAGTTTCTGAAATTCTTTAACCTGTCTTTTGGTCATGAAACTATGGTAGTGAATGAGGAGGGTGAGAGGTTCTTTATTTTACAGATGTGGGGGCTGAGGCTTTAAGGACCCCTCTAAGGTCAAATGTCGAGTTTACAGCATGGCTGGGTAGAGAATTCTGGTTATTCAACTCTGTGCACCAACATTTTCCAGCCACACTACCACCTTAGGGAACATGGAGCAGGCAAGATGCTCCCATTTTCAGCTACATATGCTTGGACTTCTCACTTCACCTCTCTGAGCATTCCATGACAGCCAAAGGGATCTAATTATAAGTGAAGTTTGTAACTGACATGGAGGCTCAAAGGAGAGAGTGTAATGCTGGGCTTCAATTAGTAAATGTTCCCATAGAAGGATACAGCAGCTAGGGGAAAGGCCGTGCACAGAGTGGGAGAGGGACACAGATGGTTAAGATGACCTGAAGCAGAGAGCACAGTTCTAGGAACAGAGTGGATCTGCAGTGATCCAAAGAGCTCCAATGAAGGGTCAGAGGGGAAGGTGAGTCACCGAATCCGCTGGTCAGACTTGACGGTCATGCTGACTAGAACACAGAGAGAAAGGGGAAAGACAGTGCAGCTCTGCCTGGAGGTGGCACAAGAGCTCAGAGGAAGGCTCTACAAACTGCCATGCATACGAGATTACTGTGTCCAGAACAGAAATGTCCCAGTGTCTCCTGTGTGCAGGCACTGGGGAGGGTACAGAACCAAATGCAAAGCGGCTCTGCCTTCTATAGGCCACAGTTTTCGAGGAGAAAGAGGCATACGTAAACTCATAGAAATTTCCATGAGAAACAAGGAAAACTACAATATTAGATGTATTCGTACAGACACAAAAATAAATACATATAATGTGTGTCTTAGATGTAGTTTAACATGTTAATAAAAACAATCATCAAATGCTCATAGGATCAAGTTCTTTATGGAACAAGATCTCACATCATCTACTCTATACAACTCAAGAAGATATCAATGTCCCTTAGGATTCGTGACCTACAAATGAAAGAGACCAGGACAAGTGAGTTACCCTCCCGGATCGCATACAACTGGAAAGGGTAGTGCTGGGATTTCCATTTCAGCAGAGACTCCAAGCACATTTTCCCATATCACCCCCATTTCTTCCTGGATCAATACTAACTTCCAATAGTCTGTATACATCACACTGATTATTTTTCTTAATCTCTCCTTACTACAGCGTAAGTACAGAGTTGGGAATATTTGCTACTTTTTACTACATTTTCTCAACGAGTATAGTTGAAACAGAAACAAAGCAGGTGTGGATAATAGTTGCAGAGTAGAAAAATAAGGGTTGAGGTTACTTCATCTGGTCAGAGAAGCCTGGAGTCAGATGGACACTGCTAAATAGACTATGCCCAGAACAGAAGGAAGTGTCCCTTCCTCTACCACTACTGGGCTTATACCTGTCTCCTAGGCTGAGCACAGGATTCCTCTTCTTTGACTCTCTGTTTTCAGTTCTTTTGAAGTAAGTCAGATGGAAACACTCAGAAGAGGGCTGAGGGTGAGGTAGGGATTGGCCGACAGAGGCAGGGGGATAGAGAAAGCTCTGCAGACAAAGACTGGGAAGCAGGTGTTCAGGCAGCAGATGGGAGAAAAGGTTGTTTGCAGGTCAGTGAAAAAGATGATGAGAGCTTTACAGTCCACATTCCAGCAGGCACCCAGCCTGGAGCACAGCAAAGCAAGCTCAGAATTCACTCACACAGCTGCTAAATAGAGAAGAGGAGGAATCTCCTACTCTGTCACTGCTGGGCTTATACCTGTCCCCCATGCTGAGCACAGGGTTCCTCCTTCATGTTTCTCGGGTTTCACACTCCTGGCCAGCATTAACTCTGCCCTTCTTTTTACATTGTTAATGGCTTGCCAGCCAAAAATCCATCCCTTCAGTTCTTTCACAAAGATCCGAACTGAGTAGGATTCCTCTGCCTGCTCAGCTTCTGTTCTTCTGTACAGAATCGTCACATGAAATAAATTAGCATGCTTCTCTCTGAAGTTGAAGTTATTATTTACATTAGCAGAAAAATAAATCTATAGTGTCAAGTACTGTGCAGTGGGAGATTGCCCCCTGGAATGTGTCTGGGCAGTGGTATGTAAATGTCACAGGATTGTGATCTTATTTCAAAATAACATGCTAGGCTGATGGTGCTCTGGGGTGCACATCTTAGTCACTCATGATAGGGTCCAGCACCATCATATCTGATTCTTTCTTAAAAACACAGACGGTTTAGTTATGGTGGTGATATGTAATTTGTTTAATATTTGAATCTGTTAAAAACTATTCAAATCTCCTAGATAATCAGACTCTTCTCATTAGCCCCAGCCAAGGAATCTGTCTGCAACAGTGCTTGCTCTCTGCCATTTGGTTCTGTCCCCTTTTCAGGAAGCATCCTTTGCACAGATGTAGTATATGAGGAACTCTCTATGTCTGACCATAAAGGGGCGGAGCAGAAGACATAACACCTTAACATTACGACAGAATTCTGACAGCTAGTATTAGATCTAAGACATCATCAACTACACAGAGAATATCAGTTGAGTCAGAACATGACTGACAGTGACAGTGACGTAGGAAGTAAAGAGAGTGGGGAGGAAGTCAACAGAAGATTTACTTTCAGCTGGGGTAATCGAGGGAGAGCTACTTAAGTTAGTTATAAAGAACAGAACCCATGCTGGAGTTAGTAGTGCTGATGAGGAATTATAGTCAAAGACAGTGCAATGAAAACCTACTGCGGACATGAAGGAAGGGAGCTGGAGCAAGCAGAAGCTGGACCAGAGTGAGCCTGGTGTGCCAATCTAAGCTCTCTAGACAGGCCTTCTTAGATAAGAGCATGTTTGCATTATACACTAAGCCCCATTCTTCTTTGTCTACACTCTTGCCTATTCAAATCCTACCCTATCAAAATTGGGTATTCTATTCATACCCAAGAGTCCTTGAACTTGACGGTGGCAGGGAGTCTATACAGCATCGAATAATTTATCTGCCCTCATCTTCAGAAAATTTAAACTGGATTCATTGTCAAAGTGTAAAATACAAAACTGAACAAAGACCCCAAAGGCCTTCGGTGTCTAAGAAAGCATGAGAGGCATGCTCTCTCTGGAGGTGGCCTGTAGATACAGCAGCATCTGGGAGTGTCTGGAGTGGAGTGTTTTCTCCAGTCAATCCATTGGCAGCTGCTCCTGAGACAAAATAAATGGGAGTCTATAGAGGACAAGCTGTATGCTCCATAGAGCAGCACATAAAGACCCAGGGGAGGAGAGGGTGAGAGGGGAGCTGAGGGGGTGGAAAGAGGAAAAGAAAGGCTAGGTAGGATTATGTCACCAGGTATCCTTGGCAACGAGAAAACATCTTGTACATTCTGTCTGAGAGATCAGCAGCACGTGGAATAAAAATGTGCCCTGCTTCTGTCAACATCAATAGCATGGGAACAGGACATCTCTGAGCCTGAGTAAAGGTAGGAACAGAGACACCCAAGGGCCTTTATAAGGACCTGGCAAGAAGAAAAACGACTAAGTTGGAGTGGGTCTGTTGTCTGATTATTAAGAAGAGTATTGGTGAAGAAAGCTTCCACAGCACAGATACTCAGTAGAAGTCCTGTGAAATACCAAGTGTTGATGGTACCTCATTGTGAAGGATACATCTAGCTCCAGAGTTGGTGGCCTACTTGCAGGGGGAAGACTCAACCCAAAGGGCTCATATTGCCCAGAGTCAGGACACGACTCTAATGAAGACACCTTGCCATCACACTCAGCTGGGCAGTATGTAAGTCTGGGACAAAGCATAGTAAAGTTCGTACGCCTTTGCTCATAAAGATGCAGTGGGCATCTGGACTAGCATGGAGTCCATAACAGGTGGGCCTACTGCCTTAGCCCCACTAGTCTTTGTTACAGAAATTCACCCCCAAGCACATAAAGTCTCTCGTCAGTAGCTAAGGAACTAATAATAACAATCACCACCATATTTGACTATGTGCTCACATCAGTGACCAGCTACAGCTAAGTTAATACTTCAATAACACCTATGATATGCCAGAAACCTTTCAAATTGATATATATATATATATATATATATATATATATATATATATACACCTTTATGCAGTCATTTGTTCTCATATATAAATATATACATATATGATCACTGGCATATATGCATATGTAAATGTTTATATACACACATACCAGAATGCTAGCTTTATCCACATTCCAAGTCTGTTATAAGAATGGTTACTGTTCTTGTTTTAGGTATGAGTACAAAAAAGTAATGCCAAGGCCACTCAACTAGTTTATGGTAAAACTGCAATTTGCAAGTACCTTTCTATGTTGGAAAAACAACGACATAAAACCCAGAAAATACTGCCATGCATCAAGAAAAAAGTCCTTCCACACACATGTGATCAGAAAGTGTAAGCATGCATTCATGTGTGCATGTACATGCCCAGGCTCCAAGAGAAAGACTTAGGCTTCTGCATCTGTTCAGGGCTGAAAAACAGACTCCAAAGGCTGTGTGAACAGTCCTTATGTGTGAGCGTGTCATGACATTAAAACCAACATGATAGTCCCAGTCAAGACATGCACGCAGACTGATGGGAAGCAAGCCACAAGTAGAAATCAGGAATATCTTCTGCTTGGGATGCAGATGTTCCTGGCCGTGCAAGATGAATTTCTGCCAATCCATAATAGCAACAGGATTCTTACACTTTCCTTCTCTCCCCATTCCCAACACCCCTATTCCATCCTACATTAGGCTTCTAAAGCATAGTATGTCATCATCACCTTTGCCTTCTACAGCTTAATTTATGAGAGAGATGTGAGGTTTCTCTTTGGAACTTAGAGAAGAACATATAAATGTGTCAAAGATGACATTGGACATATGGCACTTAAAAATAATTTTAATGAAATTCAGAAAAAGTATGTTCACTAATTCCACATCTGTGGTGATGCAACTGGTATGCCATTCATCAGAAAACAGGCCCTCCTTTCTACATGCCAGGTCCACAGTATTGCACATGCCTCAAGGGAAGCCAGAAATCTTTGAGGATGCAGTATTTCCAGAAGTTCACTGCCTAGCTCAAGGAAATGCTATCTAAACTGCAATCCTAGGTCATTGGAAGACGTTGGTACTCCAGGTCAGTACCAATTTGAGTTCAGTTCTCACCTATGATGGGGCTCTTCTTTAGCAATTTTCACCATGGCATCAACCAGCAACAAGTTATTATGCGCAATATGAAATATAGCAAAAGAGCTTAATTTAAAATTTTATTTGCTTTTATTTATCTTACAGTTAAATAAACCATAAACTACAATGTCACCAGTGAGCATTACACAGGATGGCCCATTCCAAAATCTATCAGGAGTCATCACATTTAAACCCATTACAAAGCAGATGAATGCATTTTTTGAGAGCATGGGTTCTACATGGGAAACCTCACTGCTGAAATCACCCAGACGCTCCTCAGAATCACCATACGGCCTTCCTGATCTGACTACTTCCATCACATTCACATTTCTGAGATGACAGTGGGCACAAAGAGACCCCTGAGTCAGATTATGACCATGCCTTCCAATTACAGCTTCCTGACAAGTCCAATCACTTAGAACTTGGCAACAGCAAAAGAGTCTGCCAGAGATCACACAGACACACACTGGGTAGGGCCGCAAAGTTTTAGGCTTAATGAATAGCAGTATTGGCAGTCTGAAAACATAATTTAGAATCCCATGCTAGCAATTATTAATAGTACAATTTCTGGACTCATAAAAGTCATTCTAAAAACAAAACAAAAACACAAAAAAACCCAACCCAGTCTTTAGTAAGCGGCTACTACAATTCTACATCATGCCCCTTGGGATTTCTTTAACTTCACTTGTTCTTTGCCTTTTATACTAAAGCAGTTATAGATTGTCATAAAAGTATACAAGTATTTTAAAGTCATGGGAAGGCAAAAAGGCCTCAGCAAGACAAAACATTTTAATTTGTTTTACTTGTTCTTTTTATTAACATTTACAACATAGTTGTTGTGTTTGTTTTTTCTTACCAATCCCCCGAACTGTACCCAATAAAAAAATGTTTCCAAATTGGGACGCCAAGTTTCCATCCAAATACTATTTTGTTTAATATCCCTGGTTGAACCCTACCCAAAACAAAGATCTGCACTGCAGCACAAGGGACTTCATGGTTGAAGGAGCAAGCTAAATCACAGTGCGGCCATGTGAGTCTCCCATATATACACTGCATTAGGAAGACAGAAAGATGAAGGCCTGCTCAGCACACTTGGTGATGCCCTCTTGGACACTAGGGGAAAGTTTCCCATTGATCCTGAGGCCATTTATTTTTATCTTCGTCTTCCAGGAGAGATGGCAAGTCTCACTCTCTATGTCCAATGACCTTGACTGTCATCCTCGCTTGGTTGTCTATGGCTCACAGGTTAGCTGGGATTCTAAACAAGACTCTTGCAAAGAAGTAACCAAATCTTTATAAGGTGCAAAGCCATGCCATCTAGCCTATGTCCATCTACCGGCAAGGGATGGGTCCCTCTCCAAACAGCCAACTTACTACATGGTAAACCATGTAGTATATTTTCTATATAAAAAATATAACAATCAACAGCAAAGTATGAAGGGACTTACTTGGGAGGGATGTCATGCTGACATAGAAAGAATTTCCTGTACATATGGTACCCAATTTTAGACACAATGCATTCCTGGAAGTTATATCATAAGACAGATCACCAGAAGGGAAAGCTGGGATGTTTCTTTCATTCAACAAACATCTACCAAGTGCCCACTGTGTCCTAGGCACAGTGACAAGTTCTGCCCTGTTAGTATAGACTTAAAAAAAAAAATCAATGGATTTAAGCTAATAAAGGTATAAGAGGAGAAATAAATGTTTATAATGCTGTGGCAAATGAGCACAGAAGTACTCAAAAGAGTGGAGAACATAATCGCATTGCCCCAGAATCATACAGAGATGATAATTTCTGGCATACTTTCTACTATGGTTTCAGTTTTAAACGTCCCTTTAAAAACTCAAGAAATAGAGGTTGAACATTGTTCAGTGCTCAAGAGCACTGTGTGTTCTTGCAGAAAACATGGGGCTTTGTTCCCAGAACCCATGTAGAAGCTTCTAATTCTCTGTAACTTAAGTTCTAGGAGATCCAGATGCCTTCTTCTCCGAGCCACCTCCCCACTCTCCAGACACTGGACTGCACATGGTGCACATACATGCATGCATGCATACATGTGTCAGCACTCATGCATACACATAAAAATCTTAAGAAAAACCAGGCTTATATGGTAAGTCTTGGTCCTGTGGTGCACTCTGAGGCGGTGCTGGAACTTTAGCATCAGTCTATAGGTCACAGAGGATCTACCCAGGAAGTGGATTATGGGACCCCACTCACATTTCACCCTCTTTTGCTTCATAAAGTGAATGGTTGGTTTCAATACATCATCTCATCACGACATGGTACAATGGGCCTTTCCTACAAGATCAAAAGCTTTGGCATTAACTCATCATGGACTGGAATCAAGCTTGCAGGCTCCAACTAACTTTACATCTCTATAGTGATTTTCTTGAGCATCTTATTATAGTGAGTAATCATGTCAGCCCACCATGACAGGTTTGGGTGGGCCTTTTCCACCAGACCAAAAACAATGGGCTCAATTCATGGACTGGAATTCTTAGCTTGCAGGCCCCAAATAATCTTATAACTTTAGTAAATGATGATCTTTGGCATCCTGTAGTGACTAACTTACCTTCCAAGCATGTTGTAAATATCTAGGAGAATCATGCTATCAGGGAACATAATCCCCATGGGGGTCTTAGAGCTCCCAGCTTTCTGCTTGTCCTCAACACTCCCCATCCTCTTCTCTTAGAGATTGTCTCAGATCTCTGTGATAAGCAAGATTATTTATTTCATGGGGCCAAGCAGACAGCTTCTACTTTTTATATGTGAGAAAAGAATGTTCATATATCAGATGCTGCAATATTTCTCTACCCCAAGAAGTTCCTGTTAACATTTCATGGCTGTGTGCTCTTCCTCTCTCAGAAGCAGAAATGGACATGGTCGTTTCCAAGACAAGTTTGTGAGCTTGCTGTCATCCTGCAGTGCTTTTTGACGCACTGGGGTTTTAGGAACAGAGAAAAGAGCCATTTCCTCATGAGTCAGGAGAAATGGGGCACCAGGAATAAGTAACTCTATAAGGACTACTCACTCACTTGTGTGAGCAAAATTCAACCCCCCAGAGAAACTAATAAACTACAATATTCTCAAGGTAACACCTAGATTATTGCCCCCAAAGTTGCCCAAGAGTGGTTTTATAACCTTAATATGTAGGGATCAAGCATAGGTTAGATATTAGTGCTATCACGAGAAGAAACGTTACACTACTATTAAAATCCAGATTTTGAAAGGACAGATCTAATAACATATTGGAAAATATCTTTAGGAGTAAAATACATTATATATAAATCCATAAGTATGTCTAATATATGAGAAAAATATTTTTTATAATATATAAACAAATATATTTTGTATATGTGAATATATGACTGCAATTTCATTTTAAAAATCAGAAAGATAGGGCTGGAGAGGCTCATTGGTCAGAGCACTTGCTACTCTTCCAGAGGACATAAATTTAGTTCCTAACACCCATGTTATGTGGATCATTGCCACCTCCAACTCAAGGAACTTAACATCCTCTTCTGGCCTCCAAGGGCACCCATCCAAATGTGGCATACGCGCGCACACACACACACACACACACACACTCATATACACACTCATACACACACTGACACAAATCTTTTTGAAAACGGAAAAGGATGAGTTGGTTATTTATCTTTAAATGTTTATGATTCAAAGTACATGTGAGATTACATGTGACTTGAAATGTAGTCTTTCAGAATTGAATGTCTGTAAAAATATGAAAAGCATAATGGAAACCACTGGAAACACTATGTTGTAGTGTTGGAATCACCCAGAGAGCTTTAGAGAAAACTGTCCTAACAGGCTTGACATAATGCCTGAACATCAGCTCTGAAAATGGCCAAATCTAGAAGTGAGCATCATCATGCTGGCCAGGAGGATGGAAATGGCCTGGAACTCAGAGCATGTTCAAGAAGCTCAGAACTAAAGTCTAGCAGCATGGGAAACAATATTGGTGCAGTGGAAATATTAGTATGAGCTACACAGAAAGAAGGCTGGAGAGAAGTGTCAGAGGTTAAAAGCACACTAGAGGACTCAGGTTCAAATCCCAGCATCCACATGGAGGCTCACAACTCTCTGTAACTCCAGTCCTGTGGATCTAACCCCCTCTTCTAGACTCTATGTCCACAAAACACTCAGGTGGTGTATAGACACATGCACAGACACAACACTCATGCACACAGACAATTTTTCCCCAAGAGCTTCATGGAAGGTAATGCAATCACTCCACTTGTCTCATAACTACTCCTGAATGCATCACAACCTGTAAAGACACTGCATTCATTTTTTGATTGTTTTTAAACAGAAACTTAGATTTTTCTTAAAAACTTATAGAGGAGTGTTATATTTTAATTCTCTGAAACATTTAGAGTGATTTCAGCTTAGTGGTCTAGGTTCACTCCACGGAAAGTTAAACTTACCAATAATAATAATGATGATGATGATAGTAATAATAGTAATAGTAGCAGTAACAGCAATAATAGTGATGATGATGATGATGACAATGATGACAAACCTTTAAGAATACTGAAAATAAAAACTAGTCTTTCACTGAATGGTAGCACACATGCAGCACACGTGAATCCAGTCCAGAGGTCAGGACTTTCTGATAGGACAATTCCAGGAAATTCAGCTGGGGATCTGCTAAGGTGGGTGGGCACATTAGTGAGGAAAACCAAATGTGAACAATACTGTAATAGTTCACACTGGGAGTGTGAGCACAGGCTCCTCCTCTTACTAGCCAGCACACAGCCTTGCCCAAACAAGACAGAAAGATATGCGCTCTTTGTTTTTGCAGTCATAACTTTTAAAGTACAACTTGTAAATATCTGACCTAAGATAATAACAACATGGACTTTTCTGTGTCTCTTCTGGCCTTTTATCTGTTGAATTCACACCCACTACACATGAACATTCAAATTTACATTCCAGTCACCACCATAATGAATTTTTAAAGGGAAATTTTTTGACCTTTAACACATAGGCAATGATTCACTGCTGACAGGGCTTAATGTGATGGATTTAGAAATCTGATTACCACACTTCCTTGGGAGACTCAGCTCAAAACAAAACTAACCCTGTTGCACAACAGTAAAAATGAGCTCCGAGTCTTGTGGATTTGCATGTGTAGCTGAAATCACAATGCGCAACCTTCTGAGACCTCTCATCTACTGCAACTAGAACAAGATCTTCCTTTTCTGATAAAATGCCAGTTTGATCTGCTTACTGCTTAGCAGCTGCAGACAGACTTTTGTTCAGGCTGCGGTAGCGCTCTCAAAGCTTTCCCATCAACTGGAGAGTTTGCTCTCAAAATGCTCAGCTAGTTGGTCCAGATCAGCTCTCTACCTGGCTCTTTCATTCGTCCTCTGCCCTCTTGCCCTTCTTCAAGATTATGGGATTATGACTACCCATGTGTCAATCTTCCTGCCTTTACATCTTCATCTAGGGTTCTTATCCTTGTCCCTCCTTCCCACTAACATCATGTGTCACAGACCTTCCCATCCTCCTTGAGGAAGCGTCGCCAATTACCCAGTTGGAATAAATGCCTTCCTTGTGCAATCTCTATGTCCACTTTAATGCTCTCAAAATCGGCTTTTATTTATTTTACAACTTTTTAAAATGGGTTTCCTTCTGACAGATTTCCAGAGAGCCAGATGTTGCACACAATAGGCTTTCAGGTATCTTTTTAAAAGTATATGGGATTCTACGAAAGTGGTTCTTTAGAAACAGAGATGAAAACCCTCATAGGTTTTATACACACACACACACACACACACACACACACACACACAGAGAGAGAGAGAGAGAGAGAGAGAGAGAGAAAGAGAGAGATTCATTAGAGATAAGGAAAAATTAACATCAGTCACATTTTCACTAGAATCAGAACAGTCTCATGGCAAGTTATTTTTCTTGTCTTCCAAAAGTCAACTGAACTGAACACAGACTTGGCCCTTTCGGTTGGAAAGAATGCTGACACACAATATTGTTCACAAGGAGTTGGGTGCTTCAAGGACAATGACATTTGTGCATGGAAACACCTACTTCCACTTGCCTGGAGGCCGATTCTAAACATGTTAAACAGTGTGCCCAAGGCACACTATTCCAAACTGCCTGTCATATAAACAACATTAACAGTTCTGCTGAAGAGAATAACTAAGTGATTCTCACCTTACTTTCTACTTTTTCCAGGACTCCAGAGGAATATCTGTCCAACTAGCATAAACTATGAAACCCTAGCAATTGCTGGGAGGCTCAAGGGAGGAAATAGCTAAAGGGAGAAAAGCAGTCACTGAAACTGTTACAGACACAAGTGAAGATGTCCTGACAGCTAAGAGAGATTCCCTAGGCTTCACACATTATTATTCATAAGAAGAAGGAAGCTGCCCAGCCAGCAGTGAGCACACCTTAAATCTCAGCATTGAGAGGCAGAGGCAGAGGCAGAGGCAGAGGCAGGCAGATTTCCTCGAGTTAGAGGCCAGCCTGGTCTACAGAATGAATGAGTTCCAGGATACCCAGAGTTACACAGAGAAACTCTGTCTTGACAAAAAGCAAAAACCCAAACCAAACAAACAAAGAAAAGAAAGAAAAGAGAGGAATTAAAAACATTAGTTGAAAGTTAGGAAATTTGATACTCAGCAGGGTAAGCAATGAATTAAATCACTGTTTGCTGGGTTTTCATCTGTGTATGTTTGCTCAATATATAACAGCCTACTGTAGAAAATGGCTTCAAAAAGCCCAAACTGGAACTGTTAAATAGACATCCGAAGGCGATTCCTACACAGCCTTCCTTTAAAGTGAGTCTGGACACTGTCTTGTACTATAATATGGTCCTTCGCTTCAGATTAGGTTTTGGAATTTTAGTTCTAAGATAAACACATGATCTGGTTTTCCATTTTTGTTCTGTACACACAGCAACACTGCAGTCTTTTCAGACTCGAGCAAAACGTCTCACTTACCACAGCCCACAGGAATCCCAACAGGGCTGGGTGCTGTTTTGGGGCTGGGAGTGGCAGTAGCAGCAGAAGTGCTTGTAAAATGGAAGAAGGTGTGAGATGCTTCAGGAAAAGGATGCACTCCCAGAGGCAGGAAGAACAGGATACTTGGCATCTTAATTAAGACGGCTGCAGAAGAGGATCCAGCATGATGTACTCACTTGAACACCTCTATCCTACAGAGCTAAGTGCTTTAACAGCCCTTTAGGAGTCTGGAGCTGGAGTCTGCATTCAAAGCTATGTGCCGGCTCGATTCAGGTCTTGCTCTGAAAGGTTATCTGTCGGGTGATCACTAACTGTGCTGAGTAGTTTGTACAAAGGTTTGATAAGGCTGCAGAACACCATGGACACTGACTGGAAGCAGGAGAAGAACTGCCCCAGTGTCCAGATTTCCTGCTTTGGCTACCAGTGCTGGTATTGAAGGCACTCCTGTAAGCTACCATGACGTGAAGGGATGACCGACGAGGGCCTATTGGTACTGACCTAGAAATAGGGTCTATGTAAAAAACAGGCCTGCCCTTTGTAGGAGCCAGACATCCCCTTGACAACTTATAACCAATAATTTGTACGCAAAACTTAAGAAGGATTTCTTCCTTTTTCAAACAAGAACCAGGATACTTACTGCTTCTTGCTATTTAATCTTGAGTAAAAGAAAAAAATTAACCTTTGTTGTTTTCTTTTCTCATTGATATTTGTAAGCAAGTTGCCATATTTTTATATTCCTATTACATTCTCAGTGCAATGATAAATTTCAGAATCATTCAAGATTTTTTACAGTAATCAGGAAGAGAAATTAGTTATTTCAAACAACTTGGTCTTCTTCTCCCAAACAATAAGGTTGGTTTTTTTTTTATGTGACTTATCAAGAAAATACAAACTATAATTTGGTTGGTATTCAGTCTACATGGCAGAGGATTTTAGAAAAGATGGGCAGAAAATAGGTATCAGGGTATGTTTCCCTAAGAACATGGACTTGAGTGAAATACATATGGAAGGAGATACAAGCTCTACTGTAATTTAGGAAATGTGATTAGGAGAACCGAACAGGGAACCTTCCCAGAATACATCAAGTAGGTATTGAAACGCAGGATAAAAGCAAAGACAAGTATCCATGCAGCCTCTCATATTTGTAGTTCCTAATTTCTTGAGAAAAGTCAACCACGGTCAGCAATTTTACACAGGCTAAGAAGAAAGCACGAAAAAAAACCCAAACGTGTGAGCCAGATATACTTTCATTTTTTTCCTTTTTAAAAGGTGCATGCTGATTCTCTGAATAGAAAGAAAATCTGACAAGTGACTTGTTGACACAAACACCCTCAGCGAGGAAAACTGCTTCCTTACTGTCTGCAGGAGCCTGCCTGCAGCCCAGTGTTGGCTTAAGGTAGAGAAAGCAGCTAGTCTACACTGAACAGTTGCCAAGGGAACAGCCAGCATTTTATGACATTATGGTCAGATTAGAAGGAAATAGACTGACCCTGTAATAATGCCAGGAGAAGACCAGCTGCTTTGGAAAATTACAATGTTTACCCAGAATCTTCTTTGAAAACACTTGCAAAATAGCAGACAGTCCAATGGACACTTAAACCCATAAAACAATTGTTTTTAATCAACAAATATTTCATGTAGTTTTAGCCCACGTGCAAAGGTCAGTTCCTGCTTCCTTTCTTATATGGGATCAGAAGAATCCTGTTATTAAAGCTCATGCAGTTCCAAGTCTAACCTTACAGTACTTCAACCAGTGGCCAAAGGAAATGAGTCTAAGTTAAGCATACACCTGGTTCTATAATACTCCAATCTCTCTCTCTCCTCTCTCTCTCCTCTCTCTCTCTCTCTCTCTCTCTCTCTCTCTCTCTCTCTCTCTCTCTCTCTCTCTCTCTCTCTCTCTCTCCTCTCCAGAATACTCTAGGGAGGAGAAACACAATCCGGACCATCTGATCATGCCTACATTGTTTAAATGTGTTACTGCTATGCCAGGCAGTTATCCAGGTGGCCTAGGAGCTGGCTTTAATATAGGATGATGGGGATGGCTTTCAAATTAAGTCCAAAAGGCATAATAAAGTTTTGTTACCCATATGGTAAATGACAGTATTTGGAGTACTGAATCCTAGTCGGCCCCATGGGTAAACACTTATTTGGTATCTGGATCTTTACAGATGCTCTATCCACAGTAGTGATTATTAAGCTGATATTCTGTGTGAGTCACTGAGAGGACGGATGTGTATTCTCTCATTTAATCAAAAGCACTCATTATTATTTACAATTAATTATTACAATTAATCTCTATTGTATAGATAAGAGGCCTGACACCCCCGGAAAGGGTGAAGCAACTTGCCCCGTGATACCTGAATTAAAGTAGAGCAATCTTGTAGACTCTGCTTCCATCTAATTAATATAGTATCTCTCAAGGCTGATAAGTTAAAGCAGTGTAAGGCTCATCTTCTTCTGGTGGGCAAGAGATGAACCATGCATTATTTGCTTGCTCAGAGCTTATACAGTAGGCTAACTTAAGTGCATGTGTGTAAGTGTGAATGAGAATGACAGGAGGTGAACTCATCCAAGTCTGGATAAACACTGCAATACAAGAGAAGAAAAAGTAGTTCATGAAACAACTCAAGGAAATTCTAATTCTACTTGACCCAAAAGAAACCTCTTAATGTACTTGAAGGGAAATACATGGGACATACATATGGGAGCCTTTGGAAGGAATTTCAAGTATGCAAACAATGGGAAAGCTTAATACCCTCAGACCCATTTCCATGCTAGAATAGACTGTGACAAGTTTAAAGGTCCAAAAGAGAGAGAGATTTTACTATTCTCTCGGGCTACTATTTCTCCTGCATTTCTTTTTTAATTAAGTTAGTGTCCTATAAATACAGATAAAGTGAAGGTGTAAAGTTTCTTTCAACTTTCCTCTTTTTTTGTGTTTGTCCCAGATACTAAATTTGTGTTTCTTTTGGGGCAACCTTCTTGTAGTCTAAATGAGAGAGGTAGACCAGATAACCCCCCCACACACACAGATAATAGCTCTCTGATATGTCCTAAGATTATGATATAATGTACCAAGTAGAACATTAAGTGGATGTTTTACCAACAAAATTCCTCTAGGAACAAATTCTTGTACATAACCTAGATTTGCTCAAGTAGGTACTAGAACTCTTCAATAGCTTTGTCTTTGTGAAGTATAATGATTCCAAAAGGGCATGGTAAGACTTTGTGTAGTATCGACTATTATGTAGCTAAAACCCAAGAATAACTGTATAGACTATCTTGAAACTGATAGACACATAATGTTTATCCACGAAGTGATGCACTAAGCATGAGTTAATAAATATATAAGTAATAAGATTTTGTGTTTCAGATTTATGACTTGGTATAAAATTTTATTGTCATTTGCCAGCTTTCTCATTCCTAGTAACTTTTAAAATATTCAATTAAACAATATTAGTAATTGCTCTCATTTAATACATTATCAGTTCCTATCACACATGCAGTATCTTCAGCAGGATCTCTTGTATAGAGCAAAGCATACACTGCTTTTGCTGAGGAATGCATGCAGGTATGCGTCATTGAGGAAAGTGGATATTCTTCTAGTTTCATAACCAAAGTACCTATCAGTCTCTTTGGAGGTTTACATACCTCAGAGTATTTATAGAGTATAATTTCTCTTATTCAAATGTCTTTTTTTTTCTTTTTGGTGGTAGTATAGTTGAGCCTAGAGCTTCATGTAAGGAGAGTACTCTATCAGTGGGCTATAACCTCCACCCACAAAGGCCAATGTTAAACTCAGTTAATAAATTTATATGAATCAGAGTGGCACAAGTCTACAGGCTATAAATGCTATGAGAGTCTTTGCTGGGGCTAACTTCACAAGAGAAAGCCTCTCACTAAGGTACTGGCAGACCCATCTTTGGTTCATACTTACCTAACTAATTCTTATTTATTCAAGACCTTTCTCTATCTATTATCTATCTATCTATCTATCTATCTATCTATCTATCTATCTATCTATCTATCTATCTATCTATGTTATTTGATACAGAGTTTCACTGTGTAACCGTGGCTGGTCTTAAACTCTCTCTGTAGACCAGGTTGAACTTGAACTCAGAGATCTGCCTGCCTCTGCCTCCCAAGTACTGGGATCAAAGGCGTGCGCCACCAAGACACTAAAGACCAGCAGGAACTATACACTTTTTTGCTTCCAATTAAACTGTTCTTAGATATGAAATAACACGGAGAAAGCATTTGCAAAAACTTAAAAAAGAATGGGGGAGGATAACTTAGAAGTAGAATATGATTGATAATGACAGATGAAATTTAAGAACTGATCATGAGAGAAGAGGGGAAAGCAAGAGAAGGAAGAGGGGAAGAAGGCCAAGGCATGTTATACACCTGTTGAAGATGTAACAGTGAGACTCACCAACTTGTATGCCTATCTAAAATAATAGTAAAACAAGTAAGTTTTATTAGATAGTCCAAAACTGATATTATAAATATTAGGTATTCTAAATAGCTGAGAAATTATAATTAGCTCTTTGGTATGTGATAAAAGTTTTTAAAATTATTTATGAATAAACGGGAGAATGCCACACTGGGGATAGTCCTTTTGATTATTTAATGTTCACATCTACACAGATCTACACAGATCTACACAGATCACATTAATGCACTCCACCAGTGAAGACTGTAGAAAATATTTATTTGGTTTGAAAATCTAATCTTTTGCAAGTCTCTAATATGCACAGAAGAAGGGGAAAAGCAAACACAGATGTGAAAGAAACAAAAGGAATTGTGACTTTTTGGGGCCCTCCTCATCATTTTTGCAAATTCCTTCAAAGCATGCATTTAGATCTTTTTATGTTTGGATTACATTCATCACTAAAACACTGGGTAAATTCCACCCATGCTGTCATTGTGGAATTAGCGGTCTGTGCTAGAAGTTTGCTTCTGGGATTCTCTGGTCACATGAGGAATGCTCTCTGCCCACTGCACTGCAGGCCAGAGGGAGACAGAAACTGATGCCCTTGCTTCCCGTCTCCATCATCACCCATATCCTCATTTATGTAACAGCATGTGAATTTCATTTTGAAGTGAAATTTCCAGACAAGATGCATGGGGGATACTTAATGGATAGTTATTTGTTCAAGGGCAAAAGAACTAAATATCAGTAATCACTATGAAGAAGTTTATATATTTTATTCTTTTTAAGAAAAACTATGGGCCTGAGTTGAGTGTATATATGTGTGCTACTTACAGGACACCAGTGGAGACTAGAGGAGGACATCAGATCTTGGGAACTAGAATTACTGACTGATATGAGCCATCTATTAGACTTCTTGGAATTGAACCTGGGTCCTCTTCAAGAGCAGCAAGTGTTTTTGAACTGTTCAGTCCTTTCTCTAGCCCTCCCCACCTTACATTCTTACTAAGGAAGGACTACATTCTATGAAATCCCTCAGATGATTCTAAGACAGAACTGATATCAGATGATAACTGTGGTGATGATGATAACCCTAATGTTTACTAAGCACTTAGAAGACACATGGCATTGTAGTATTTCATTGTGGCTGGTGTTACTGTTATTTTTTGTTTAAAGAGAAAAAAATGTGAGGTGTTTACCCAGCTGGATAGGATTGGGCCAGACATCAAGAGCACATTTCCAGATTCCAGTTCCCAGCTACCTTTCATCAAACAGCTGTGCTCGACAGTCTACATGGAATAATACTGTTGATGTGCTTTTGTGTGTTTGTTTCTTTCCCTTCTTTCTTTGTTTTAGTTTCTGGTGGCTGCATTCTATCTTTCAAGCTTCTCCAGACATGGCCTCTTTCCCCTTTTCTTTGCTAAGTGCCTACTACAGTAACAGACTCCCGGCTAATGTTTAGAAACGTGACGATAGCACTCTGGTGCTACAGCTTAAAAGTTGCTCTATGTCCACTTGAGATGGATGTCCTTTCCCATAAATTATATTTTATTTAAAACATGACATGTAATAATACATCTTAGACTGGGAATATAGTTCAATATAGAGTACCTGCTTTAAATATGTAAGGTCCTTGTACTGATTCTTAGCAGTGCAAACCAAATAGACACACAAAATTATACATATGCCATAAGTATTCTTCTACAGCTCAATGCTTTCAGTCTATCATAACTTTGAGAAATATTTTCTGAGTGTCTTTCAAAAGACATGCCTGAGGTCACACGTTTAGGTTAGAATGACTGGTGAGTGAGCCTCTTTGTTCTTTACTATAGTGAGGTTACAGATGGCTGACACCACACCCAGGTCTCCAGTGTGTGCTGTGGATCTGCTCTCACGTTTTCATGCTAGGACACAATGAACATAACGAGGGATTTCCCCAGCCCTCATCTGTCTCTGAACAACTGAATGGAAATGTTACATTATGTTTGTTTGAGATGGGGTCTGGCTAGCCTCAACTTACTACACTTAGACTTCTGAACCACCTACCTCGGCATGCTGACATTCTTAATGCACTAAAACATGATACTGAGGTGGAAATGACTGGCTTCAACACAGATGGAGAGAGATGAATGGACAGTGCTCTCTATACAGGACAACTTATACCAGACAATTCAGAAACTCACAACCTATTCAAATCCTATGGAGAGCTGTAGCTGCACAGTTGTTTATTTATTTATTTATTTATTTATTTATTTATTGGTTTTTCGAGACAGGGTTTCTCTGTGTAGCCCTGGCTGTCCTGGAACTCACTTTGTAGACCAGGCTGGCCTTGAACTCAGAAATCCGCCTGCCTCTGCCTCCCGAGTGCTGGGATTAAAGGCGTGCGCCACCACGCCCGGCGGCTGCACAGTTTTAAGGAAAGACCAATACCTCTAAGGGAGAAAGGTTATATTTGCTTACATGAGGCAAATGTCTCTTAAATGCCATACTATTTGTAAAATGAGAAAGTCAACCTACATTGACAGTCAGCACTGAAGGCTGTCTTCGCACAAGTCTAAGGAGATAGCACCCCTGCACACTACAGACAAAACAGGCTTTCAATTTCTACTCCTGGTCACTATCCCCACTCAGTGCAATCGAGTGAAGCCTGACAGAAGAGGAGCCTTGATAAGGTTCTGATGTGTGCATCTTAAGAAGCTGGCAAGCAGCAGTTTCATGGAAGGCCCAGAGCCACACAGATCCTCTATCTTGTCTTCCACTTAGCACAAGAGTCTTATGCCACGGGAAAGATGCAGTCAATCCTTTTGCCTTCAACACACCTGTGAGGTTCACTACAGCCAGAGGGAGGGTGCAAACCCAGAACTTTTGGGGAGGCATTGGCAGGATCACTGAAACAAGAGCCTGAAAAATCAAGGCTAAGGAGGGACCGGAAACACCCCTTTACACACAGACATCAAGGAATAGCAATGTACCATGGGAGAGAGCTGAGAGCAATGTCAAGCACAGACCACTTCTAATTAGCAGGAGGCAAAAGAGAAGGTGCCAGAGGCAAAGCATTCATTCCCTACTGCGAGTACAAGACCACGTTAGAGTTGATCGGGAGGCATGCATGATGTGTACTACACTGAGGTTAATCTAACCACAGCCCCTCTCCCTCTCAAACCAAACCAAGGCCCGTCCTCATAGACCACGACAATCACAGCACCTGAAAGGTCTAACAGAAAAAAACACACGTCCAGTTCTTGGTGTAAGATATATAAGACCATGTCTCTACATTTCCATATACAGCATTTCAATGAATATTATAAGACATAAAAAAGGAGACAAAAATAACAAGGGAAAAAAAAACAAACTCAGAAGGAAGACAGATGTTGGAACTACAGAACAATAAATTAAAATAGGCATGATTAATGTAATAAGTTTCATAGAAAAGGAAGAAAACATACATTATCATCAGAGACACAGACTATGTCAAATTAGAGTATGTCTTGTCATTGCTTTATGAGAACCAAATAGGCATGCTAGAGAAGAAAAGCAGAGTCATAAAAAGACTATTCAACAGACACATGCTCTCCTGTCATGTCATTCCTTTCCTTCAGATAACTAAACACATAGAAATTTGTGGGTTTGTTAGACCCACAGCTGCCCATGAAAACATGGCACCATGGAGAGAGAGAGAGAGAGAGAGAGAGAGAGAAGCGAGGGGAGGGGGAGAGGGAGGGAGGGAGAGATCATGAAAAGGAAAGGAAGGTCGCACAGCAAGAAAGCGAACAAGAACTATCAGGGCAATTCCAAGGCCACATAAGGCTGAGCAGAGACATAATCCTAGAACATACCAGGAGTGTGAGTATGCACTCAGGTGACCACTCTTAGAACCTCATCACTTCCCACTAGATCGAACCTGGAAGGTCTCACCACCTCTCAGCATCACATTGAATCCCAGCATGGGAAACATTGGGGACACACTTAGATTACACCCAAACTGTATCAAGTACCCCATTTGTAACTGTGTAAATTCAAGTGTCAATCTGATAGCACATTCCTTCCACCTAGAAAGCCACTTTTGATACTTCTTATACTACAAGTCTACTAGAAATAAATTCTGTCTTGGTATTTTCATAAGTATCACCGAATTTTTAAATAAGGGCTCTAATGATTAATAAATTTAATAATGTCATAGGATACTTGGTATGTAAAAATTAACCCTAATTTTATATAGTAGCCATGACTACTTGGGAATTTTTTTCATGTCTATTTATCAAATCCTTCCAATCATAAAACCCTTATTATAAATCTTACAAAATATGTGCATGATTTCCAAGCTGAAAATTATAAAAGAGTGATTAAGCAAATTGAAAATCTAAGTAAATAGTAAATATAAAGTAAATGAAAAAATATAATCCATTCAAGGATAGAAAAATATCAGCATTGTAAATATTTCATTCCTCCTTATACTTATCCCTAGATTCAATACAATTCCAATCAAAATCCCAGCAGGAGTTTTGTTAAAAATTGACAAACTAATTAAAGGCAAAGAAATCAGAACACTCAAAATAATTATGAACAAAGCTAAACATAGCATATGTCTTGATTTCAATATTTCTATACAGCTACAGTCAAAACAATGTAGGGATTCAAGGATGGGTGGATATACTGACTGATGAACAGGGCACTGTGTGCTGAGACAGACACTTATCCTTCATATGACCTACAGATCATTAACTAATTTAGACCAAATGGTGCTGGAGTAATTTGAGATTCATAAATGAGAAAAACAAACAAAAACTGAACCTTGTTGACTTTATACAGATTAACTTGAAATGAGAAAACATTCAAAGCCCTAAAGTTATAAAATGTCTACATGAAAACAAACTATGACTCCACTTCAAGTCTTAGAAAGACCTTATGACCCAAAATGACCCAAATAAGCATATACAGTAGTCGCCAACACAAATATGTGGAATTGTACGTCTAGGTGCTGATCTTCTAGGTAAGAAAGATAGGAAGTCAGACTAGCATGAACAAGGCACTGATGTATGGATAAGGATGGCTTCTCTTCAGAGCTCTTTATAGAGTATGCTCACTTTATAATAACTAAGCCAAGTATATGCTGATATAGAAATATATTTATATTATTCACTAAAACTCTCATTTTCAGACACTCACTGGGTATCATTTGATTATAATTTTTATAAGACTCAGTCTTTTATGAATAAAATGAGGAGGTCCAACTATAACATCCTACAATCAGAGTGGCAGCTTACTGAGCATTCAAGTAAAATTTTGTTGGTCAATGACCATTACCAGACTGGTAAGTAGTCTACATTTCTGTCACTGTATTCTGACAGTTAGTAAAAAAAAGTTCAACCTCATGTAAGCTACACAACCAAAAAGTCTTGGAGTCACTATTGGATTGATAGTTAAAACATATTGAAATTAAAATATATAGTTGTCTTCCTTCCCAATCCTCCTTCTTACCCTTCTGATGAAACCTGTTCCTTCTCTCTTAAATTCATGGTCTCTATTTCTTTAATTTTTGTTACATACCTACACAGATACATACATATATACATACATACATGTGCATATATAAAACATAATGCACACATATATTTAAATACAACTTGCTCACGTGTATAAAGCTTCACACATACATACACACACACACACACACACACACACGTGCACAGATAAAGGTTGACTACTTGGTATCAGATAACTAGATAACTAATTGGGGTCTCTTCCTTTGAGAAGACTATTTCTCCTGCTCTCAACCTCGACTGATAACCTAAAACACAACTCCTGTACTCAAGGTTCAGGAATCACAGCTTATGAGGGGAGTCAGTAGAAACAGTGTCAGAGTAGAAGAGTAAGAAGACTGCTGTGAGAAACGTCAGAGAAGCAGCATCTATGGAGCCTCATCAACAGCACCGGCTGGATGACCCTACCTACCTGGCAGTTACCAGGCAACCGGAGTTCATAGTACACTGTGAAAAGCCTACTACTCCATTTCATTTTGTAACAATCTACTACTGTCTCATTTGGGAAATTCATTTTATGATAAGTCTTTGGCCCACTCAATGATGTCTTATTTAATGATTGATCCGGTACTAAGAACTTTGTAGGTGGTTGCTGAAACAAGGTCTGTAAGATGTGGACCATGGAAAAGAGCATTTGGAAAGTCATCCCCAACCTTTGACCATTTGGCAACTCCTTGGCCATTTGCAGTTGTGACTTTTGTTATTTTATGGATAGTGAAAGAACTATCCCAGAACTATTTCTATAGGTAATTTAAAACATAATAATGCAAAAAAAAAAAAATCAAGCCCACAAGAGACTACAGATAAAATATCAACACTGTTCTATATAATATTATAATATGCTAAAATAGAAACATTAATTGCTGCAGTTACTACTGAAAGTGATCCTACCTTTACTACTGCAACAACAAAGGACTAAAGATATTCAGATAATTACTCAGCCTTTTAAAGATACTAAGTGTATTCACAAAAGCCAGAAATGCCATTATCTGCAAATCTCCATCCCAGTCAGGACATCAAGAGATGCACTCTTGCAATTGAAAAACAAGAAAAAATGGAGGCTTAGGTAAAATGACCTGCATACAATTACCCAGCATTGGCTGGAAGGGAGAATATACTATATACTGCTCCAGGAGTCAGGAGGCTATGGCTGTGGGCATCTATTTAGTATTAGCTGCCTCGATGCTCACAAAAATTCACTCAACTTACAGAATTAAAAGCTTGGCTCAAATATGCTACTTAGAACTGTAACATTTTTAAAACAAGCAAAGTATTAAATAAATATATCAATACGCAACAAATAAAGTGGTAGCCAATAAGCATATATGTAAGGATCATCATCATAATCATAAGCCCCAAGTATTGTTTATAGACACATGAATACTTCTCAGTTTCAATTATATATTGAGGCTGTTATCAAAATAAAATATACATTATTACTAAGGTATCAGCCACAGAATGCATTTTAAGTATATCAACTTATAAAACTATTGTTTATGTTACATTAGTGCTTGTTATAAAACGGGAGTGAAGTTAAATCTTTAAATGCTCCTCCAATATGCCAATACTAAGTTGAGGAGCCAGGAACTAGATCTCTTTATGACAAAATATAGGGTTCTTTCCTCAAAAGCAGGCTTTTCAGACTTCCCTTGTAGGCTCAGAAACTTTTGTTTAAACTTAATTTTAAAGGCCACTAGGAATTAGAAGCGGGGAATGGGCTATTCTGTTTGAACAGGGTTTGTTAGTGGCTGCAGTAGAAAAAGGGGTTTAAGGATATGGAGAAGAGCTTATCAGCCAAGGCTGTCTCCAAGGAAGTCCTAGCTCTGAAGAATGGTTTCAAAATAACCATTACCAAAAGGTAAAACTCATCTAACTTCGAAAGCAGTCTTTAGGGGAACATGAATAACCCAGCCAGAAAATGGAGAAAGAGCAGAGGCAAGTGTCTATTGAACCCTGGAAATGGAGCCATATCCATTCATTCAAGCACACACACACACACACACACACACACACAAACCACACCACATCACACAAAACTATATCCATTCATTCACACACACACACACATACAACTACATCCACTCATATACACACACACATACAAATAATAATAATAGTAATAATAATACAGATTAAACTTTGAGATTACACTTTCAGACAAATTTTTCAGCAGACAGTCTCAAAAGTGAAAGATGTTCCAGTTTACAGAGAGTGTGGTGAATCAGCCATTCTTTCACACTCTTTAGAATGAACTAAAGTCTCTTCATCAGTGCAATTACAATAGGCATTGAAAAGAAAGTACACACATATGTCTTTTTGAGCTCAGAAGCCTACTCCAGAAATCAAATATGAAGAAAGTTTTGAAATTCAATGTAAATAAATAAATAAATAAATAAATAAATAAATAAATTTACCTTTAGTGTAAAAAACTGAAACATAAATTCTTATCACAAGGAAAATGGCTGAGAATGTTGTAGTCCATGTAGCCCGCTGAATGCCTTGATAGGATAAAAAAAATAGATCTATTCTGCACCTCCTTCCAGACAAAGACACTAAGTATGCAATGTTGGAATAGAAGCAAAAACAAGCTGCATAATAATATGCATATGCTGCATGCATTTTGTGTGAACATGCATGGTTTTATAGCACATATAAAATTCAGGGAGTACATACTTAAGCTATTAACAGTGGCTTCTTCTAGGGAGAGTTTTGGAAGAATTTTGTTGTTTATTTTCTATGCTGTTGCATAATTTGATTCTGGACTACAAGATGAAATACTTATATAGTAAGGAAATTAAAAAAAAAAAGGCACCAGTGTGTCACATGCTGTCGTACATGAAAGCTGCCTGAAGCAGGGAAGTGAGGCTCAAATTACAAACAAAACTGAAGACAGAGCTCTGGTTTGCACTTGCATACCGTTCTTCTGGGAAAGCCAAGAATGGAGGACAGCCAGCAGCACTTTACGCACAGTTATGCATTACAACGACTAAAATCACGAAATACTTCGAATAGTGGAAAAAAGAATCATTTCAACCATAAAAAAGGATTTAGTGGCATTAATAAAGAACTTCCTTAAAACAGCAAGTCACTGTTAAAATAATTAATAGACCCGCGACACGGCGACGGAAAGCAGTCAATGGTAAGGCTGGGAAGTGAGCAGGGACCTGCGTGTCATGCTTCATCAACCGCAAAAAAAAAAAAACCTCCAGAAAAATGCATCTGCATACCAGTCCATAAAAAGAGCTTGAAAGTTTAAGTGGTTTTGGTATCCACTGTGAATATAAAGGTTAAATGGGTATTAAAAAAAGCAATAATTCTTTCTGATTACATTTTTATTCAAGAATAGAGTGAAATGTTGGTAATGAAGGGCAGACTTTGTTAGCATTTACTGGAGATGCTGAGAGTTAAAAATCTGAGTGGTTGAATGGGAACTTTTACTTATTTATTTTTAAAGCAGAAGGTGATATTATAAAATTGGAATCATTTTATTTTTACTGAATGGAAACCTGTTCAAAAGCAACTGACTAAATCTGGATTTTTTTTTTAATCGAGAAGACCTGGCTTACACAGGAGAAAAGAAAACAACTGCACACATGTAGCTGAACTGGCAATGAAATAGGTCTCTATCACAAGTAGGCAATCAGACGTTTAAGGGGAGAGGGTGGAACCTGATCAACTATGGCTGTATTACAGGGCATTGAACATCAAAATCACCAGTGAGGCAGTTCATGAAATCAAAACATAAAATCCAGATGGGAACTTGCCAGAGTTTGCGACCTAGCTTCTCTCTGATGTTATGGGCTGTTTCTGCTCAACACCTTCCCAGCCTCTACTCTAGGCTAGGAGAGCTTTTCCAAGTTGACTTGTGGGACATGTGAGCTCACTAACACATTTCTCTACACTAGCAACTATATATTATCCATTTCTCTCATCTCCCTAAGCCATATCTCCAAGAAACCTATCCTGCACTTTATGATGTACATAAAAGAAGTGGATTGTGTCCAGGGCTGAGCAGTCGAGATGCTCACAGGCATAGCTAGCTATAAAGCTGATGGAGAAGGAAGAGCAAGGCAGAGAGGAAACAGCTCTGAGATCTCCCAGTGTCTGGGAGAGCAAACAGACATCCCTAGGCTCCAGGAGAGTGCCAGACTTTTATGATCTGCATCATCTCTTGAACTGGAGAAACACCAGGAAGCATTATCAAGAATACAGATCGCAGAGACTAGGGTCAATTTTAAGTTCCTCCCTAAAAGCTACCATGTTAGGGGCTGCAGAGATGGCTCAGCAGTGAAGAGTACTAGCTGCTCCTGCAGAAGACGTGGGCTTGGTTTCTAATGCCTCTGTGGTGGCTCACAACGGTCTGTAACTCCAGTACCAGGGTATCCAAACATCTATTCTGGCCTTTGTGGTCAAATGTGATATAAACACACCCATACACACCTCCATCCCCCTCTACATATATAATTGCAGGCAAATACTCATAAAATAAAATTAAGGAAAAACAGCCATGTTAAATGGAAAAAAAAAAGATCAATATACCTAAGACTTTGTTTTCCAGTTTGTTAAATTCGAGGGTGCAATGTGACACACAAGCCCTGCCTGTATTCATGGCACACTGCAATTATCATTATTACTTTTGTATTTTGTGAATATGAAAGACTAACAATGGAAAACAGAGGCCTGGGGGATGCAGAATGCTATTTCTAAATACTTATCATGAGTCTGGACCATATCTTCATTAAGTCATTACTAATGAGATATTCCCACGTTCTTGGTAAAGAATTTAGGATGCTTAGGGAAGGTGACATATTTGTCCAAGTTCATAGGGAAGGTGACAACTTTGTCCAAGTTCACAGGGGAGGTAACAGGTCTGTCCAAGTCTAAAATCAAATGTCTCCATCAGAGTTCAACTTGAGCTCAGTGCTTTCTGACCTCGGAGTATTATTTTTCCCACAGTAGAGACGCTGGGAAACAAATATAAGACAAGCTCTAGGTTCTTCCCTTAATAAAAGCTCTTACACAAGGAATATGAGACACAGACATAAGTATATACAATAGGAAATTCTGTGGTAGGTTACAAGGCTGCAGTCAATAATAACTTCATGGGAGGACAAAGCTGCCCTACAATGTCTGGCAACCACAGAGAGACTCTAGACTGAAGGGCTGGAAGTTAGACAAGAGGAGGGCTATGACTAGGTAATAAAGATAGCAAAATTCCAGATGGCTGGCTTCTTCCTTATGCTCATGACACAAAACCCTGGGAAATTAAAAGACAGGCCTGGACAGCTGATTCTCTTCTACCAGTAGGATTTTCAGGCCATGTTTATACAACAGTTGTGAGCTAGTCAGGCCTCCTGTTTAAACTGACCAATCCTAAATTAGGGAAGACCCTTCAAAGGCTTAAAGCATAGTCAGCCCTGTGAGAGGCTTAGAGTCCCATCAGGAGCAGGGCAGGCACATGAATTGGGAGCTATCTTGGTGTGTGACATCATCAAATTGGCAGTGACTGCATGAATTTGCTGCCATATTAATTAATGCAATCATATCGCATAAACTAATATTCAATCATGAACCCAAATCTCCTGCCAATGTCTTCATATTTGGTGTGTATGTACGCAGAGGCATAAAGGGCTGGTGGAAATGAAAGCGTCCAGCAAGGGCTCTATTTGAATGTGATCAGGTTGCTGCATTTCCTATGTCAGAATAAGGAGGTAACACCAGACCTCCATGGTTTGGGAGTTTGGCACATTGTTTTACATAATATATTTGCTGGTTTCTAAACGGACCTCAGTTGTCCCAGCCATGAGGTAGTTCCTACTGGGAGAAACTTGTTCACGCTCTTCCTCTTTAGATGCCATCTTGGGAAAGGATTCACACTGTACTTCAAAGTGCCTATAAACATTCTGGACTCATCACTATTGAGTTGAGTGTTGAAGAGAATGGGAGTCGGGAGAGATGGCTCAGCAATTTATAGCCATGGCTGCTCTTCCAGAGGACCTGGGTTCAATACCCAGCATCTACAAGGTACTAACTCCAGTCCTAGGATATGTTATGCCCTTATCTGTCCTTCACAGTACCAGGCACAAATAGGGTACACAGACTTATAGTATACATGTAGAATTCCCATACATGTAGAATAAATAAATTCATTAATTTAAAATAAAGAAAATTTAATATATTTTGATTTGGACATTAAAAAAAAAAAAGCAGCCTGTGTTCTGGTTTCTAGTTCCCTGCCTGATTTGGAATGCTAATAATTCTTGTCTTTACTCCCTCACATCTCTTCCCAGGCAACAGTCAAATAAAACCACCAATGTATTTTTGGGGTCTTTTAGATAGGCTCTTTAAGGAGAACCCCAACTCCCATAGCCAGTGTCCCCTTTCAGCTGGAAGGAGCCATATCAGTTGCCATCCCAATTCCACAATAGCATTAAGGGATACATCTTCATAGGAGAAAAGGAGAAGATGAGAAGACATGGAGATGAGGAAGAAACTGGCCAGCTTAGGAGACTGCAAAGACCTCAAGGAAAACCAACTAGTCTCTGTCCAAGTTGGCTAAGACAGACATTGTAAAAGTAACTTTTATTCTCCGGTAGTAATTGTTGTCTCCAAAGCTTACTGCCTCCTTCAGCTAATCTAGGCCTAGTTTTGGAAGCTTCTAGCCTCTGTACAATCTAATCTGGGGCTAGAATGTTTCCTGAGACTTACTGCTGAGCAAATTCATCCTTTCTTGGTCTTTCTGAACCCTAGCTGACTGGTTCAACTCTCCTGTCCTGCTCTCCATGAACTCTAGAATATCCTGTACTGTGCCCTTTTCTTCCTGTGCTGTCTGTCTCCCCATTAAGCAGCTTCCCTTTCCCCTCTCTCTCTTCTGAGAGTTGGGCATATCCTATTCTGTCAAATCTTTCTCTGATTCATCACGTTTCCTGCCACTCAATTCAAACATGAGTGCTTCCTTCTACAAGCTAATGTTACCTCCAGTGTTTGGTACTAAAGGTGTGTGCTAAGGGTATGTTTGTATTCCAGCCAGATGGATTAAAGGTGTGCACTAAGGTCTGAACCACACCCTAACTAGAAGCAGGTTCAAGTATCCTGTACCAACAAATGTCCTTGGGCCCCATGATACACTCATCCTTGCCAGAGGCTTAGAGATGCCAAAAGTGTTTAGGGGTCCTAACACTTGATATGTTTCTTAAATGACTTTAAGGTCACCTCTCCTAAAAAAGCAATGTTAGAGTAGCAACAAAGACCCCTTTATGAAAAAAAAAACTTATGGTCACATGAATAGCATCTCTAGCCTGGGTGTAGACCTCACATCACAGTTGGAATGTGCCAATCATTTGGCCAAGGGATCCCCTCTTGAAAGGCAGCTCATCCCCCACCACTCTAAAGAGTCAGATGCAAAAGTAACTCTTTAATGAGATGCTGCAGCTTTCCTTACCATAATTCCTGTTCTTAGTGTAGAACCTTACCAGGCCACAGCCATACAGCTTTGTAATGGGAGTCTACCTGCTTTTCTGAATCATTCAGACAAGGGTAATCTCTCCCTTTCTTTTGTTTAGGAGAGGAAGGAGGAGGAGGAGGAGGAGACCTGTGTCACAGAGCAGGACAGAAAATGATCACTTTGAATCAAAGACAAGATGATGCTGGAATTGGTCATATAACACTTAGGCATAAAAATGTGAACAAGATATTTCAGTACCAGGCATGGAATCGGAAAGGCAAGGGCAAACGTGACTTCTTGGGGACTATAAAGGAGGCCAGGATCAGTAGAGTATTGTACAGAATGCATGGGGTCAGATAATTGGGGTCAACACAAACCTAATTCACAGAATTTCTACATGTAAAGGTCTAAACAATTCTATGATTTTAATTTATGAGCAACAATTCGTGTGTAGGAACAGTCACACATGAGGCATCATGGAAAGACAGACTGGACTGACTTACATACCTTACAGCCACTTGAATTGTCCCTCACTCCTATGGCATGTGGCAGTCTGGGGAAGAACATTCCGGGAGCTTGACTCTGGCTTTCTAGCAAACTATGACAAAGACAGGCTTCATGCTCTGCCGGCTTCTGTCCTGCTGTGCTTTGCCAAGTCACTGAAGCCCACAACCCTTGGTCGGCTCAGAGCCCAGAGCTGTATCTGTGTTTCCAGGACAGCTAGCTAAACACAATGCCTCTCAGAGCTACTCTATTCCTTGAGGAGAAAACACAATCAACAAATTTGTTGTCAGGGCAGATTTGTGAGGCTGGCAGTTTGAGATCTAATTTTAAAGCTTGTCCAAATTTTGGAGAGGAAACCTGCCATTTCAACAGGAAGAAAAGGAATGAAGATTAAGGAGATCTAGTTCAGTCAGGATAGATATTTTTTTTAAAAGATTATAAAAGGGGGAGCACCATAGCTCATCCTGTACAGAAAAGTGGAGTATCCTGGCATCAGAAGGATTTACGCTGGACCTCTTTCTAGAAACAAGGGCCAGAAAGTCATCTGTAATAAGCATTGCCTAACAGACGAAAAGACAGGGATGGCTCCAAGTTCAAGGTGTCTCTCCTAAATCATGTGATAGAAAATGCAGATGTGTTCACATCTGGAGCAGGAAACATGGCTTACTCTTTAGGTTGTATTTTAGCTGAGCCATGCTTTAATTTAAGCTCATCTTTCTTTCAGTTTAGAAAGTAAGGCACTTCAGAGAGATGTGGAACACAGGGTGTGGCTAAAACCCACAACACTCGGGGAGCAGATTCTCTGTTCACTTACTCATGGTGCTGTCTCCGCCTCTTCCCTGCTGCCAAAGACCTTTCAGGAAAAGCTGGTAATGGATGAGTGTGTAAGAAATAATGAAATAGCTAAGCAGTCTTTTCCTTTTGGGAGAAAGGCCAAAGTCCTTAGCAAGACCTCCGTTCATCTTAAAACCCACCTTACTTCAAGCTGCTCTCTCAGTCTCTGACCACAGTGGCCTCTTTCAGGTCCTCAAGTCAGCAAGTTCCACTGCCTGAGACGTCTAAACTTCTGCTCACTCCTCAGCTCAGTAAGGCATCACTTCCTTAGGAATGTGTGCCATGACCCTTCTGTCTGTTCTTTACTGGAAATGAAAATCCTAAGTCAGACTGAAGGTCTGCTTCACTGACTAACATGCACAGCTTACAAACAGCAGCCTCCTAGATGAGTTTTGTTAATAGGTAAATATATATTTTCCTTCCCAAAAAATAAGGTGTCCCCCATTTTTCAAAACAGAGAAATTAGAGGTTAAATTACCTAACTGGGGTGAACCAAGAACATATGTTTTAGTCACTGGTTAAAATTAGATTATTATAAGGAACACATATAGGAATAAAATATAAGTTTATTTTACTTAGGGAAAGCTAAATCAACCACAGTTTGCTCTGAGGTACCATGGCTTCCTGTTTCAGATTAAACCACACCAACACGAATGGCTCTGGAATGATGACAGAGAGCAAAGACAGGCTAGACATGCATCGAAGCATCCCTGCTAGATGTGCATCTAAGCATCTCTGCTTTGTGGCTCAGCTTAGTCACACTTCCAACCGTGTCTTGTAATTATCGCCTGAGTCCCAGCCCATGGAGTATGGTAGAAGGAACATGGGGTCACTCTTCCAGGACGGCAATCAGCTGCAGCTCCTGATGAGACCCTGGCCACTGTCTTTCCTCCTGTGTCCAAGGCCAAGGCTGTAGCCCGTGGGCCTCAGAGCTCTAAAGCAATGGTAGAGCTGGCAGGAAAGTGGGATCAGGTCTCTGAGTCCACAAGTGGAAACCAACAAGAAGCCATTATTGAAAGAAATACACTATTGTATTAAAGCACTAAGTTTTAAAATATGCAATAATAATATAATATAACATCAAAAACATATGTAGATGTAATATGTTGTCATTAATTTAACTATTATTAGTGTGCTTATATGCACGCGCACACACACACATACTACCACCACTATGTGTGTATGGTGGTCAGAGGATAATTTTGGGCATCTGCTCTCGCCTTCACCATGGGCTCCAGGCATGAGGGCAATAGCCTTGTGAAGCAAGCACTTTAAACTACTGAGCCCTGGGCCTGGCCTTGCTGTTTATTGAGTTCCCTTCAATGTAAAGGTCATGGCCAGATCAGCCCCAGCCTCGGGCTCTGATTTCTGGCGCAGCAGTCCTTCCTTCCCTGCATAGACTAATGGCTGTCACTTTTCTCCTTTGTGCTGGGGCTTTTTTTTTTTTTTTTCCTGAAAAAAAAAAAATCCTTTGTTAGCACATGAAAATGCATTCGGAAAAGGTTGCTTTCTTTTCTTTGCTCCATCCTTGTCCTACTGAGCCCAACAAAATATAAATTGAGAGCAAGACAGTGGCAGAAGACAGTACCTGAGTCATTCAAACTCTGCTGACCATTCATTTAGATTAGACCCTCAATCAACCTAGGCCTCCCCACCCCAAAGGTTTTATACGATATTTTATTGTTATGTGATTCAAAACAATGCTAAACTGTCAATGTCAGGCCTCAAACTTGAAAGTCTGGTTCAATTGATCAAGGATATAGACCTCAGTACCAGAATTAAAAAATGAAAATTCCCATGTTAATTCAAATACAGCTAGAGGTCAGAAACACTGAACACACATCGAGAACTGCCAACTACTAATGTAAAGCACCGTGTGTAAGTACTGTAGTAGACGATACAAGGCAATATTGCTTAGGAGGCCTATCCAAAACGCTTCTTAAAACCAGGCTCTGGGGCTGGTGAGATGGCTCAGTGGGTAAGAGCACCCGACTGCTCTTCCGAAGGTCCAGAGTTCAAATCCCAGCAACCACATGGTGGCTCACAACCATCCGTAACAAGATCTGGTGCCCTCTTCTAGAGTGTCTGTACTTACATATAATAAATAAATAAATAAATCTTTAAAAAAAAAACCCAGGCTCATTCTATTTCCTGAATGATGCTATCCTTTCTTGTGACTTCGGCCCTTGTAGTCTCAGCCAGAGGTTCATGAAAAATCTCTGAGAAAGGCCGCCTGGATGTCAGCTAAGAAAAGGACTCCTGGCTGGGCATGGTGGTGCATACCTGTAGTGTTAATGCACACCAGGCAGAGACAAAAGGATTGAGTGTTATGGACAAGCCTGGGCTACATAATGAAACCCTGTCTCAAAACAAAACAAAACAAAACAAAACAAAACAAAACAAAACAAAACAAAATAAAACAATACCTATAGAAACCAGCACCAAATATAACCATAAAAAGGAAGGAAGGAAGGAAGGAAGGAAGGAAGGAAGGAAGGAAGGAAGGAAGGAAGGACAGAAATAACAGTCTCCTGTCCTGCAAGGGAAATTATACACTTTGTAAATCTACCATACAAGACAAGAATAAAAATAAAGTCCCTGGTAGGTAAAGGCAATGTGAGTTCATGAAGGTTCCAGCTGTGCCCAGGATCTGCCATATTGATCTGCACAGGAGGATGCAGCTTCCCAAAGGTTCTCTTGGTGACTGGACAGAGAGGCAGAAAAGCTGCCTCTGCACAGGAGTGGGGTGGCTTCCAAGAGAGCCCGAGTATGAATATCCTATTCCTAATGAATGCCACACACATGCCACAAAGGAAAACATGGGCCTCAGCGGGGCACACTGCTGGTTACCTGTGCTTCTGCATAGCAGTGAAGTGAGTAGCTACATCACCTGGGGTTTGGCCTCAGTTTTTCTCACTAGGATAGAGGAAGGCCTGATTATCTTTACATTTGCTGTTCTGTTCCCTCAAAAGCAACATCAATTTCCTTCTGTCAGCCAGCCCCTTAAGGGAAGCTAACGGCTACAACAGCTGGGCTGTTTGAGATGTGGACCTGTGCCCACCAGAGGCACTAGAGGCACTCATCACTTACAGTCCCTGGACTTTCCCCACATCATGATTCACTTCTATTCTTTAGTTTTGTTTTCTTTATGAGCAGCTAGCCTCATACCAAAAAGGGAGGGGAGTTTAAACTATCCTCTATTAATTAAATTTGTTCCTTAAGAATTTCATATATGTGTGTGTGTATGCATGTACATTTGTATATATGTGTGTATATATGTATAGATACATATATACATATATATTCCTAATTACTCTTAGCCTAACTTCCCTTCTCTCCCTCCTACCCCAATCAACCCCAGTCCTCACAAACCAGTCAGTGCTAGTTAGACATTGTTTTATTCTAGTCTACACAATGTGGGGGAGATAGAGAGAATGTAAAAGCAAACTGAAAATAATTTTGGCAACATTCATAGGAAATGACTAAGAGGCTTAGAAATGCAATTTCATGTAGCTGGGTTGTGGAAACACTTAACAAGCACACAACAACTTACCTCATAGCAATACGAGAGAGAGAGAGAGAGAGAGAGAGAGAGAGAGAGAGAGAGGGGGGGGGGGGGAGGGAGGATCAATCCTAGTTCTTTGCCTCATATTCATTCAGAACTTTTCACTTCTTGCCCCTTGGTAAAGAAGCACTCAGAAACTGAAGTTAGGTGTGAGTGCTTGCCTGCCATGCTGAAGGTCCCAGGCTTGATCCCAACTACTGCCCAAAGAATATAAAACAAATTTGAGTCCTTCTGCCCCAGGGGAAGTTTATTACTGATTGGGTACCTAGAAAATAAATAGGCAATTGAAATAGAGACTTCTAGATATTTTGATGGGGGCAAAGAAGAGGCTATCACATAGGGTTCTGGGAGACTAAGATCTCCAGAGTTTTCTAATTTTTAGGAGTTCTTGGCTAGAGGTGAGGATACAGTAGGAAAGGTTGCATGGTCTATGAAGGGAAAAGATTTGTTCAGTCCCAGAGGGAAGATGAAGTGTCCATTTTTTAAAAGATTGGTGTGTGTGTGTACACAACACCAAATAGATTCAGCAGCATGTGTGTGTGTGTGTGTGTGTGTGTGTGTGTGTGTGTAATAATAATTCAAGTAGAAAACATCATAAATTTGAGAGAGAATGGGAAGAGAACATAGGGGATTAAAAAAGACAGAAAAAGGTATGGAAATGTAAATACAGTATTTATACATACATGTATGAGCTTCTCAAAAAAAATTAAAAAAGATTAAAAGGCTTCAATGTATTTAGCATCAAAGAGGTGGCAGAAAATGTTATGGCCTGTGGGGTAAGAAGACAGGAAATGATTTTTAAGTTCACTTTTGTTTATACCATATTAACTTATTTCTGTAGTCAAAGGAAACATTTGTATTTTAAATATGTAAATATCCTTTACAATAATTAAAAGTTGGCTAGTCTGATTACTACTGATTCATAGGATCTGAAGGCTATCTGCCCTTTATCTTGCTGGGAAAAGACTTAACTTTAGTGCAGCGTCAAAGCCAGTATAATATGTTGAGACAAGTTGTTAGTCTCGCCCAGATATGACCAGCTCTGCTTGTGTTCACTTACTTGCGTGTGAACATATACTTGTGTGGACATATACATACTTATGTCCACATGCATGTGTACATTTAGTTCTATGTAATTTGATCACCAACATAGCTTGAAAACTATGCCACCACAGTCAAGATTCAGACCAGCTCCATCACTACAGTGGTCCCTTTGTTGCCTTTTGTGGTTAGTCCCAAAATCTTAACTAGAGAACTGTCTATTCCTCACCTCTGACAACCACTAATGTTGTCTCCATTTCTACAATGTTACTTGAAGAGTGCTATACACAGAATTGCAGAGTGTGTGATCTTGCTGGATTCTGGCCTTTCACTAAGCATAATTCTCCTTAGTCCCTTTTCATTGCTCAACAGTACTCCAGCATAAGAAGGTGAAATATTGACCTGTTAAAGAACATCTGAAATGGTTCAGTGCTGGGGCTGCAATGAACATGGCAGCTATGAATACAGTGTTGAATGAACAGAAGCCTTTAGACTGTTTGTTTGTTTGTCTGGAGCAGATGCTTAGGCATACAACTTCTGAGTCAGAGCCCAGTGGCAGGTATACTTTCAAAAGAAACTCCTGACTGATGCCAAAGCGAGCAGCCATTTGGCATTTACTTGCAAAGCACGAATGATCCAGGTTTCCCACATCCTCCCAAGCACTGATTTTTAACTGTATTCACTACTACAGTATTGGAAACTTAAACTGCAATAAGGCGCTATCATATGTTTATCAGAATGGCTAGAATAAATACATACCATTAGGGAATTTCTTTGAAACTGTCAATGATGATAACATTTATAAGTTTGGGAAGAAATAAGACTAAAGAGACAAATGAAGTACATACGAATCCCCAAAAACAGAACCACAGAGAGGTCATGAAGCAGTGTATAAACAAAGAGAGAATGCAGAGGAGAGGGATTATAAAGCCAACTAGGAGACTTCGAGTGCCAGGGGAGATGGGAGGAGACCTTGGATGAAATGACTGTCCATCATGATCATGTGAAATGGGAGTCTCATATGTCAGTGTCATCAACATGGGCGTGGCGGGGATGGGAGGAAGGCAGGAAGGAAGATAATGGGGCAGATTTTTAACAGCCTACTTTTAAACGGTACCTGTGAAGGAGTGCAGAAAACAGTAGGCAAGAGGAAGGAAAACACTGAGGCAAAATATAGGTGATAACAGACACATCCGATATCATTGAGGAGAATGAGAGATGTGGCAGAGAAGGAAGGAAATGCAGGATAAGGAATGTAACTGATGGGGTAGAAGGCATACACACAGTAAGAATCAGTGGAATTGCATCCTTGTCCTTTCATCTCTGACTCCCAGAAGGCAGAAAACAGTGGGCTTAAAACATACGACAATCAAATGGGCAATAAGGGATAAGATTTTGATAGCAGTGGTTGTGGTGGTTAGATTGAGAATGGCCCCAGTGGCTCATAGATTTGAATCCTTGGTCACTAGGGAGAAGCACTATTTCAAGGGATTAGGTGTGGCCTTGTTGGATAAAGTGTGTCACTGAGAACTGGCTTTGAGGTTTCTCTTCTTGCTGCCTGCAGATCCAGATATACAAAGCTCAGCTACTTTCCCAGCAACAAATCTGCCTATGTGCCACCACAGTCCCTGTCATGATAATGAACTAAACCTCTGAAACTACAAGCCAGCCCCAATTAAGTGCTTTCTATGTTAAGAGTTGCCATGGTCATGGTGTCTCTTTACAGCACCAGCTAAGATAGTAGCTAAGGGAGTTTCTTCTGGAAGTTTCCATCGTCACTGTGAAGAATGAGGCAAAAACATCCCTTAAGAAAGGAGTAGGGATGAGGCAGATAGAAACTGGGTAAGAAAGTGAGATTTATGAACCACTTGGGAGCAGAAAGAAGGAATGCAGAGTGGACTGAGGCCCAGCTCTAGGTTGATCAGAATGTACGATGACATCACCATGCCTGGCTGCATGGTTTTCTCTCACAATAGTCAGCTGCTTTGGCAAGCAAAATACAAGTAGTGCATTCATCCAGGTTGAAGTACTGCCAGGAGAGTGGAACAGGAGGGAAAAGCAAAGGATGTCAACACGAGACAAATGCTCACAGTATACTTATAATCAATCTACTTGCTATAAAATATGTGATGTGATAGGTGTTTCCAGGGTTAAAGTCAATAATGACAGTCAGAATTTACAGGGGCCCAATCAGGAGGGGGACACTGTGCTGGCCGCTTAACACAGATGAACTCATGTAGTATTTGTGACAACCCAACAAAATTAGAACCACTTTTTTTTTTTAATCAGCCTCCCTTAATAGGAAGAAATACTTGCAGAAATCTGAAGGACCTTAGTCTCTATCATTTCATCTTACACAACAGGAAGCAGCGGGGTCTGTATTCAGAATGATTCCACTTGAATGAAGAGACGAGTTATCAGATTTTCTTTCAACTTTAAAGGGTCATGTATGTGCCAAGGTGGTCTTAAGCTCACTATATAGCTGAAGATAACCTGGAACTTCTTAATCCTCTGCCTCCACCTCCCAAATCCTAGGGTTCTAGGCTTACATACCACTACAGTGCTGAGCAAACACTCTACCAACTGAGCTTTTTCAGCAGCAGAGAGGGGTCAGGATCACGTGGGATGCTACTGCTGCTAGGCTCTGAACCTTCAATAATTCTTCAACTGGATTCCTCAGTAGCTCATCTAACCACCCGCAGTGACTCTCTGAATCAGGATCAGCCCTCCACCTCTGCTCCCATCAAGACCCCTTTGAACTCAGCAGCCTCTTTAACCTTTTAGTAGTCATTCTGTAACCTTCCAATATACATATAATTACTGTAGGAAGTGTAACATGTGATCCAGGAGTTAATATTAGTAATTATGATTGGAATAAAAGAACTGTGTTTGCCAACTGCTAGCTATCATGGGAAACTGAGACTGCTTTGTAAATTGCAGCCTAGGAAACTGATGTTGTTTGCAAAGTCAATAAAATTCTAACAGTGTGGAAAGGAACAACCATGTTCCTCTGTATTGCTGTACAGTGTGTTCCGTACATAAGTTCAAGGCAGATGTGGCTATTAGGCTATAATAACCTAATGCTGGGCTACACAGTAAGACACTGTCTCAAAAATCCAAAACCCAGACAACCAAAGGACTAGCATATTTCCAATGATCACAATTACAACTTAGTTTTTAAATTAAAATAATAAGTTTATTGGCAAAAGCAACCAAACAACCACCCTTGCTTTTGAAAAATGCTTAAATATCCCTCCTACCCTGGTATGTTGTTCACTGGGTAAGAGGCAAACAGTAGAAGGCCACCCACCCATACAAAGGGAACAAAGGGCAGAAGTACTGAGTTTGAGGGAGCCTTCCTTTTGGAGCTCACTCTGGGAGCCTCTGCTGTCACAATCTCTGGGCTTGAGCCCGGCATTAATTCACACTGATGCTGAACACTTTATCCTTTCCCAGTTTTATGCTGTCAGTTTTACTAAATGAAATAAGTCTTTGTCCATAAAGTCTACTCTATAATCCGGTTTTACTTATCAACGGATGCGTGTGCAGCTTGGCACCTCTCTAATACCCATGTCTCTTGAACAGCTATCATCAGGTACTTGCTCAGAAGGGGCGGTGGCAATTACTTTAAGCTGCATCAATCTATACAAGTGCAATAACATTCTTTGGTTTTTAAAGGGCATCCATTTTTTAAAATTGTCATTTGAAAGTCTTTGGAAAACATGCATAATAATCTTAATGATCCCATTGAGTCGTTTAAATTCAAATTGTGGAGCATTTGAAATACCATGGTAGCAGCACTTTCCATAAATTACTTTCAAATTCAATACATTCCTACACACACACACACACACACACACACACTTACACACAAGTACCATACAGAAAAAAATTTAAATTACAGTTTCTTTTTATCTTGTCCCACTTAAACTTGCTTGGTTGATAAATTAGTGCTGTAGTGTCTGTTTATACATTTGCCTGTATCTTTTAAAAAAATATGTTTTTACGATGAGTTAGGTTTTAGATTCCCCTCAAGGCAGATAACTGTTTCCCAGTTGGCTTGGCTTCCGCATGTCTGTGTGGGCACAGGGATGTGTGTTTTGGTGGTTGGTAATGCAAACCTGTTTTACACATTTGCACATGTGCACAGATGCTGAGGCTCAGCCTAACAGGGAGCTTCTGCTAGAAAGAATGTCTTGGATCTCCAACTTAACCCCGAAGTAGACCCACCACACCTTATAATCGCTTCAGATGCAAAGAACTTACCACTAATGTTTTTGGAAAACATTTGCTCAAAATGCCTGGTAGAAAGAGTTCAGAACATGGATAAGTATAGAAAAGAACTATGAAACATCCTTATAGTTCCAAATGACCAAAATAAAGTGAACTAGAATGTAGTTTCCTGGTAGAATTCCAACCTTGTAAAATTGACAAAATCAATCTCAACTTCTCTTAAGGACAGATTTCCTTAAAGTAGGCGACAAAGATGTTCTTAGCCACTACATGCTATTGAGATCCCACCCTTCAGGTGGAGGCCACTGGGAAGTATAACTATCGTAAAGTTATTTATTTTCCTTACAAATAATCTTAAAGCCTTAACACCAAATCCTAAATTATCTTGTGCTATGCTCAAGGGTCAAGAGAAAACCTCCACAGTGATTTGGAAGTTAGAGGGATGATCACTGCATCTCCAACTGCTCTGAAAGGAAGGTCAGCAGAGGTTAAGCTCACGCACATGGCCCCAGGTAATGTGGAGACAAAGAACATGGCAACACAGGTACGCTTGGCAGACTCTGTCATGCTTAGATCAACTGCAAAAACTCATCCCCACATTCTTCCATATCCCTACCCACTGCCCAGCTCTGAAGACAGTTTATGCACATATGGTATTGAATTTTAATTTCTACTATCCAATCGATGGTCTATTAACCATATTTAACAAAGACTGTGGTTTCTTTTAAAAATCTAGAGTACAGAAGGTGCTTTGTAAGGCGTACTTCACAGATTGGGACATTAGGATTTACATTTGGTGGACTTTATGGGTTGAGCCATTTAGGCAGGCAACTAAGCTACAAAGATGAGAAAAGTGGACTCCCAGTCAGACAATGAACATCAAAGCCCCATCCTCAGTGATGAGTTATTGGGTATTTTCACAGGGCCTTGGTTCTTACACATCTATCCTAGAAAACACCTGCTTTATGGGATTGCTATACATATCAAAGGAAAAACAACTTTGAACATACTTTGGGTACATGAATTCAAGTATAAGATATTATTATACTGAGCAATTGGTTATGTGTTCAAGGGTATATAATTAACATAGACAGGGAACAAGCTGCCAGGGATGGGCCTTAGGAAATAATGCCCCAAATTATGGTGCTTTGATATGCTGTAGACTTTGAGTAGAAGAAAGAGACTGGACACTTAAAGACCACAGTGTCCACCTCCTTCTTTCTCTGCAGGTCCACCTTCTTCTGGTTAGTTTATTTGACTAAGTCCAAAAGGAAGACAACTGTCATGGGTTGCTTCCCTGGGAATCTCATTAACCAGGGAATATAAACATTATCAAAGGAATAGAGACTGGAATTCAACAGAGCCCCACAGCTGACCATAGGCTAGGCTCTATTCTTCTAAAAGTTCATTATTCTTTAGTAAGCAGCCTATAGCTTGTTCATCCTCTAAGAGAAGGGTAAAGGAGTTTCCTTGGGTAGTCACTTTCCTGTCCTGTCCCATGTACTTAATAAACTTCAACTTTCTCCTGGTTATCTGTCAACTCTGAGGATATTTCATGGATGCAAGTGTTACTCCTTCAGAGGGTGGGAAGAAACTTTTTCTCCTCTATACTTATCCATCAGCAATTGGGAACCAAGTTATTATTTCCTGGAAATATTGAATAATAAGCTGGTTTTGTAGGCCCAGGTCAAATGGTCAAATGCAACCCATCCTGGTGTTCTTTGATGCTGGTCAGCTTTCCCGTGGCCCCAGGGCAGGACTTGTACTTTTCTCTGATCTCTTTGCAGGGCCTGGATCTCTGGAGCTTAAGTCAGATAGCTTTGTCTTACTTTGTTGTTTGTCTGACCCTTCTCAGTATCTCAAGTGCTCTGCTAGAGCACAGCCAAGTCTGCTGTGCTCTACATTCCAATGCAGGAGCTGGCTTGGGTGCATTCTACGCCCCTCACAGCTGATGCCCCGTTCACTCTTTAGTTATAAAAACTTGCAATGACTTAAAATACATAAGGTTAAATGCTCCTTCCCCTCAAAGTAGTGGAGACTGTCTTCCCAACCTGCCCTAGAGTATCCTCTATAAAAATTGCAACATCCTTGACAAAACTCCAGCAGCACAATTCACAAAAATAACCTTCTTCATTCTATTACACTTTGAGCTTAATTAGTAATGCTTAATCTGCTACCTCTTAATTACATTGGCAAATTGGTGAGGTTTATTGATCCGTGCATGAGGAGTTAATTCCATAAGACACTTTGACAAGAAGGACTTTATGGGTGAACACGGTGTTATGCCAGCTCCTTTGCTGAAATGGCACTGTCCAGCCAGATTCAGGGCCATTTCCTGCCAACTGTGCCAATTTCTGAACAATTTCATAGAACCCTGCACTAATTCCCTAACAATATTTTTCTTGTTTTCTTCACAATATGATAAGAACTAGCAAGGAATAATATATACTGATGAGAAAATGTAGCAGCCCTACAATACCTTCACCCCAGTGCCATCCCCGTGGTGAGCTGAAGAAAGCCAGGTTAAGAGGATGCTGGCTGAGTTAAGAGGACGCTGGCTGAGAGCTCGTTAAGTGATTAGTCGGTTCCTATGACTAGGAGGGTAGAGTTGTGGTTTCTACCCCACAACAGGACTGATAATACATCGATCAACCTATGGTCAAAAGGTGCAGCTAATTGCTATTTGTTTCTGATTCTGTGGGTTAGTAATGCTCCTTGTGCCTATGACCAACACACCTCATTGGGCAACCGAGGAAACGGAGGTTTGGTCTGACTCTGATTTTAGTCTGTTATAGCAAGGAACATCTGGTGCAAGTCGGTTCTAACTGGTGGCAGGCATGTATGATAGTGAGTGCTCAGATGGCAGCACCCCAGGAAGAGGAGAGAACCAGGGCGGACCAATCTGTGGACTTAATGCTTAAAGGCCCATTGAAGGCAAGTGACTGCTGTTGAGTCAGAGCCTACCTTCTCTAAAGGCTCCATAGCCGCTGGTTACACTGTTTCGTTATGGTTAGCTTTGCTGCCGCTCTGATGCTTGTATTTGTTTTATAATAGCTGTTAAGATCAAATGAAAGGATGGACCATCTAGAGACTGCCATATCCGGGGATCCATCCCATAATCAGCCTCCAAATGCTGACACCATTGCATACACTAGCAAGATTTTGCTGAAAGGACCCAGATATAGCTGTCTCTTGTGAGACTACGCCAGGGCCTAGCAAACACAGAAGTGGATGCTCACAGTCAGCTATTGGATGGATCACAGGGCCCCCAATGGAGGAGCTAGAGAAAGTAACCAAGGAGCTAAAGGGATCTGCAACCCTATAGGTGGAACAACAATATGAAATAACCAGTACCCCGGAGCTCTTTACTCTAGCTGCATATGTAGCAGAAGATGACCTAGTCAGCCATCAGTGGAAAGAGAGGCCCATTGGTCATGCAAACTTTATCTGCCTCAGTACAGGGAGGGGAATGCCAGGGCCAAGAAGTGGGAGTGGGTGGTTGGGGGAGCAGGTGGGGGACTTTTGGGATAGCATTGGAAATGTAAATGAAATAAATACCTAATTAAAAAAAAAAAGAACAAATGAGCTACCCCTAGGATGAGAGGTACAGCTTCCGGTACTATTCTGGATACTAGAAATTAGGTTTGGGGTTTCACAGAGAAGAGACACATAAGGAAAAACAAGCTGGTTCCCATGTCACTCTTGTCTATGTGTGAGGGAAAGAGAGCATCTACCAATGTGGGAAGTAGACAGAAAAGTATTAAAAGAGGTAAATGATATACCCAGAAGCAAAGGCAGCCACTCTGGGGGCACAGAAAGATTGCACACCCTCAACTACAGGCCAATCAGGAAGGTTCTCGAAGCCGAGGTAGGTAACAGAAATAGAATTCAAAGCTGACATGGGAGCCTTGCTGACAAAGAGAAGAAAAGGTCATATCTGATGGCAGGGGATGATTATTTAAAGACAAGGGTGGGGCTAAGATATAGATTCTGGGATATCTGGTCTAATTGCTTTCCAAAATGGTTTCATTTCATGTCTTGATTCTGTTCTTATTAATAAAAAGAGGGTAAAAACAGAGGGAATAACAGCAGCCATCTGACCCATCCTGCAGGCAGCTTTGACCATGAAAATACTTACTCAAAAAAAAAAAAAAAACTTTATATGCCCCAGTACAGGGGAACCCCAGGGCCAAAAAGGGGGAGTGGGTGGGTAGGGGATTGGGGGGTGGGTATGGGGGACTTTTGGGATAGCATTGAAAATGTAAACGAGGAAAATACCTAATAAATAAATTAAAAAAAAAAAGAAAATACTTACTTCCCTCCAAGATACCGGAATTTCCTTCCTTCTTCCCTTTGAGCCTAAATATACTCACTATCCTCTATTTGCTGGAGAACTACTTGCATATGTTATGCTTTACAACAGAAAACTTTTTAGGTCATTTGGCTAAATTGGAAGAATATAAATATTTACTTTCAAGAGGAATATATCTTAGAAGATTTCATTTCAACTGATCCATACCATCAACTGTATTCTTCTGAATTACTTCAGCCATCTCTGAGAGCATTAAGGGACTCAGAACATGTAATGACTGTTAAGGAAGGTGTTTACTATTTATATAAAAATACTTGGTCCAATGCAAAATATCACAAAATATATGCATTTAATACATCCAGATTGCTTTAGAGTAGTTGGTTCATTCATGCAATGGAGATGTTTCAGGCAGATTTTCCCATGTTAGGCATTGTTACTCCCCATATATTACATCTCTGTAAGATAAGGAAAAGGGAACCTGCTCTGCAGGAACGATGACATCATCTGGGGCTGACACTCCTTCCTTTGCAGGGAAGTGTGCTAAAGGGGTCCTGGAAGTTAACTAGCTATGAACTTTCTTATTGGTTTTGTGAACTGGGTTATGGGAGGGAATTGGCCTGTCACATTCAGCACATAAGAGAACTTCTGATCAAACTCCGGGCAACTGTGCTGTGTGGGGAAAATCTGTGCACTTGACCTTGAACACCATAGCTCATGTGATGGTTTTGGGGCTGGAAACTAGACCGCCTGCTTCACTCTCACACCTTCTCTCTCAATTGTTCGTATTTACATCCAGCAATGACTGCACATAGGCTCCTGTTGCCAAGTTTTCCTGTTCCCTTCCATTTCAGAGAGTCTCAAGTTCAAGTGCACCGGAGGGCAAACAAACAGGATATAAGCCAAACCCTGTGAGGAGACATTGGCATGAAGCTTGTCCCCTTCCAAACTCCATCTCTCTCAAAGCAATGATAGGATCACCTGCTGTGATAAACATTGGGGAAAAAAACCCCATAAAGCCCAACAGAGATGAGCCACATGTGACCTCTCTGCCTTTATATATTCTACTAGGATTTACATCATTAAGGAATATGCCAAGAAGCCACACATTTTATATCACTTATAGTAAAGTTCAGCCCTATGAAGTTGTTGGTAAAAAAGGACATTATATGTTTAAGAGAAACCACATATAGTTGAAAAACTTCCCATAGTTATTTTTTAATTTTACCTAATTTTTAAAATCTATTTTCAGCTATTCTGACCCCCTCTCATAATTCCTCCCAGACCCTTCCTAGCTAACTACCCAGCTAACTTCATGTTAGCATTTTTTTTCTCTCAAAAAATAAAAGCAAAACCTCAGGAAAAACAACAAAATGCTAAAAGTCTTGTCCAAAAAAGTTTCTGAAGGCTGCTTAATTCAGATGTTTGAGGGAGAGAGATGGGAAGAGACACAGGGAGCCAGCAGCCTAGACCAGGGCAGAGAGAAGCTTCCAAGGTCAATGTTCACAAGAGGCGACTGGAAACAAGTCTCATGGAAGAGAGGAAAGAAGAAACCTGGAGTCATTTCTCATGTGAGGTCAAAGACTAGGGCATGGATCTCAGATCTTTGTATACATACAAACTACAGACCTTCCTTGACCCTCCGCTTACAGAAGGTGCTATGCTCTTGTCCTCCTGTACGGGGAATTGAGAGGGTATAGAACATATTTGTTTAATGAGCACAGCCAGTGATTGAAAGCAGATGACCTTTGACTCATGCTGTAGAAATCAAGCTTTGGGGACCTCAAGGCCTCACATTCCCTGAGCTCTGAGACCATCAGGGTCCAGTAGTGTGCCAGAGGCTGGAAGGCAATGTGAGCTAGAGAGGCAAGTCAAGGAAGACCTCCTTTGAAGGCTTTGCTCATGGGCCTTGGACTCTGGCCTGGTGCAATTACCCAATTAAAAAAGAAATTCAAACACACACAGATACACATACAAACAATCAAACGCACACCTTACTGACTCTAGCTCAGCCCCCCTCTCCGAATGTTTTTTTCACTGTGTGATCATGAGAGGTAAGGAGAAACTGTCATTCTATATGTTCAGAAACTGAACCTAAAGAAACAGAGTAGATGCTGAATGGTAGGTAGCTGGTTGTTTGGGCTGGTTGTGATTTGAATTTCTCCATCTTTAAACTCATTTGCTTTTGTATTTTCCAACCCCAAGTGAAAGGTTATATTACTGAGGACCCAGGAGCTCATTTCAGACAGATTTTCAAGATAGAATTTTATAGCTTAGTCCCTCCTCCCCCTTCCAAGCCCACTCCTTTCTTTTTCTATTTATAGGAAATTTAAAGCTATGGACTATTTGTTCTGGTGGTGCAGAGCAGTTCAGAGGGCTTCGGCAGTGCAGACGTTATGCTGTAGATGGCTAATTATTGTCCTTCTGTCCATTAAGAGCTGCAAGATGAATAAGAAAGAAAACAAGGAATAAAAAGGCTCCTTTTCTATTCTCTTTCCATCCTTTATCTTTAAAGTAGGAACTTTGCTGAACCACAGCCAGCAATTCACTCAGCCTAATGAAGTGTATAAGTAATGGGATTAAATAATCTTAAACCATTATTGCAGTGGCCTGATGCTGACATTCATCCAAACTCTGTCAACCACTGGCTGGTGAGTTCATGCTTCATTTAAAAATAAACAAACTGGGGCAGGAAGAAGGTTCTAGCATAACATTTCAGAGGCACTGAACCTGGAAATACGAGACCCTTCATTCTGGTCAGAGCTGAAGCAAATGCTGTCCTGGTTCACGGTCCTACTGAAGTGGGCAGAGTCCAGCTTTCCCCAGGGTTCATTCTGTCTCTGTAGACACATAGGCTTAGTTATTTCAAAACTCTCCCAAAGAGGGAGGGTCTCTGAAGGTACCACCAAGGCTCATGGTTTCTATTCATGCTTCTACCATTGCCCAACATGTGAATTCAGGCAAATCAACAAACTTTCTCTGGCTGTTAGCTTTTTCAGCCATAATACAACAGTACTGAATTAAAGTACTTCTTTAATTTTAGTTCCTTCTGGGCTTGAAATGTTCTTATTCAAATACCATAGAAATTGGGATACTTTGGGATAAGAGTTAGGGGGAAATGTTATAACTGTTATCAATAAGGACTTCCTGTTGCTCTGGTCAATCAACTAGGAGGTATGTGCTTCAGCTTCTTTGTCAGTAAAGTACTGCCCAGTGTCCACAGGAGGACAGAGCTATATCATTAGAAAAGGTAGCCATAGATTGGACAGACTGCTGATTATGAATGAGTGGCTCCAAGAGTGGCATACAAGTGTCAGGTGGGCTCCAAAGCACCCCAAATTCCATTACACAGACACAATTTCCAATGTTGCCTAGTTGCTCAGTTTTTCTTATGGCTTTTATGGAAGGGCTCTCTCTCATGTATTCTTTAAATCTAACCTTGTAAGTTTTATCTTGTCAGCTTTTTAGGCTTTGTCCTACCACTTGAGATTTAATCATGTTTTATAGTCTGCCATTGTCTATAAATATTTATATGTTCTATATTTACAGCTATGAAACCCTGCATGCAAACAGCAGTACACATTGCTAGAGGTGTGCATTAGAACCCCATGGGCATGACAGAAGGAAGTTTGGGGACTGTGATCAGAACAAAGAATCCAGTGCATTTCTAGTAGTTTGTTGTTAAACTGGGTAACAGGTATGTAGACCTTTATATTATTTGTTATGTCTGTGTCAAAAAAAAAAACCCTACATAATTATGCAAACATATATGCATTTAGCTTTCTCTTTTCTTTTTGTTTTCATTGTCCCACTTCAAAAGTTAAAAAGCATGTTTAGAAAAATACAAATATAAGAGATGATCATGCACATTCCTAGATTCGAGGGTAGGAAGGCTGGCCTTATTCAACTTAACTAGTTTCCTCATTTTACTTAGAGCTGGCTTTGTGCTGGGGTGGTTGCTTGTTTTTAAAAGAAGGCATGATAGGCTGGAGACATGGCTCGGCTGTTAGGAATATTTGCTGCTCTTGCAAAGAACTTGGGTTTGATTCCTAGAACCCAGGCTCACAAACACTGGTAAGTCCAGTTCTAGGGGATTTGATGCCCTTTTCTGGCATCCACCAGCATGGTACACCCATCACACACATGCAAGCACGCACACACTCTTTAGAAATTTAAATCCTGAAAAATTTGTAACAAATTTATGAAGTATCATTTCAGTGAAACGTATCCATGGAGAGAATTACACTCATATTCTCTCCCTGCCCCAATTTGCTATATGAGTTTAAACCAAGTATTTTAAAGGCTGCTAATATTGTTCAAATATTGCACTCATCAAATAATTGAGAATATTTTATTATGTGGCATTCACTTTACCACTCCAATTTATCACACAGCACTGAACTCAACATTTCTCTTAGGATTTCTCCACCTGTGCAGTTAGATTAGCACTTCCTCCCTGAGGCAGGCTAAGTTAGGGTCTCAGAAGGCTCAGGGTGGAGACACTGCAGGCATCATTTGTTCTTTGAAGATAGGAGAAACCCTGTTAGTGACATTTCCTTGCCTTTTCTCAGGTAGCACTTCTGACTTTCATCTACATTGGTGGGGTTATTTGAGGTTTTTTTCCCCCTTGCATATTTTAGATTTACAGAAAAAGCATCTTTCCTATGAAACATGTGATTTTTTTTTTTGAGGGAAGGTCTACTGCACCCCTGGCTGGCATTGAACTCCTAATCACCCTGTCTTCACCTCCCTGGCTGTAGTTACAAGTATGTGCTAGCATACCTGGTTTATGAAGCATGGGTATTGAACTTAAGGTTATGTGCATGTTAGCAAGGCCACATTGAGAAAAAGTGTACTAGGATTAAAACATTTTACTCAGAGCAAATGAGCCTAGGTTCAGTGGAGAGAGAGGAAATGGTCTATAGTTATGCCCACACTTTTTTTTTCACCCCGACAGTTTGTAACATTTGTCTAGATTTATTTGTACCACATTCATTAATTCCCACCCACCTCTTACCCTTCCCCATGAGACAGGGTCTTTTCTAACCTCAGCTGGCCTTGAATTCACTGTTATAGAATATCCTAGAATTTTTTTCAGTTACCAACAACTTGTCATGAATGGCCTGCATCCCACCCCTTCTTTAAGCAGCATCTCCTATGAGCATCAAGTTATTTTCTGTACTCTCCTTACAGTGGCTTCTGCGATTTAGACCTCCCTCTGTCTGGCAGGCATTATCATCTTCCTTCCATAGTTGAAGCAGTCTGCACAAGCAGGGTGTTTATTTACTTAACTTTTCATTTCTCGGCTGTTATCTTGGCTAGTCAACTGTTGGACTCATCTACAGTTCCCTTTCGGAATTTGTTTGCTTTTTCCTTTTGGACAGGGTTTCCCTATGTAATCAAGAGTGGCCATGAACTTGCAACATACCTACTTCAGCCTCCCAAGATGTAGGACTAAACTGGTGTACCATATGTAGTTTCCTTTCAGATTTTGATTTGATAAATGTTTTTCTAAATATTTTATGGGCATCGGGAAAATAAATTTCTTTATTATACAGTCAATGTATCTTGATTCAATCAATCTTATTAATTGTATTATCCAACTCCTGTAATTAATTGGTCAAAGACAGAAAGGAATGTGCTTTCTAAAGAACAGGTGTCTTCATTTCGCCTCATCATCCATCCGGATTGCTTGCTATATATTTCAGTGCACTGAGACTTGGTTTTGTTTTGTTTTATTTTTGGGTTTTTCAAGACAGGGTTTCTCTGTGTAGCGATACTTACAGAAGGGGAAGAAGTCTGATCCTTACTGCGATACGGAATGCTTACAAATAACGTCATGTCCTCTGGTTAATCTGATAGTTTTGTCATAAATTGTATTTTGCTTTTCATATTATAGGATATTGATATTTGACTTTGTAAAATATTCTCTTGAAATACTATAACTTGAATTATAAGAATTTGCTAATTTATCTTTGCTTATTTTTCTCTTTTTTTGTTTCCCTCCTTTTCATGTTTCCTTTTTTGTTTCCTGCCTTACACGTGCTAGGTGAGTAGATTACCACTGAGCACGATCCTATATCCTATTTTTTCGTCAATTAGTAGTTTTACTGGCTCTTTGTTTACCACAGTTTCATCTGATCTTGGAATGTTCTCATTAATGTGTTTATCTAACAAAATAGTTCTTTTGGAGTCACTCTTCAGAAAGGATATATATTCTTTTTTTTTTTTTTTTTTTTTTTTGGTTTTTCGAGACAGGGTTTCTCTGTGTAGCCCTGGCTGTCCTGGAACTCACTTTGTAGACCAGGCTGGCCTCGAACTCAGAAATCCGCCTGCCTCTGCCTCCCCAGTGCTGGGATTAAAGGCGTGCACCACCACGCCCGGCGGATATATATTCTTTATGAATGCCCATGGAACATTTCTGAACAAAACAAAGTTTGATACACTATTATAGAACTAAGCAAGTAGCTAATTAGGAAGTAAGGTGAGAGTACTCGGCATGCGTCACCCACATCAGAGGCTATTATAGCCCCATGGTTATGACCATGCAAACAAGCACAGAGGTAGAAGATGGATGTTCAGCAGACTGCAGATACGGCATGGGAGAATTTGATAATGTTTCTTTTTCTAGTCTTCTAATGACTGTATATTAAAAGATATTAATTTTTTAAAGAATCGCTACCATTAAAAAGACGATTTTGATCCCAACATTCTCGAAAATAAGACAAGGTTATATATCCCTAAATCCAGTTTGAATTAAATGTAAAAAATGAACAACAAACCCACAAAAGTCCCAGACCCCACCTAGAGAAGGCAATAGAGAAAAACCAGTCATTTAGGTCTTCTTTCCTTCCTTCATTAAAAAAAAAAAAAGAACAAAATAAAATATAAGATAAAACAAATCCCATCACACTAGAGTTGTACAAGCCTCAGTTTCTTGCTACTGGAAATGATAGTAAAAGGAGCAGAACCAATATTTCCAAGGCTCCTTTCAGACCAACAGACAAAGGAAACCACTAAAAAATACACTTATACCATTGGGCAGATGGCATTTATCACTATGCCTACACTGAACTCTAAACATAAATGCATTCTGTTTGTATTGAGATTCCATGATTTGTAGATACTGAAGGGAAGAGCAGGTGTCATAGCTTTTTACCTGTTATCTATAATACTAGAAGGCACAATTAAGTCAGTGGTTGCTATCAAATGAAATCTTGGGATCAGAAAGCTTCCGTGACTTGAAAGTGAGTGGCCAGTGAGTGGCAGCATTCTGGTGTTTTCAAAAGGATGAATGTACGTTTTCAGGGTAACAGCATGGTAAATAAATAAAGCAAATAAAATAAATAAGATAAGTAAATATAATAACAAATAAGGACCAGGTCAGAAGAAAGCTTTCTGGTTTTCATTTTGCCTTTTCCTTTGACCATATCAAAGCCTCATTTGTAACCAGGTCTAATACTCTCCCCTTGCCTATCACAGTTCCAATAGACATGATGTGCCATATGGGAGGTCAGGAATGAGGGAGATTACACCCAGGTTCATACAGTCAACCTCATTGGAGAGTGTTTTTTAAAACAATGTTTCTCGTTCTTGAACCCTTTTCCTTATTGGGAGAGTGCTGGTGGGGTGACAGTAAGACAGCAGGAATGGATGTGTTTAAGTGTGTAGGTGGTGTGTGCAGTAGGAGACCGAGGGAGGCAGAAGCAGCATCATGCTGATGAGAGCAGAGGTGGGCGATTAGGGAGAGCAATGCTCATGTGGATTTTTCAGACTCTGTCCCAACTCTTTGGTTCCTTTTCCAACACCCACGCAGGGCCCTGCTTTTAAAACATTCCATTAGGACAAATGTTAGTACATAAAAGGACAGCTTTCCTGCAGAGGTACAAGAAAACTACATCTTAATGGAGTTGAAAATCTAGACTGCTTTAACTTCACCATTTAGTGCCATAAGAGAGCAAAAGGCTGCTAATGTATTGGTTATTAATGTGCCCAGTTCTGGTACTTTCAAGTTAGTCTCCCAGGAGACTGGCTTGCTACTTTCAGAGGCCTGCTAGTCTGTAGGATCTCAATTGTAATAAAAATGCCTGCTCCTCTGTCCAAAAGCCCTGACCCAGTGGAGGATCCTGGATCACCATTTCATAAACAGACTTTGCCTGAGGACGTCTGATGTGTATGTCCCAAGGCCTAGGCTCCTTTACACTGCCAAGAAGAAAGCATGTGTTCCTTTGTTACATTAATGCTCAGAAGGAAGCCTGTCTCAACCAGAGGAGTTTCAAACTCCTTGTTGATGCTCTTCATACCTAAAAACACAAATGACTGTAAGCAAAGCACTCATCTCCTATGGACCCTGTGTTCTTCCTATCAAGCCAATTACTTTCAATATTTCTATAGCAACAGCAGCTGAAACATGCCCATTGTGGGCTGCAGCTTCTCCATCGTATCACAATAAGGTCACTCAGCAGATTAATCCCTTAGACAGACAATAGTTTCATGATACAAAAATAACACACTTGCTCATTCCTTATCTATAACATTAGGGAATTTTAATTTAAAAACAAAAACACCCTGGTACTTGGAGGCAAATGATGTACCCAACATTATAACTAGACAGATAGGACCAAGGTAGATGGATTCTATTTAAATCATTTTACTTCCTAATAAACTTAAGTGCTCTTAATTTTTATCTTTTTATTTATTCAAAACTATAAGCATAATCAAAACGAGTCATTTACAAGATCATTTACTACTACTGATACAAGCATCAGTTAAAATAACTAGGACATAATATACTTATTACATTGACCCAAATGAATCTAAATAAATCTAACAGGGAATAGCATATCGTTTAATATATGAGCTCATTGATTGTAACAGTCTTGTCAACTAGAAACAGCTTTCAAAAGAAATATTTCAAAGTGTTAGGTGTGGTGGTATATTATATGAAACTGGGGCAGGAGGATCACGTGTTCTAGGTCGAAACTAAGAACAGCAGGCAATGTCCTAGAATTACTGATGTTGATAATTTGAGTTGATAATTGTGGTGGTTTGAATGCTTGGCTCAAAGAGTGGCACTATTCAGGAGGTGTGGCCTTGTTGGAGGAAGTGTGTTAGTGCGGGGTGGGCTTTGAAACCCCCCTCCTAGCCATGTGTGAGACAGTCTCCTCATGTTTGCCTTCAGAACAAGATGTAGAACTCTCAGCTCCTTTCCCAGTGCCATGCCTGCCTGGATGCTACCATGCTTCCCACCATGATGATAATGGACTGCACCTCTGAAAGTGTAAGCCAGCCCCAATTAAATGTTCTTTATAAGAGTGGGCTTGGTCATGGTGTCTCTTTACAGCAATGGAAACCCTAAGCAAGACAATAAACTACATTTTAAAAATTATGTTACTTTTAAATTTTAATTTAATTGTAAATTTATTTTATTTTACTTTTATTTTAAAAGTATTTTATTTATTTTTTATTTTATTTTTATTTTAATTGTTCTTTATTTTAAAGATATAAAATTTTCACTCAATTTTCTTTAAGCATAATATAATGATAAAGGAATGGAAAATATATTTTTGCTTTAAAAGGTAGTTCACAAATATACTATAAATCTAAGTAGATGAGAGGCTAAAAGTGAAGATTGCCACTGAAGTATGCTGTGCATATATTCATATCAGGTACTTGACAGAAAACAGGTAAAATACATGTGAAGAGAGCTATACCACCACACTGAATCAAATCTGTTCAACTGCAGATGCAGATACACAAAAAATAAGAGCTCAAGAGACCACAGGAAAGAACTAATGTGATCAACCAAATACGATGAGATTACTGGGCACTGAATATCAGAGTATACAATATTACATTTATATATGATTTTAGTCTTATCAATAACCAATTCAGAAGGAAATGTAAGTTTTGTTTGACAGGAGGGAGGCCTCACTCCTGGATCAAGAGTCAAGCGTGAGTGGTTGGTGCTTACAGAGAAATAATTAACTAAGTCAATTAAGCAATAAAATAGGTATTCTTATTATATCTTATTCCATCAATTAAGTAACAACAAACCAAACACAAGAACAGAAAGAAAAGAGTCCTATGGACTGACACCCAGGGACCTGCTTGTCTTGTCTTTGTTCACAATGTCTTTGGGACACCTGTGTCCAGCCGTGTGACAAGAAGCTGGTTCCCATGGACAGGGTCTCCTGTTCTAGAACTTTAGCTCCTGGAGAGACAAGCACTCCTAGCGCTGCCTGTATTAAGTCCACCTGCCACGCAGCTTGTTCTAATTCACACTTCCTGTTTCCCTCGTCTCTCTGTTCTTTCAGCATGCAGCTTATCAGAACTGAGAACGTTTCGAAGGAATTGGAAGTGTCAATACCTCAGTCAAGGGCACGAGGTCCATGCTGCATCCTGGAATCAATTCTGAACAGAGAAGGCCTTTAGGTAAAGTATAACTGAATTCTGAGATTTCAACCTTTCTGGGTAGCTATGAAAGGAGGCCATTAGTCAAGGACCTCAATAACAGGGTCTTCTGAGAGGGAGAAGTCACAGAAAGGATAGTAAGGTTCTCTATTATTTGAATTCACTCAGCTCTTCCATGTGTATGATTAAATATTTCCCAGATAGTCTGCCTTGCTTGAAGTGCAGAGTGCTATGACACACAACCAGAACAGAGGGAGCCAGCGTCTTAAACAATCTCAAGGATCATATAATAGAGTCTGGATTCTGAGCTGCCACACTATAGAAAATGACTAAAAACATGAAGCTAAAGCTTTGTTGTACAACAAGGTAAGCAAACATTAACAAAAAATGGAAGATAGGTATATCCAAGAAGCAAAACAGCTTCCTTGAGCTAAGTGAGTCTGAGTCTCACCGCACACATATGGAATGGTGAACAGGTTCCCAAATCTAACAATACTAAGTACAGATGCAACATTTGTTGAATAGCTTTTCCTCAGTAGACTAAGGGTGCTTACAAAGATTGTCTCATTTCATCTTCAGGGAGCTTATGGAAAAATGTCCCATCATGTCCAGTATATAGATGAGAAAGAAAAACCACGGCTTAGAAAGAGCAAGTAACTTGCCCACGACAGAAAGCTTTGACTGAATTCAATTCAAACTCAAGTCCTCTGCATGCTGTTACAGTTTCCCCGTATTTTATGTAAGACCTTTGCTTACAAAGCATAAAAATAAGCAGCTTAAGATGCCTTCCACAGAAGCATTGTTACAGTAGCAATGATCAGTGGCACAGTTAAAAGGGACCAAACAGGAGCTATAAAAAAGTTACTGCTCCCTGCTACACGAGAGCTAGATGGCTGGACGAGGCTTTGCTGACTTTGCTGCCAAAACTTGCAGCAATAAACGATTGCACAAGGCTGTCCTGAGTCGCTAGAAAGTGCAGCCCACTTAAAAGAGGTCAGAATTATAAAAGGCCTTCCTCTTTTCAACAATGATTTCACAGGGTGGCACTTGAAGAGCTGCATGATGTAAGAGGTGAGATTTTGCTGACTAGACTTTTTCTTATTGTAGATGCTGCTGCTTCCAGATAGACAGGGCACTGCTATGCTTATCGTTATAGTCTGAACAACTAATGACATGCAGCACTGCCCAAGTCACAGGACAAGGAGGGAATGTGACTAATGCAGCCCTGACTCTGACTGACAGTAACCAGAAGCCACCCTACGCCTGTGTCTCTAGTCTCACTTCTAAAGAGAGCAGTTAGGCAAGTGACCCGAAAACAGTTCCTTTCTCTCCCACCTGCTTTAGCTGATGGGATCATAACGCTGCTGCATGTGTTTAAGTTGTTCCTGGAAGGAAAACAAAGTAAGATGGAAACCAAGAGATGCAATGTAATATTACATGAACATAGAAAATGTCAGTCCTGGAGAACTGCTCTTTGTGCTACACATCCTTGGGTTTCAATGAACTTGAGTTTTCAGAATTTTGTTACCAACTGTGCTGGCTTAATTTTATGTTAACTTGAGACAAGCTAGAGTCACTGGAAAAGAGGGAACTTCAATGAAGAAAGTGCCATCATAGATCTAGATGTAGGCAACTCTGTAAGGCATTTTCTGCATTAGTGGTCAATGGGGAAGAGCTCAGCTCATCCTTGGGCTGGTGGTCCTATATTCTATAGTAAATCAGGCTGAGGGAGCCATGGAGAGCAAGCCACTAAGCAGCATCCTTCTATGGCCTTTCCCTCATTGTCATCAGTGATGGACTACTACCTGGAAGTATAAACTGTTTCCTAAACAAGCTGCCTTTGGTCATGGTGTCTCATCACAGTAGCAGTAGTGCTAAGACATCAACCAAGGCAGAAATTCCAATAAAATTAAACTCTGGAGATCTACAAATTTCTGAGTCCCAGTACCTTATTCTCAAGGTTCCTTTGCTGTTGAAATGCCTTGACAGAGGGTGCGACTGTGACTAATTTTTAGGTTTGCAAAAAGTCCTACTTTGCCATGAATATGTTCAACAGATAGATCAAAACCAGAATGACAGTAAAGGGACTTACTTTGGATATAAAGCTTTCTTATTAAGCAATCTACTTTATCAGAAGGTAGCTAAATAGATTAAGTAGCCATATAAAATGCTAAGGAAATGTTATTTATTTTTAGTCACTAAGCTTTGCTATTCAAAAATAGCTTTGTTCTTTAAAACAGAAAACCATCTCTAGTTGGTCAGGTCAGAAGTAGAATGCCATTCTCTTTAATACTTTATAATAAAGAGTTTCTCTATACCATAGACAACCTGGGGGGTTAGGGAGGTAAAATGATTCTGCAGAGATAATTAGTCCAGAAGTTTAGAAGGCCATTGAATTCTGCCACCTGCTAAGTCTTTCCTAAAATACTGAGATTTCAAATGCACGATAAGACTGTATGACTCTGAGAACAGGAATCCTTCATATACATGACAGAGAACATACTGTTCCTATATACATGAATGAAAAACACAGGTAAGACAGCTTTCTGGCTGACCTTTAGTTGAAAGGCAGTTCCCTCCTAACACAATTTTTTACCTCATATGAACTGTAATTATATAGAAAAAATACAGTATGTCAATTTACATGTGTACACATCTTTTGAACTTCAAAGAACTGATGGTGACATTTATATGGAGTAACTTGTATTTGGTCAAATAAGACAGAGCAGATGAAGACCTAATGTGGCAACTTACAATGTAGCAGGGCTCGCAGTATGCCTTCTTCTCCACAGCATAGAAAGGCTGTCCTCGGAGCTTGACATCACAGACAATGCAGGTGAAGCAATCCACGTGGAAGACCTGATCCATGGCAGTACATCCTGTTCCTTCTCCAACGACATTTTCCCCACAGCGGGCACAGCGGCCTAGAAGATAAGGGGTTGCTTGTTACAGAGGAATTCTTAGACCTGTCCAATGAAGTCAAGATGAGGGAGGCAGCTGGTTTATCCTGCAATAGCAAGAGACATAGCACTACTGCCTTTGCCGAATTAAGTAGCAAGCCCACCAAGATCTCCCCTGCACATAGCAGGAATCTACCGGAGTCAACTGAGCAGACAGCTAAGGCTCCTGAGAAGGCAATGGAGGGAAACTCATATGCTTGATGTTGGGGCCTGGGCACTGCCTCTAATCACATACAGGTAGGAGCAGTATTCAGGATACTGGGGTTGAAAAGCACAATCTACTGAACAGAACAATTCAGAAAAGCCCCCGTCCCTGGGGGAGTCTGTACATCAGTTAGTGTGTGTATCTTGTCTAAATTCAGACTTCATATCTAAATTCAGACTCCTTTTTAAGTCCTGGCTGTCAATCTTCTGTCGCTGGCCCTCACTGATGGGAAGGTCAGCTGTTTCCAGAGCACTGAGGCTGCTAGACCATTTTTTTCTCCATGGAGCCACTACTGGAACTCCACCCTGACCGTTCCCCATGGTTCTAGTTCTGTCTTCTGGTGATCTTGAAGCCAAGTCTCATTCCACACACTTGACATCATCTAAGAGACTAGAGTCCAGTCAGCACTGCCTCTGAGTCTGCACTTAGTTTGAACATATCTACATCACTTAATGGCACCATATACTGTATGGTTGGGAGTTCCTTAAGAACCTACTTCTCACTGTCTGTTCTGTAAAGCTACAGTGTGTGTGTGTGTGTGTGTGTGTGTGTGTGTGTGTGTGTACTGGCTATTTTTGTGTCAACTTGACACAGCTGGAGTTATCACAGAGAAAGGAGCTTCAGTTGAGGAAATACCTCCATGAGATCCAACTGTAAGGCATTTTCTCAATTAGTGATCAAGGGGGAAAGGCCCCTTGTGGGTGGGACCATCCCTGGGCTGGTAGTCTTGGGTTCTATAAGAGTAGGCTGAGCAAGCCAGGGGAAGCAAGCCAGTAAAGAACATCCCTCCATGGCCTCTGCATCAGCTCCTGCTCCCTGACCTGTTTGAGTTCCAGTCCTGACTTCCTTTGGTGATGAACAGCAGCATGGAAGTGTAAGCTGAATAAACCCTTTCCTCCCCAACTTGCTTCTTGGTCATGCTGTTTGTGCAGGAATAGAAACCCTGACTAAGACAAATTGGTACCAGCAGAGTGGGGTATTCCTGTGACAACCTGACCATGTTTTGGGGAGGACTGTGGAAGGACTTTGGAACTTTGGGCTTGAAGATCCATTCATTGTTAAGAGCTCTGTCAGATGTTGTGTAGGAGCTTGGAAGATAATGCTGAGAACAGTGCAGAAGATGGAGGCCTGGTTTGTGAAATTTCAGAGGGAAAATTAAAGACTCTCTTCAGGGCCATTGCTGTTTTTATTGTGAAGATTTTGTAGTTCTGGTTAGCTGGGGCTGAAGAATCAGCTGTGATTAACAAGATACCAGAACTACTAAAGCAAAAACTTTGCATTACTGGGACTATTGATGCTGGTTAGCTGGAGCTAAGAAATTAGCGGTGATTAAGAAGAGACCAGCTTCGTTGAGGTGACATCTTCTGGGAAGTGTTTTCTGAAAGCACAAAGAGGCTGTGTTCCAGAGATAGGCAAGGTTGTACTCCTTCTGCAGTGGGACTTGGTAATGTGTAAGGGTCACCCAGGTGGTACTGGTTTTGAAGGCATGAAGGGGTCACGCAGAGCAGCTGAGGCTCGGCACTGTGAGAGGCCATGGAAGGCCATTGGTGAAGGTGCAGCCCCAGTTGTAATTGAAGGCCCAGGACTGAAGGGGTCATGCAGTGTTTTGGAGATGCCAGTACCACGAGATGACCACCAAGAGCAGCAGCAGCAGTGGAGTACAGGCATCTGGAGCCCAGAGGACGACGTGTGTGCTACAAAGGGCATGGCTGGAGAAGTGACCCAAGCCCTTGGAGGAGCCCAGAAGATCGTGAGTTGGATCCCAGATGTTGGACAGTTGGAGATTGATTTTTGCTTTGATTGTGACTGTGCTCTGATATTTTCCCTCTTGAAGGAAGAAACTGTTCTAGTGGAGCCCACAGTTAAGAGACTTTTAATTGTAAAAAGACTTTGGATTTTAAAAGAGATGGATATTTTAAAGAGATTGAAAATTTAAGAATATGTAAAGACTGTGGGACTTTTAAAGTTATTTAGATCTTGGGGATGAATAAGAATGTAAGGGTTGAGGCTTACTAGTGATGTGTTTGTGTGTCAAGTTGACAAGGGGTCAATTGTACTGGCTATTTTTGTGTCAACTTGACACAGCTGGAGTTATCACAGAGAAAGGAGCTTCAGTTGAGGAAATACCTCCATGAGATCCAACTGTAAGGCATTTTCTCAATTAGTGATCAAGGGGGAAAGGCCCCTTGTGGGTGGGACCATCCCTGGGCTGGTAGTCTTGGGTTCTATAAGAGTAGGCTGAGCAAGCCAGGGGAAGCAAGCCAGTAAAGAACATCCCTCCATGGCCTCTGCATCAGCTCCTGCTCCCTGACCTGTTTGAGTTCCAGTCCTGACTTCCTTTGGTGATGAACAGCAGCATGGAAGTGTAAGCTGAATAAACCCTTTCCTCCCCAACTTGCTTCTTGGTCATGCTGTTTGTGCAGGAATAGAAACCCTGACTAAGACAGTGTGTGTGTGTGTGTGTGTGTGTGTGTGTGTGTGTATGTGTGTATCAGATTAGATTTTAAAGAACATATTAACATTTAAACAGTAACAGACTATAATCTAGCATAAAATTCTAGGATTAGGTATAGCTCAGTGATAGAGCATTTGCTTAATATATACTAGGGTCATGTGTTCAAACTACAGGACCAGAAGGAAAGAGAGTAAATGATGGGACAGGGTGTGTATTGCTCTGAGTGGCAGCCTCTGTAGCCCAATACCCTGGGATCATAAGGGCCATAGTCACCTTGACTCCTTATAGTTCATGTCTACTAGGCAGAAACAAGATCCTACAAGATAACCATAGGCAACTAGGAACATCAACAAGGACCTGCAGTCTTTTGCAGGTCAGAGACCTAGCTTCATGAATTGCCAACACTTTTTGAGGCTTTGTATTACCTCGTTTCTAATTCATGGTACCCTTACATGGGCATACTACCATTATTCTTACTCTAAAGAAGAGGAAAGTAAGTTGCAGAAAATATCTAACTAACTTCATACCTAAACATCCTTGGATAAAATATCTATTCCAGCCCTACAGCTGCACTGCCTGTTCATCAGTGCAGATCTGGTATATGGGGCATTATGAAATGACTTCTCATTGAAGAAGGCTTTCAGCACTCCGTCACATTGGACTGACAGCCACTTCACACTCAAAACTGGGAGGGGTAAATGTTTCAATAAGTGAGAAGAGGTAAATATATTTCTCTCAGATTGCATGTGCTCCTGTAAATATTCCTTTGTATTCTTTTGCAGGATTGGAGCATATCTTAAAAAACAAACAAACTAACTTGAAACACTGAGGAAAAAAAGTTTAAGTCTTAAAAAACTGGACTGTGTCTGCTACAACTATATTAATGTGAAATTTCAGGCTATCTTTTTGATGTTTAATACAATTGTGATATTTGTAATATAGTTTATAGTTGTTTTATCATTAGACATATAGTTAGAAATGCTCCTTTAAATTCATATACTTTTCTGGTTAGAATAAGAAAATTAATTTTTTCATTTGTCACTCTTTTTGTAATTAGGCTGAAAACAAAACCACATCTCCAAACTTTACTGGCTTACTATCAAATCAAGCATACTCTGTTTGAAAAATGATGCCATACCTCTGAGAATTTTATGCCAACAAATGACATTTCACTGTAGAAAACACACTGAGGGTTGCGGAAAATAGATTAAAGCATGTGAACATTATTATAAATCCACTGGATTCGAATGAGAAGTATTTTTTATATTATAAATTCAATATAAGTCAACACACTTATTCTTCTATATTAACTTTCCCCTTTGTATAAGTCAGAAAGGACCACTTAACAGGATATCAGGCAGCACAAGGGATATAAGAAACATACTTTGGCAAAATAAGGATGGGGTCATGAGAGGGGCACAGTGGCTGGCTAGGCAGCAGTAGCAGCTGTCTTATTCTGGTTCAAAGTGCAGCACATGGATATATATCCTGAGCCTATAAGGCATCTGGAGAGTTAGACAGCTATCCCAGGTATGGGACATCTTTGATCACCAGCCTACAGTGAAAGCCTGCTCTAGAAAGAAAAATATTTAGTTTTCAATCTCCTTCACAACTGCTCCAAGGGTCTGCTCTTTGTCCAGTACTTCAGTGTGCTTTTGTGTGACAAGGAGAAGTGGACTAGTCACCACCAGTGCTTCTAACCATGACTGAGGAATTTCCTGTGTTCAACAGTCCAAGACATCATGTGTGGCACATTGCAGAGTAAAGTGCTACAGAAATATGCAAGGGAAGTCACATCTAAAACACCTCTGCAAGAGTTTCTCCAGGAAAGGCAATTGAGAATGGAATTTTGACAGGTAGAGGGGGGAGGCAGAAAAATGCTGCTTTCTGCCCCCCAACCCCCAAAGAAAGAATGAACATCTGTGGCTTACTGGATGCAAACCACTGGGCTCAACAAGCATCTGTGTGCTCGCCACAAAAGCAGATGGCCTACATTCTCAGAAACAATTCTCTCTTTATGTCTGGAGAATATTCTTCCAGAGTAGGTTGGGCTAACGTGCTGGACCCGGACCTGGGCCTGACCAGTTTTGTTACCTCCTTTAAATTCTTCCTATTCTTGGGATAAATTAGGGACACCAGCCTCAAGGGCAGCCAGTCTGACACCTTACAATTCACAATCATAGAAAGAAAAAAAAAAAAAAACCAGCAAAGTTAAAAATAGGTCTCCAAACCAGCAACAGAAAAAAAGGTGCCCAAATGTTCCCCCTTTACATTAACAAGAATATATAAACTATTCCTCAGGAGAGCATTCAGAATGCAGAGCAAGCAACTCAGGCAGAGGGTATCTTTGCTCGTAGAGGGACTCAGACAACACATTAGTAAAAGCATACCACAGCCTGTCACTTAGACAAAATTCTCAGTGCCTCAAACAGGAAATGCCAGAGGAATGTCGGCAGGCTTCTAGGCACCAGGGCATGAAGGAAGCACAGTTGACTAGGCAGCAGGAAGCAAGGGGCTCTGGCACAGGGCCGGCATGCAGAGCTTCTAAGCAATGAATGCTTAGCAAATCAAATAATCCAGGAGCAGAGGACCGGAAAGCTGATACACATACCAAAAGATTTCATATGTTACTACTGTCTGTGGCCAGCCTGGGATCCTGTGTACCTATCTTCTCTTTTCCACATGTAACAATGTCCTTAATGTTGGTGAAACCAAGTATATAAATCAGGTTTCCTTTATCCTGGGACACTACAGGGGCTTCCTCAATGTACTGAAACCTGTGGTTGTCATACTAGTACTATAAATTTAAATGCCTTATGGATGTCTTAATAGTTGAGCTAAGCCTGAATAGCCAGACTGAATTCCAAATGCATGATAGGCGAGATGTAAGGAGAGACTGGCAGTCTAGGAAAACCAATAGGCTAAGCAAGTACAGGATATGAGCTTCCAGAGGTATTTTCAAGCTTGCTTGCTGTTTGTATTTGCTCGAAAAAGTTATTTAAAACCATCTTCCTAGTAATAACTGTATGCAAAAGACATATTCAAGCAAGTCTATAAGGACAAAGCACCTCAAACTCTGCTATCCTTCCCTTTGTAGTCCTTTTCCTCTCTTGTTAGTCCTTTGCTTTTTTTGCTGGACAGTTGTATGCCAACTTGACACATGGTATAGTCATCTGAGAGGAGGAAACCTCGACTGAGAAAATTCCCTCATAAGATCACACTATAGGCGAGCCCATGGAACATTTTCTTATGATTGATGTAGGAGGTTATCGCCCACTATGGGTAGTGTGCCATCCCTGGGCTGGTGGTCCTGAGTTTTATAAGAGAGCAGGCTGAACAAGCCATGGAGAACCAGCCAGAGAGCAGCACTCCTCCATGGCCTCTATCATCAGCTGAATCCAGGTTCCTGCCTTCCTGTGCTTGAGTTCTTACCCTGGCTTTCTTCAGTGATAAACTGTGATATGGATGTGTAAGCAATATAAATCATTGTTTTATCAAAGAAATAATAACTCTAAGACAACTATCCTAGGCAGTTTTTCTATTTTACCTGTGTATATGCATACATATATCATATGTATGTATACATAAAACCTAAGATCCATAAGTAAAAAATAACTTACAGTATTTGTCTTTCTAAGAATTAATTAGCTTGATAAGATTATCTCCAGTTGCAGGCATTTTCCTACAAAAGACATTCCTTCCATTATTCTTCTGTTTTTGCTTTTAAGCTGAAACACAGGCCATGGAGGAATGCAGCTTAGTGGCTTACTCCCCATAGCTTGCTCAGCCTGTTTTTTTTTTTTAACTTAAAAATAATTGTTAAATAATTTTTATGTTTTAATTAAAATATAATTAATTATCCCACTTCCTGTATCCCTTTCCTGTCTCCAATTCTCCCTCATGCCTACCACTCAAATTGATATCCTCCTTTTCTCTATTATTGTTACACACACACACACACACACACACACACACACACACCACCTTCTATCCATTTTGTTCAGATGTATATGGATCCAGGGCTGACTGCTTTGTACTGGATAACCAATCGGGGCAATCCTGGGAGAGGACCGTCTCTCACTCTCAGAAGTCATTATGGGACCTGTAACAAGCGAGACTCTTCACTCTTCCACATGAGCATGTTTCCTGATATGGTCATTGTTCAAATTTTATTTATTCTTAATTAGTTTATTTTTATGTGCATAGGTGTTTTGTATACACATATGTCTGTGTACAATGTGTGCCTGGTGCCTGAGGAGACCGGAAGAGGGTTGTTACAGGCAGTTGTATGAATCACCATGTGGATGCTGTAAATCAAACTTTGATTCTTTGGAAGATCAGGCATTGCTCTGAATCCTCAAGCCATCTTTCCAGCCCCAACTTCATTCCTCCTTCAATGACGGACACCTAGGCTGGATACTTAAATTCATTACTGTGAATACTGCTCCCATAACTACCAATATGTAAGTATCCATGTGATATGCTGCCTTGCAGCCTTTGGGGTAAACTGCAAATAGTACTACCATCAATATGCAAGTATCTCTGTGATGTATACAGTATTTGAGCTAAGTGCCCACAAGTGAAAGAGCTTGGTCATATGGCAGACATAATTTTTAGTCTGAGAAACTCTGGTACACATTTTCAGAATGGCTGAACTAGGTTACATTCTTATTTGCATTGCATAAGGTCTCATTTGTGTTCACATCTTCTCCAGCATTCATTGTTATTTGGTTTTTTTGTGTCCTTTAAAAAAAACGTTTTTATTGTTTTTTTCTTTTTGTAAATTTCACATTATACACCTAGTCCCATTATACCTGCCCTCCACCCTTGAAACCTCCTTGCCAGCAGAGATAGGAAAATCTTATTGTGAAAGCTGTAGTGTGTCCCACAGCACTTTTGGTCTACACTTCTTTGCTTGCAAATGTTCATTGCAATGACTTGTTGGTCTGATACAAGGCTTCGAGCTTCTGCTACTCTATCAATACTGGAACCTCACTGGGGCCCTCAGTCTCAGGCACCATTCTTCCAGTCTCTGGCTTGCTCTCAAACCTGGGAACTGCTGGGGCCTGCAAGCCTCCAGACTGGTGGTCATTCCAGGCCTACTTCTTTCAGGGACTATTAGGCTACTAATCATTCAGATGTTTATAGATCAGAGAACTGAGCACAAGCATAGCCTCTCTCCTCTCTGCCACCTACTGATGCACATGTGACACAGCAGCCACACCCACAATGCTTCTAGGGGCAGTGCTATTTGTTTTCTCAATGACTGCCATTCTGACAGGGATAAAATGGAATATCAAGGGAGCTTTAATTTGAATTTCTATGATAAGTAGAATATATTGGGTATTTATATATTGGGTATTTATGTATTTTAAACTGTTCATTTCTTATTTATTGTGTCATTTGATTTCTTATTATTTAGCTTTTTTTGAGTTGGCTGTGTGTTCCTGATACTAATCTTCTGTCAGATGTATATAGCTCCATCAGTATATTTAAGAAAAGGTGGCAGGGATGTACTGTGCATTCTTAGTCTGAGAGATCAGTACTGAAACTTTAATGCCTGCCTAGGTAGTTGGCTTTAGAGTCTACCCACCTACTAACTTTGGAAATATAAATTCCTAAAGACATCTGGCCTGATAGAATGTTCATGAAACATAGAATACACTTACTAAAAATATTACCCTGCCTTTTGGCCACTGCAAGTTTCTTCTCAACTTAATTTCTACATAGTAATGTTTAGTCCCTCTTTTAACTCTGAAGCCATCCATATTGGCTTTCATTTCATGGTTGATCTGTTAACAGAAAAATTGATGTTAAGTATAGCAGCAACCACGACCAGAATATCTACTTTTGAGATATGGTTGGATTTATTCCATGATTTCTATCATGAAAATCTCTCTTACCTTTACCTCCACGCAAAGGTTAAACCAGCTCACTTTTAGATTTGTGGTAGAAAATATTCTAGTTTATTTTGGTTATTTCAGGGCAATCCTAGCCCTGAGGTGACCTGTAGGACATGTCTCTGAAGGTATTGTATATTGGCACCATAACAACATTATCTACCCAGGACATCAGCAAGTGGTTCTTACATTAATATAGTGTCTTGCATCTTCAGAAACTTTCTTACACACTGATACATCAGAACCTTCAATAATCTTGTATGGCAAAATACCAAGAGCCACCCTCAGTTCAACAATAAAAAAGCTGAAATGCCTGAAATTTCATGGCTTATGGAATGAACTATATGTTCAATCTGGAGTATTTGAACTAATTTCTAGCAATCAACTAAGACAAAAGAATATTCTGCAAATGAGGTAGAACCCATGTATGTAATCTTTAATAAACATATTGACATGAACAAGATGAACAGGAATACTCTTTACAAATGGAAAACTTGGACTCAGTTTGTTACAGGGAACTAGGTTTCCTCAAATGTCCTTTTTACCCTCTGTTTCACAAAAGGAACCAAGCATGTACACGTTCTCCAGTATCTCCTCTCTCTCCCCCCCCTCTCTCTCCCCACCCTCCACTCTCTTATTTTTCAAACCAGCTTATGGATTAATTTCCTTCAAAGCTGTTTTCCATATTACCCCCTTTTAATCTTAGACATTTATGTTTTATGTATTGATTGTGTTCAATCTAAACCTCAGATGTAGCCAATGTGATCATATTAAAGGTAGAGCCTTGAAGAGATTGTAAAGTCACAAGGGCATCTCCCTCCAGGATTTAAAAAGGCCTCTATAAAGAGGCTTCATGCAGCACACCACTGTGTAAGAGCATACTAACAAGTTACCATCCTTGAAGCACACAGGGGCCTTCATGAGTCAGCAGAGTCCCCGCCAGGATCTTGATATTGTGAATACCATCCTTTAGACCAATAAAGAAATCTCTACCCTCTACAAATTACATAGTCTCAGTTATTATGCCATAGCAGCATAAGGCAGACTATAACAATGTATGGCCACTAAAAGAGTTCTGTCTTACAGTACCTGCTCTAAGGGGGAAGACAGAAATATCAAAAGAGATGGAAATGGATGTATAATCTTTTGAATTTCTGTTTCACAGTGAACTTTAAATTAGATAACCTTCCCTGTTATCCAATGAGCTGGTACAGGAATAACCTTGTGAATGAGTTGAGAAATAGGTAACAAAACTGAACTTTGAGTTATGAGACAGTGAGCTATGAGTCATCTAATGACCCTTACATACATGGCTGGGACCAGTGGCAGGTGACAGTTGCAATTGGCACTATCTTCACAGGAAGCCAATTAGTTCTTTTGTCTATTTAGAGCCCAAATGCCCAGAATGCGCTATCGAGGGGATTCAGAACGTCCCAGAAAGTGAAGAGCATTGATTATTTCATTCAACTTTATTATTCATAATATAAAACAAAGGTCAAGAGACAGGCTGTGACTTGAGTAAGAACCTAGAGGAAGCCAACAGCAGAGCAAGGCTCTAAATTGAGGCCCTTGGGGACTCAAAAGTGATACTTTTTCAGGCTGTGCATACAATCTTCCAAACGTGCTATATTATCTATTCGTATCTCTGTACTAGCAGGTGAAATTTCCTGAGCATATGCATTTTCAACCTATGATGAAAACATTTCTTTGTTAAAAAAAAAAAAAAGCCTGGTACACTGCTTAGTTGCTTAGTTTACAAGGATGACTTCAGAACAAGTTAAACTCTTTGCCATCCAAGCGAGAGGCAAACCTGAGTGAAGAACACAGGTTCCAGGCCCTGTGTGGTCACATCCAGTTTAAATCAGTGGATGCACTGATTTAAACAATGTTGTTAAATAGAATACTCACTCCATGGGAGGGTTCCCATTTTGCGTTTTCTCTTAAATGAACATAAAGTAGGAGGAGTAATTTTGATCTAGATACATATGACCTGTGACCTTAGGCAAGCTACTTCCCTTAATGGAGCCCTATATAATATAGGAATATCATCCTTAGTCTGAGATATCAGAA